>NW_021939882.1:10488571-10490516 GCF_001715985.3 Manacus vitellinus
ACTCCATGGCCGAGGAGCTGCCCAGAGGCTCGCTGGTGGGGCCGCTGGCCCGGGACCTGGGGCTCAGCGCCGAC
The DNA here is from genome assembly GCF_001715985.3 of Manacus vitellinus. Taxonomy (NCBI): domain Eukaryota; kingdom Metazoa; phylum Chordata; class Aves; order Passeriformes; family Pipridae; genus Manacus; species Manacus vitellinus. The sequence continues at coordinate 10,488,646 of NW_021939882.1, forward strand.
GAGCTGCCGGCGCGCAAGCTGCGGCTCAGCGCGGACAAGCAATACTTCACGGTGAGCGAGACAAACGGGAACCTGTACGTGAGCGAGAGGCTGGACCGGGAGGAGCTGTGCGGCGAGTCGTTGTCCTGCTCCGTCAGCTTCGAGGCGCTTGTGCACAACCCGCTCAACGTCTTCCATGTCGAGGTGGCCATTGAAGACGTGAATGACCATTCCCCGTCCTTCAGCAAGGCTGCTCTGGACCTTGAGATCGGTGAATGGACGCTTCCTGCTGCTCGTTTTCCTCTGGAGATGGCTCACGACGAGGACGTGGGAAGCAACTCGCTGCTGACTTACCGACTCACCAGCAACCCGTCCTTCAGTCTGGCCTTGAAGGAGAGCCCGGACGGAAGCAAGCAGCCTGAATTAGTGCTGGAGAAAATGTTGGACCGGGAGAAGCAGAGCTCTTTTGAGCTGCTACTGACGGCAGTGGATGGCGGGGAGCCCATGAGAACTGGGACTGTTGAGGTTCGGATCAACGTGACAGATGCCAACGACAACCCACCCGTATTCTCGCAGGACCGGTACAGCACGAGCCTCCGGGAGGACGCACTGCCGGGTTCGGAGGTATTGAAAGTGTCAGCCACAGACGCCGACACCGGCACCAATGCTCATATCACGTATCATTTCGGCAAAATGCCGGCCAAAGTGCTTCAGAAATTCGTAGTGGATAGGGAGAGCGGGACAATCACACTGCAGGAGGCTCTGGACTTCGAGAACACGCGAGCGTTCAGCTTGCCTGTGGAGGCAAGAGATGGAGGCGGTCTGGTGGCACACTGCAAGGTGGAGGTGGAGGTGCTGGACGTGAACGACAACGCACCCGAGATCACCATTCTGACTGTGTCGAGTCCAGTGCCCGAAGACGCACCTGCAGGGACCGTAGTTGCCCTGCTGAAAGTGAGCGATCCCGACTCCGGCGAGAACGGTGAGGTGTCGTGCGAGCTGTCGGGAGAGGCGCCGCTGTCGATCGTGGCGTCGTCGGGCGGCTCATTCAAGGTGGTGACGGCGAGCGCGCTGGACCGCGAGCAGGCGTCCGAGCACCGCGTGACGGTGGTGGCCCGGGACCGGGGCAGGCCGGCGCTGTGGAGCAGCACGGAGCTGGTGCTGGAGGTGTCGGACGTGAACGACAACGCGCCGGTGTTCGAGGAGGCGTCGTACAGCGCGTACGTGCGGGAGAACAACCCGGTGGGCGCGCTGGTGTTGCGCGTTGTCGCTCGGGACTTGGACTCGGGCGCGAACGGGCGCGTGAGCTACTGGCTGTCGGGCGGCAGCGCGGGCGCGTTGGGCGCGGCGCCGCCGGTGTCGGTGGAGGCGCGGAGCGGCGCGGTGTACGCGCAGCGCTCGTTGGACTACGAGCAGTGCCGCGAGTTCACGGTGGCCGTGCGGGCGCAGGACGGCGGGTCGCCGGCGCGCAGCTCGACGGCCACGGTGCGCGTGTTCGTGCTCGACCAGAACGACAACGCGCCGCGGGTGCTCTACCCGCCCCCGCCGGCGGCGTCGGGAGCGGCGCCGGGCTCGGTGGGTTCGGCTTTCGAGGTGGTGCCGCGTTCGGCGTCGTCCGGGTACCTGGTGGGCAAGGTGGTGGCGGTGGACGCGGACGCGGGGCGCAACGCGTGGCTGTCGTACGAGCTGGTGCAGGCGTCGGAGCCGGCGCTGTTCCGCGTGGGGCTGCAGAGCGGCGAGGTGCGCACGGCGCGGGCCGTGTCGGAGAGGGACGCGGCCAAGCAGCGCCTGGTGGCCGTGGTGAAGGACCACGGGGAGCCGGCGCTGTCGGCCACGGCCACGCTGCACGTGGTGCTGGCCGAGAGCTTGCAGGAGGCGCTGCCGGAGCTGAG
>NW_021939882.1:10490821-10492893 GCF_001715985.3 Manacus vitellinus
CCGCCCCGCGCCAACCCCGAGGCCGCTTGGCCGCCGCCGCCGCTGCCCATCGTGCCCGCGGAGGAGCTTGTGGCCGGGGAGCCCTGCGAGAAGCCGAGTCCGAGCAGCAGCGCCGTCGTGGAACAGCCGCTTGTCGACCCCGGCGCACCGCAGGTCTGTAAGCGCACGATTTTTCCCTGCTCTTTGGGATTTTTCTAACCACATGCTTTCTGCAGTGAGCTCTTGGGCTTGGTTTCTCTGCTGGAGCGTTTAGTTCCTTTTTTGTATTTCCCTGAACTGGTGAAAGAATCCTGTCCCCCGTCTTTTTTTGTAATCTGCCTTAGCGAACCTGCACTTTCCGCCTCATCAGCTGCCTGAGGTCTGGGCTGATGATGTAGTTTTATGTTGTGAAATCGTTTTGGATAAAATGGTATTGACGTGGTTAAGGTCTCCTTTTCATTCATCACACCTTCACATTCACCTGATAACTTTTTTCTAAAAGCCTTTTTTGTCTTAACTATTATGAGTTAAAAAATACAAAGGCAGATGCTTAGTGAAAAATGACATCCGCCAGTTCTTTGTGAGCAGATGTGGCAAATGGAATGGAGAACTTTTTTCTTCATGGTTTCTCTTTTTCGAACTCCTATATGCACCTCCTTAGGAGTTGAACAAAAACCAGTTGGGTTATTTTGCTGTTCCCTCCCTTCTTTTAATGGAGGTCGGATGCAGAAATAGCAGCATGAGTACGATGGTTTAGGTTTGTCGGATCTTGATTTCTTTTCTTTTTCTTTTGTGGTTATTTCTCATTTTGAGTTCCTTCATGAATGATAGTTCCGAGGTAGTCTGTTTAAGATAAATCCACTGTGTACCTAGGTGTCCGGTTGGTTCTACGTGGGTTGTTTTGTTATTTTAGTGTATGTGGGTTTTTTAATCTGTCTTCTTTTTTGATCACTTTCCCCCTAGTTTTTTACACTTAATCCTGTTGAATTGCGGCTAGCAGTGTCCTGGATAGTAGTTGTTTTGTTTTGTAATGGACTCCCTCACAGAGTGCGTAGGCTGCCGGGTTACTCTCGGACGGAATATTAAGTCCTAAAGTGTAAGCACAGCGTGTATTGCATAAAATAACACGACTAGTTCCGAAGTGGTGTTTGGAGAAGAGGGAGAAATTAAGTGTGATTCCGAGGAGTATCCTACGTGCAGATAAGTAGCAGAGACCTGACTGCATAGGAGTCACTTAGGAGGACTCCCTTTGAAAGGGGAATTTTGTCGATGCCTTGTGCTAGTCTTGCTCGGAATTTGGGAAACTAATGTGCCTGCTGGCGTTCCATTGTGACGCCGTAGTTCTCGGTAGGAAGGGTGATAATAAGCTTCAACCACTACTGCTACAAAATAGCTGTGCAATTGTACGGGGGAAACTGTGCTTCCGTACTGTGGAATAAGAACCGTTATACTATGCATGTCATGTTAAGATAACTTTATATCCCTATTATTTCCCAATTCTAACAACATTTTCACCTGCGGTAAAAAAAACACAAACCCGGGGGCGTGCTATTTCTGTCTGGTCGTGATCATTTGGAGGATTGATGAAGTGACTGGTACGAGAAAAGATGAGAGAGGAGATCCCTGCACATTAGCGCTCGGTGCGTGCAGTGCCGGGAGGAGGCTGCGGGCGCCGCTGTTGCCCGAGAGGAGCGAGAGGAAGGTCGGAGCGCTGCAGCCCCGCCCGCTGCGGCCCGGCTCGATCGCTGGATCGCTGGATTCCTGGATCGGCAGCCGGATTGCGGTCTGCGATTGTGCCTGCGGAGCTGATCCCTGCTGAAGAAGGCGGTGGGTCTGGCGGCAGCGGCTGGGAGCGGCAAGTCGTTGCCAGAGCGGGAGAAGAATCGGCGATCGGCGGCGGGGATCTGCCGGCGGTGTTGCGGTGCCGGCGGTGCGGCGGCGGAGATGTGCGCGGCGGGGAGGCGCTGGGGCCGGCGGCAGCGAGTGCTGCTGTGGGGCGTCCTGCTGGCGGCCTGGGAGGCGGCGTGGGGGCAGCTGCGCTACTCGGTGCCCGAGGAGATGCCCAAGGGCTCGTTCGTGGGCGACGTGGCCAA
>NW_021939882.1:10493503-10494603 GCF_001715985.3 Manacus vitellinus
ATCCGCGTGACGGTGCTGGACGCGAACGACAACGCGCCCGTGTTCAGCCAGGCGGAGTACACGGTGCGTGTGCCGGAGGACGTGCCCGTGGGCTCTGTCCTCGTTACCGTGACGGCCACCGACGACGACGAGGGTCTGAACGGACACGTGAAATATTCGTTTAAGAAAATAATAGATAAAGAGTCGCAGATTTTCCTGCTTGATTCTGAGACAGGAGCGATCACACTTTTGCGAAGCCTGGACTTCGAGGAAGGCGATTCCTTCAAACTGGAGGTTCAAGCACATGATGGTGGAGCTCTCTTCGACACAGCTAAAGTCGTAGTCACCGTGACAGATGTGAACGACAACGCTCCTGAACTGATAGTGTCGTCGGCGCTGAGTGCGATCTCGGAAGACGCCCCGACAGGGACGGTGGTGGCCCTGCTGCACGTGCAGGATCAAGACTCGGGAGCAAACGGGGAGGTGCGCTGCTCCCTCGACGGAGGTGTCCCGTTCCGACTAGAGAAATCCTATGAGAGCTACTACCGCGTGGTGACAGCGAGAGAGCTGGACCGGGAGCAGGAGTCGGAGTACAACGTGACGGTGCGGGCGGCCGACGGCGGTCGTCCGTCGCTGCAGAGCAGCAGGGTGCTGTGTGTGCGGGTGCTGGACGTGAACGACAACGCGCCGGTGTTCTTGCAGGAGCGCTACAGCGCTCGGCTGTCGGAGAACAACGTGGCGGGCGCGCTGGTGCTGCGGGTGCGGGCGACGGACTCGGACTGGGGGGAGAACGCGCGCGTGCGGTACCGGCTGGGGGAGGGTGGTGTGCGGGGCTCGGCGCTGTCGTCGTACGTGTCGGTGCAGGCGGAGACGGGCGCGCTGTACGCGCTGCGCTCGTTCGATTACGAGGAGGTGCGCGAGGTGGGGCTGTGGGTCTGGGCGGAGGACGGCGGCTCGCCGGCGCTGAGCAGCAACGTGTCGGTGCGGCTGGTGATCGTGGACGAGAACGACAACGCGCCGCAGGTGCTGTACCCGCCGGCGGCGGGGGCGTCGGGCTCGGGGTGGGCGGGCGTGGAGCTGGCGGCGCGGTCGAGCGAGGCCGGCGCGCTGGTGGCCAAGGT
>NW_021939882.1:10495276-10501099 GCF_001715985.3 Manacus vitellinus
CCCTCTCCCGGTGAGTTCTTTTAAAGCCGAGAGTTTCGGCGACGTTTCCCTCTGCTACTCTCTTGCTCTTTCTCCCCGTGATCTGTGTTACCCGTAGGGAGGATCTAGACGTCTTTTCGTTGCCCAGATTTACATGTGGAGGAGGCAGAAGCAGGGAATCTTCTTCTTACTGGGAGTTCATCTATAGTTTTTTTATGTCATTGCTGTGTTTCACGCTCTTCACTGGCACAATTTTTCCTGGGGAACAGCTCGTCCTTTGCCTTTAGAATCTCGGTATTTCTTCTTTGAAGTGCAGGTGGCAAACCTGTTTGCGTATTATGAGAGTAAAAAAAAAAGTATGCATTTTTAGGGGTTTTCTGTCCATTTGCATTATTACACAATATGACTTACTTTCTTACTGGAGAAAGTAAGTATTGGGAGCCTTGGTATTGTGCTTCTCTTAGTTTGCAGGTTGATATGATGTATTTTACTAATAGCTTGAAAATGTACTGGTTATAAATGTGACAGTGACAGCTTTGGGGGGAGCAAAAGAATTGTTAGTTCCTGTGGCAGGAAGAATAAGAGAAGGAACCATGGGAGTTGTAGTTTTCTGGGTTCTCACGCTTGCTCAATCAATACTTGATTGTCATTGGTTAAATATCATGTGACATGTTTAAGCGCTGTATTTAAACCGAAGTGTTTTGAAACAAACCTCAAATCTGCTCTGGCATTTGTGTCCGAGTGGAGTTCGTGCTAAAACAACACCTTAAGTTCCCTACTCAATACCTGTGCTGGAACCTTGAAGAGTATGTTCTGACTGGTTCATTTCTGCAGGTGTCAACATTTGTCTTGCTCATTGTGAGGATCAAACTGTGGGTCTTAATAGCTGATAGTATCTCATCAGCTCTGTTGAGGTTGTTGCCGAATTGCCCTGGGGGTGAAGAAGGCTGGTGGTGTCTTTGAGCTGATACTTTGATGACAGGGGTGTTATAACGCTTATGAACTTGAGAACATATTACATTTCTTAGAGTAGTGATGAGCAAAGAACTCTCTTTCATGCGTTAGTGTTTTGACCTTCATTCTTCTCTAAGGGGAAACTGTGTGTGGGACTTCTGTCTCAGTGATGCCTGTTTGCAAACACAGCTTTTTTGTTGTGTAATGTTTGGACAAGGTGAAAAAGTTGTGGATTCTTCAGTTTGCTTTCCTACTGCGTGGTGTTCCCCGTGGTTGGTAGTTCAATTCTGCTTTGCTTGTTGTGATGAGGTAAAGGTGGGCCCGTGTGTGTCTGAAAATGTCACTAAAATCAGCGCTCTTGCTTGCCACATACTCAGGATGTAAAGTCAGTGCAAGATCAGCCAGAGACTGACCTAAAGCAGGGAAAGGGAGTTGTATGGTCCACCTGTGTGTGTTCTATCATGTTGGCAAGTGCCAAGGCCTGTGCCACTCACACCAGGTGCCTTTTTCCTGCATCCAGGAAGGAGAGGACAATCCTGTGATGACTTTGTCTGCAAGAAATACCCATGGAAGTGGAAACATGCTTCAGAGATTCTGTGCCCAAGAGCTGCTGCATGAAACATCATTTCCCCATCTATATTTCCCTGTATGACTGTGATACAGAGTTCCATGTTGGTTGTTCTAAGCTTTTCCCAGCCTTGATCAACCTGCAGATGTTATTAAAGGCTCTTGCTCATATAAAGTAACTGCCGAGGTTATGTCCTGTAATGTGTGAGTAAAGGCTGTGGGTGCAGAGCAATGAGGATGAGAGGCTGGCTTCGTGCTGGGAAAACTGGAGGATGACTGTGGTTTTGGCTGAGCAGTGGTTTGTTGTTGTGCCTGGTGCCAAGGCCTGTGCCATCTTTTCTGTGACCCTGGTTTCCCTGTCCTGAAAGGCAAGGGTAGTCCTCTGATAATAGAACATTTTTGCAATAGCTCTGCATTTAGAGGGATGATTCATGGAGAGGTGTTGTGAATGAGGGATTTACATTGCTTAAAGAATCCGCTTCAGAGGTGTTATCAAAAGTAGGTTTAATATGGTGTTGTAGACTGGTGGGAATGGAGGGGGTGGGAGGGTATTTTGGTCATGAATTTACTTGTTATTTGAAGTAGTTGTGAGCAACTTACTCATTGAATCCTCTCTTGTCTGATAGAGCTCTTCCTGAGAATGCTGGTTTGTGAAGGTAGACATGAACTTTGCATTAACTTTTGCAGAATCACACATCTTCCAAATGCCCATGTACTGAGGAAGAATGGTGGTGTCTTTGAGTTGATTCTGAAGACTGACACTCCAACTCAGACATGTTTAGTTTATGTCCACTGGAACACTTTAGGTTCCTATGCATGTGTCTGTGTTATGATCCTTGTTCTCGCTAAGGAGAGTCTTTCAGTGATGTCTGTCTTGAAAGGTAGTTTTCCCATTTCTTGTTCTCCAAAGAAATCTCCTGGAGAACTGTGCCTCTGAATACTAGATCCTCCTCCTGTGTACCTGCTCCATTTGACAGCCTGACATATTAGGCTATGATTCCTTCACTTCCCTGGGTTTGTCATTCTTTTCTTGTTCTAAAGCTGGGCCTCAGTTTGGATGATAGTCCTTGAAAACAGGCCTGCTTAAATTAACAGTTTGTACTCCTTTCTTGAAGGGGTTTAGCTGCCTAGACAAAGATTTGGATATACTTCTGGGTCTTCACTGAGATATTGCTGAATTTCACCTGAATGTCACTTGCTTTTTCACTTGTGCTTGACATATGGCCACTAGTTGGATTTGTCCATGGTGTGACTAAAGGCTGTAAATTTAGAGCAAAGAGGATGAGAGGCTGAATTCAAACTAGGCAATTAGGTGAATTCATGAGTTTTTATCTGAGCACTAGTTTGATTTCATGGTGTGTCAAGGCCTGTGTCATTTTTTCTGTGATCCTTATTTCCCTGTTTTCAAATGCAATGGTAGAGCTCTAAAAACAGCTTTTGTCCACTCACTCTGCATGTAGAAGGATGACACATGGTTAGATGTCATTAATGAATGATTTAGATTACTTAAGGAACCCCATTCAGAGGTATTATCAAAAGTGGTTTAATAGGAAGCTATTGAAGTGTGTCTTTAACAAAGTTTGATATCAAGGTTCACTCTGTTATTTACTACATGGCTGAAACGCATGAAGGACCTTTTCTGAATTAATCCTCTGACTTCCTAAACCCCTGTTGGAGCTTTGATTCATCCAAGTCCTATCTTAGTCTTAGGTGTGGACTCTGGTGTATCTCTAATAGAATTAGCTACATGGATTTCATTAGTATTGACTGAGATGTCCTCCTGGTGATTTTCTCTGAGAACACTCTTAATGCTTCCTTGCATTGCTCATCTCATGTTTTTCCTTTGCTGTCTCTGTATGCACATTTAATTATATTTCCCAAGGCCTTGTTCTTCAGTGCCTCTTTTGTCATGTTATAGCTGGTGTGGAAGGCAGGAGATGTGAGTGGAGCTATGCATTCCAGTTCTGCTGTGAGTCAACAGCATAAGTCACATTTTTGTGGACCAGTGTCTGTGATAGAAGAGGGGACGATATTTCCCTAAGTGCATACTTCAATGACCCAGTCTCTGCTGAAGGACTGCTGCTCTTGTAGTTTGTCTCTTTATCATTCCTGTAATATTTATGCAATTAGATATCTTCTCAGAATGGTGGTGAGCAAACAAATGTGTTTCTTTCCTCTGTATGATCATTATTTGCTACCTTCTCCTGTGATATGTTTGCAAAGTTGAATAGGGCTTTAGAGGGGTCAGAATGATGACATATTTGTAGAATAGTTTTTAATTCCTATGTGAAACCTCTTTTCTTCATCGAGAGTATTCTGTCACTTTTGGATGGAGAGAGTCATCCAAGTCAATATTCCATTTTCCCACCCTTGAGCTTCCTTCAGGCTTTGTTTCCTGCTATATTATGCTTCACATTTTCCACTTGCAGATTATTCTATCCCATTTGTAACTGTGAGTGTTGTTTTTCATCAAAGACTGACTTTGCTTGAGAACCACAGGAAGACAGAATGTTACATGTGAGGAAAATTAGGCAGAAGCTAAAACTGGATCATTCTATTTAGATGAAGGCCTTTGATAAGGCATTTAGACATACAGCTTCAAAATCATGATGAACAGGACACAAAGTAGAAAATTTCACAAGAACTGGTGTATTTCCAAAAATAACCCCCTCTACTATATGGTCCAAAGCAAGACTTCGGGTCCTTGTGTGTGGATTCAGACTTCTGTGACTTCCAGGTGCTTTGTGAAGGGTTTTTTTTAAGGCAGAGATGTGGCAAAGCACCTGTACATTCAAGGAGTCCAGTGTTTCCCTCCAAGGGGCCACTTACAGCTTTGGGGTTTGTTTAGTAATAATCAGAAATGGGTTGGAGATTTGAGTTTCTGCTTTGTAATATGGACCTTCTGGAGAACACTTGCATGCAGCCACATCCACTGCTGACTCCAAATGGGCAACATGGATTAAACAAGATCAAAGAGCATTATTGCATAGCAGAAGTCACCTCTGATCCCTCTGTGGCAAGCTCTGGACCTTGTACAGTATGCTGGCCAATCCCACCAACCTGAGAATTGTCATTACCTTTTTGGAGACTATAGGACCACATGCTCCTCTGTGTGATTTCCTACAGTGTGGAGACCTGGATTTATCACAGTAGTGAATAATCAGCGCCATGTGGGACAGTGGGAGGTATTTGTTTTGGCTTCTTTGGTTTATTAAGTGCCAGGGAGCACTGTTTTTCTGAAGAAAGCAATATCTTAAGCTTCATAAAGTCACCCAGTCCAGTAAAGAGAGACCTAGTCACCCTTACAAATCAGTGCAGTTTGCCCACCTTATCTCTCAAGGCCTCAGTGGCTTTCCAGGTGCTCTGGGCATGACTTTTGAAGGCAGAGTTGTGTCAAAGCAACTGAAAATCCCAGAGTGGATGTACCTGTTCCAATGTGGTCAGCAGGAGGTTTTGGATTTGTGTAGGAATCATCAGAAATCACTGTACAGCTTTCAGCTGGTCATGCTGTCGTTTGATGTGCTGACCAGATGATAGGACTTTTACCTGGAAGTTCCCAAACTCCAAGTGGTAGAAATGTCCAAACAATTCTTATGGCAGCCCCTGGAGTTTGGAGTGTCCACCAAGAGCACTGAGAGTTTCTGCCCATTGAAGAGTAGTGGGTGTCAGAATGTGCACAGTGCAGAGCTTGCACTGCTCTGATTTCTTTTCCTCTGCCAGGGAGTTCAGTGACTTGGGTCTGAGTGCAGGTCCACTACCTGAGAGCTTCACATTTCCCCATCAGTGTTAACTGTTGCTCTAAATCATTATCAGACCTGAGCATTTTGGAGCAATGTGAACTCTTTTGCATGGGCTTCAGAGATATGTGTGGGGAGGAAGATGAAATATCAGCAAAGGGTGAAAAGATTGGCAGGTTTGGCATGAACTGAGTGAATGGGACTGGAAAAGATCTGTGACTGGATCTTCGAGGTTTTCGTTCTGACTACCTCTCTTTCTTACAACTTGACAATGGGTCTTCCCCATATTGCGTAGCCTTACACACAATGGAAATGAACTTCCACAGGTGGCTGTGGGCAACATTTAGCCACCTGATTCCCATTTCTCACAACTAATGACACATGTAACCTATAAAGCATCTGAGCAGCTTTCTTTTTAGATTTTATTTTTTTCTATGCTCTGACTGTGGAGTAAGAAATCTCTTTATTGCTGTAGTACTCACATTTCCTAGTTAGTTTTTGTGCCAGATAAGGCCAGTAGATGTAAAAGTCCTTATTACGGAGTCATACTATTTAAAAATGTATTGTAGCTACAAAATCTTTCCGG
>NW_021939882.1:10503978-10505169 GCF_001715985.3 Manacus vitellinus
CGAGAAGCCGAGCCCGAGCAGCAGCGCCGTCGTGGAACAGCCGCTTGTCGACCCCGACGCACCGCTGGTATGTAAGAGCCTTCATTCCCTCTTTCTGAGGTTTTCCTAAGGGTGTGCAGGTGGCAGTGGGATCTTGGGGTTTGTATCTGTTCTGATGCAGTTAGTGCCGGTCGCTGTTTCCCCAGGCACGGGTAATAACTGCGTCCCGTTTTAGGCAGCAGGCGTTGCCAACCGGCACTTCCTGCCTCATGAGCTGTCACAGATGTCGGCTCAGTTGGGAGGTTGTTGTTGTTCAGCTTATGCTGCCTAAAACCGTAGAGGATTTGTAATGAACTGCTTCTACGTTCTAATTTTATTAATTTTCCTCTCAGAGCAGTAACGTAGCGACAGCACCTCTTTGTTCAATTGCTCAGGTTTTTCTGCAAATCTTGTGTTGTGTGAAATATTACAGATTAGTCACGGTGAAGGTGGATACTTAGAAAGAGATCTGCTTGTTCTATGTGGTGGAGTTGTCAATGCAATTGACGCTCAGTAATGAGATTTTGCCTTCCTGATCCTTCTTTACCCTGTAGATGCACTGCGACCTGTTTGTTATTTTGGAGTTTTAGGGAAAGATGGTAGAGGAAAGGACAGTTGTTCTTTCCCTAAGGAATATGCGTACCTTCCACCCTTTGCTGTCCCATTTTTTGGTGTAAGTGGGCTACAGAAATGGCAAGCTATAGTGAGATCAGTTTATTTTATCAGAGCTTTATTTCTTTGTTCTTTTTCTGCGATTATTTCTCATTCAGAGTTTGACTGCTTCCTATTTACCGTTCCTGAGATGGTTTTCTATAGATAGATTGAATGTCATCTAATAAATGCTTGATAGCACCTCTTGTTAAGGCTGTGATCAAGAATGGATCACTAAGCTGTATGCAAAAGCAGGGCCTTATGTTCAGGGTGTAATAAAAAATTGGGAAGTACTGTTTGGAGGAGAGCAATGCAGGCTGATTCAGAGCAGCCTCGGATGTGCAAGTGAAAAGTAAAAAAGCAGAGAGGGAAGGGCAGTCCCTAGAATGGCTGCTTTTGAGGAGGAATCTTCATCTCTGCTATGTGCAATTGCTCGGGCCTGGCAATCTACCGTGACAGGAGGCGTTCGAGCGTTGACGCTCAGTGAGGAAAAACTAGAGAACGACTGACAAAAAAGCTCTG
>NW_021939882.1:10508472-10511736 GCF_001715985.3 Manacus vitellinus
GGAGTGCTTCTTGCGTTGCAGTGGTGGACGTGGGATCGTGTCTTAGCCTCCCAGTTTGTAGGGGAGGCAGGAGAAGGAAAACTGGTCTTGGCTAGAGGACTGTGTTTTCTGACATTGTTATTGTATCACATAATCACCACTGACCCAGAATCTCCTGAAGGTCAGCTCGTCTTTTACATTTAGAGTGTTGAGATTTCTTCACTGAGATGTAGCTGGCAAACAAGTATTTCTTCCCCCGTAGTACAGAGCTGTAAAGATACTTGTGTGAAGCCCATGGGTTTTCCTGGTGCATGTTGAAGAGAAATGGTCTGAATAACTGGCCGTTTGATTCAAAGTGCCTGCAAAATATAATGGTCAAAAAACAACATGCAAGTTTAGAGTGGTAGGAGGATCCTGGTACCTGTGGGTGAGGACTGTCAAAGGAAACAAGATTTTGGTGCCTCTCTGTGCTATAATATAATGTGGTTTTCTCCTTCCCAAGTAAATGACGCCTAACAGACATTACTCCAGCTGTGTTGAGAGCTGTGGGATGTTCCTGCTCCGTGTTTACAAGTTAATGCTTTGTATTTAACTATTTGCTTAATACATACTAGTGATAAATGCCAAAATGGGAGCTTTGAGAGAAGGAAACTGATTCCATCCCTCATTAAGAGTTGGATTTTGTATCTTCTCTAAGTGCCATAACTTAGAAGAGCATGATGTGGTCACTTCATGTCTGCAGATGTGATTTTCTTGTCTTTTTTTTTTGTACTGATCTCAAGCTGGGCCTTTGTATTTGCAAGTATCTGATCACATTGTTACATTTCCTTGCCTGTCCCATACATGCCTTTCATTGTTACATCCCTAAAGGAAAAGACTTTCATAGATATGTTTCCTTAAAATGTTAATGGGAGAAATTGCCTTAGTTCTCACAGACATGGTGGGAAGTCAACTATCAGCCATGGGCAGGAGAAGTTGTCTGTGCAATATTTTTTTCAGAACAGTATGTCTGCAAATAATGAAGATCAATGACAACCATGCCAGCTGTAATGAGTTTGAGGAGATTCCTGCAGGTGCTGTGTGTGAGGAGATACTGATGGAGAGGAAGCTTGTGGTTTTGTAATTCCTGGGATCCATTGCTGGACTAGATAAATTGAATAGGCTCAGATTCCAAACAGTGACAAGTTGTGAGTTCATCAGTTTCCTTTCCTACTGCTCTTGCTACTCCCTGTAAAGAGTAATTAAACTGTGGTCTTGTATGTCTTGATGAGGTAAAGGTGGGCCTGTGTGTGTTCAAAACTTTATCTGAAAATGTCCATAGAATCACTGATCTTGCTTTTCACCTACTCATGGTGAGAAGTCAGTGCAAGATCAAGGAGAGAGAGACTGGCCCCAAAAGCACTCTGGGGATTCTTTCATGTCATGCCTAGTGCCAAGGCCTTGTGTCACTGACATGATGTGCCCCTTTCCTGTGTCCAGAAAGGGGGTGACAATCCTCTGATGAATTTGGCTGCAAGCAATACCCATGGAAGGGCAACCATGCTTCAGGGGTTCTGTGTGTTAAACTGCTGTGTGAAATGTGACTTTTTCCAGCTCTAGACCCTTCTAAGGTTGTGGTGTAGAGTTTCATTGTGGTTAGACTAATCTTTCTGCAGTCTTGACCAACCCTTCAGGTGTTATTAAGTGGCTCTTGCTCATAGGAAGTCACTAGTGATGTTTTGTTGGTATTAAACTTGGTGGGAACCTATGGATGGGAGGGTTTGTTTGTCAGGAGTTTCTGAGTCTGGGGCTTGTTATTTGAAGTATGTGCCAGGAAGTCACTTATTTTATCCTACATTATGTCCGATGCAACTGTTCCTGTGAGTGGTAGTTCTGGGATAAAGACATAAACTTTGCATTAATGGTGCCAGATTCTTCCAAAAGGTCCATGTGCTGGGGAAGAATGATTGTATGTTTGAGTCAATTCTGATGACTCAGTCTTTAACTGAGCTGCATCTTGGTTATGCCCCTTAGAACATTTCAGGTTTCTTGAAATGAGTGTGATGAGCAGAGAATGCCTTATACATTGGATCTGTGTTGTGATCCTTGTTCTCCATAAGGAGATGTCTCTCTATAAAGGGCAGCTTGCCTTACTTCATGATGTTTGGACATGCTGAAACATTCTGTCTGCACAGACACAGGGCAGGTGGAAGCGTTTGCTGTGGTGTATTTAGGAATGTCTAAAAGGTTGGTAGAGTGTTCCATTTCCCCTGGCTGTTGTATGGATGCAATAATTGTGTTCCTGTGTGTTTTCCCTGCTTTCCAAAGAAATTACTTGGAGAACTGTACCTCTCAATACTCAGTCCTCTTCCTGCTACAGTTATATGTGGAAATGTTAAGGTAAGATTCCTACATTATTGCGAGTTTCCCATTTTTCCTTTTTCATTCTTGTTTTTTCTCATGTTCTACAAGTGGTCCTCAGTTTGGCTGATAGTTCTTAAAACCAGAGAGATCTGTTCAAACTCTCAGGCTGCAGGAGGAGTTCTCTTCCATACCTTGAAGGTGTTCAGCTGCCAAGACAAAGATTTCTGTTTCCCTAAAATCTTGCTGAATGAACCATCTGCTTTGTCACTTGTGGTTGACATGTGGTCAGAAGTTGGATTTGTCCATGGTGTGAAAGAGGCTGTGAATGCAGAGCAAGGAGGATGAGAGGCTGGCTTTGTATCAGGAAAACATGTGAGTCAATGTGTTTTTGGCTGATCAATGGTTCGATTTCTTGCCTGGTGTCAAGGCCTGTGTCATTTTTGTCTGTGATTTGGGTTTCCCTGTCCTGAAAGGCAATTGTAGTCCTCTGATAATAGAGCATTTGTCCAAGAACTCTGCCTTTAGAGGCCTGATGTATGGCTAGATGTTGTGAATGAGTGATTTCTATTCCTTAATGCTTCCCTGTCAGAGGTATTAACAAAAGTGGCTTTAGTATGTTGTAGAAATGCATCATAACAAAGTTTGATAGCAAGGTTCTCTCTGTTACTTTCAGTGTTGAAATATAAAAAGGACTGTTATTGTATTGATACCTTCATTTCCTTAACTCCTGATGGATCTTAGGTGTGGCTGGGTGCAATATCTATTATTTACTACATGGATGAAACACACAAAGGAGAATTGACTCAGAGTCAACCTGGAATTATTTACACACAGACTGGAGATTGAAACGAGTGAGAGAGTTCCTCATGCTGAGTCACAAGTTTCAGAGTGGACACTCTTGCTACCTAAAGTCCTGATGGAGTTTAGGTGCAGTCAGGTCCA
>NW_021939882.1:10511877-10515028 GCF_001715985.3 Manacus vitellinus
AGTGCCTTGGGTAAGGATTGTCAGTGCCTTGGGTAAGGATTGTCAGTGCCTTGGGTAAGGATAGATGTCTTAGTCTCACCAAAGGAGTTTCAAACCCCGAGAGATGTGCCTGCTGGAGGAGACAGTCACCTGCAGGCAGTCCAGCTACACTTCAGGGAGAGGTGAAATTGGACTCTGTCATTGTAAAAGGGCTTTCAGCCTTGAGGAGCAACCTTGTGAGCCATCCCACTTCAATGGGAGATCATTGCTATACCATCTTGAGACCTTGCATGAAGAGCTCCAGCACAGCTCAGTTTGGCTGTTGTTTTTAAGTGGTTGGCTCACAGTAAAATTGCACGTAGTGGGAAAGGCCTGAACTGATGCTCACTGTGTCACTGCTGCTCTGTGAAACCTCTTTATTCAAAATATATCTTCCTTGTGACTTTGTGATGCAGAGTTTCTTCACAGTTGTAACAACACTTTGGTTCAGGCCTTTGTTTCCTGGAAGGTCATGGTTCCTTTCCCCCATTTCTGATCAGTACTTTTTAACTTGAAACTGCGGGTGTTGTTTAGCAGCAAATACTTATTTTGACCACCCAAGACAATTTTTTATATGTGAAGAAGTAGAAATAGAATCTTAAAGAGAATCTGTTATGCTTTTTCAGAAGACAGGGCAAGAAAGAGGCCCACAATAAGACCTTTAAACATAGGGCTTCATGTTTGTAAGAGAGGAGCAGGCCACACGGTAGGAAAACTGATGAGAGCTGTTGACTATATTAAATAGTTAGCATAAAATGAAATCATACTTGTTTTCTGGAGTAAGACTTCAGGGTGACACTTACAGCTTGAGTCCTCAATGGGTTCCTGGTGCTCTCAGGGATGAATTTCCATACCTGCCTAGTGAGTTTATGCTTCCTTTCATGGCTTGTCTGACTTTGTTTCCTTGTCATGTTACAGCTAGTGAGGAAGCAGGAGATAGGAGAGGGGTACATCTGTGTTCTAATTTTGTCAGGGGTTAGCAGATGCAAAGATGACCTAAGAAGAAGTCACATCTTTGTGGATCAGGGCATGTGATCAAAGAGTTGCAGAGATTCCCCCTAAGTGCATGGTTTGATGATGCAGTCTCTGCCCAATGACCATTCCTCTTTTAATTTGTCCATTTCTCACTTCTGTGCATTTGAAAAATGATGTTTCTTCTCAGAATGGTGGAGATCAAGTGAATTTCCCTTCTTTGTATGATTGTGATGCATTATCCTCTAGAAGAGGTTTTGGGAAATTCTGAATGTCCAAATCAAAGCTGCAAGTTGTGCAGGGTTGGAGAGTGAAGAGAACAATATCAGAGAGGTAGAATTTCTGCTGTGAGAAGTCCTTTCTCCATCTACATATTGAAGTAACTTTTTGATACAAGGTTCATAAAAGTGATCTTTGCATTTTCCACCTTGGATCTTACTTCAGGCTTTGTTTTCTGGAAGATCATGGTTCATGTTCCCCACTTGTGAGGGCTCTTTTGCAGCAAACAGTGACTTCGGTTGAGACCCAAATGAAGACAGAATGTTGTGTGTGAGGAATCTGAAGCAGAAGTTAATACAGGGTCTCTCCTAAGTGCTTCTATTCAGCTCAAAGGCCTTTGATAAGGCCCTTGCAGCTTCTTATTCACAGGAGATTAACACACCATGAAGTAGAAAATTGACAAGAACAGCTAAATTTCCAGAGAGAAAACCCACTACTGTACAAGACTGAGATTTTTGGGCCTCACTTGTACATTCAGACTTCAGTGAAGTGAATCTAGAAGGCAGAGATGTGGCAAAACACCTGTACATTGCAGGTGTTCAGTATTTACCTGGTTTGATTCAGTTGGAGCTTTTGGTTTTGTTTATTAGAAATGCTCAGAATTGAGTGAGAGGACCTTGTGAAGAACCTGCACACAGCCCTTCCCATTGTTTAATCCAAGAGGGTAACTGTGAAGTGCTGCTGGCCAAGCCCACTTAGCTGGGGATTCTTAAGTCTCTGAGGGGCACACAATTAGGTGCCTCTCTGTATGATTTCCTACAGGGCACAAGCCTGGATGTGACACAGTAGGGAATGAACAGTGCCATGTGTGGCAGTGGGGGGTATTTGGTTTTGCAAGTGCCAGGGATTTCTGTTATTCTGATGCTTAGTAAAGTCATTCAATCCAGTCAGGAGAGACCTACTAGCCCTTTGAAATCACTGCAGCTTGCTTAGCTTACGTCTTGAGGCCTCTGTGAGTTTTCAGGTGCTGTGGGGAGGAGTTTCTAAGGCAGAGTTCTGGTAAAGCAACTGGAAAACACAGCACTGTAGTATCAGCCCTGATGAGGTCAGATGGAGGTTTGGGATCTGTGTATGAACGGTCAGAATTCATTTGAAATCTTTTGGCTGCTTTTGTGGTCCTACAATGGACTGGCCAGGTGATGGGACTTTTGCCTGGAGGTTCACAAAATCAAAACAATGGAAATATGAAATCTGTTCTTAAAACGAGCCTGATTTTTGAGTTTCCACCAAAAGCACAGGAGGTTTTACGGATGGAAGAAGAGTCAGTGTAAGGATGGACAGAGGGCAAAGAGCTTACAATGCTTTGTACTTTGTTTTTCTGTACCAGGTATGTACAGTGTCACAGATGCGGTTCCACTGCTTTAGGCTTCACATTTCTTTGCAAGCCTTAACATTGTGTAAATCTGCTTTTGACTTACACCCTCTACTCAGAGAAGCTAGAAAAATGGTATCTCAGGTACCAGTGAAACACATGATTTCTAAAGCATGTGAGCAATCTACTTTTGGCTTCAGTTCTGACTGTGCATGAGGGAACCAATCTGGGAAGACATAATTGCCCTGCAAGAAATATTTCCTTCTTAAGTTTCGTGCCAATGCACACCACAAGATGCCAAAGTCTTTGATAAGGTGCAATAGTACTTTATATGTCTCTTGCAGCTACAAAAGAAACCAACAGAAAAAAAATCGGTATTAGACTGCAGTAGCTGCTGTAATCATTAGGGTTCCTACTTAGCATTAAGCGAGAACTTTGGCGCTTGCTGATAATAGCAGAACAGAGACCCCCGCGCCGTTGCAGCCCCATCAGGCCCCAAGTTGTTCCCCGCCGAGCGCGGCCCTGAGGCGGCTGCAGTGTTGTGTCGGCGCCTCCGGGTGCCGCTGTTGG
>NW_021939882.1:10517753-10519174 GCF_001715985.3 Manacus vitellinus
GCCGCCGCTGCCCATCGTGCCCGCGGAGGAGCTTGTGGCCGGGGAGCCCTGCGAGAAGCCGAGCCCGAGCAGCAGCGCCGTCCTGGGAGAGCCGCCCGCCGACCCCGACGCACCGCAGGTCTGTAAGAGCCTTCACTCCCTCCTTCTGACGTTTTCCTAAGGGTATGCATGTGGCAGTGGGCTCTTGGGGTTTGTATCTGTTCTGATGCAGTTAGTGCCGGTCGCTGTTTCCGCAGGCGCGGGTAATAACTCCGCCCCGTTTTAGGCAGCAGGCGTTGCCAACCGGCACTTCCTGCCTCATGAGCTGTCACAGATGTCGGCTCAGCTGGGAGGTTGTTGTCGTTCAACCTTTGCTGCATGAAATCGTAGAGGACTTGTAAAGGTCTGCTTCTGCGATCTGCTTTTTTTAAATTTTCCTCTCAGCGCAGTAACATAGTGACAGCACCTCTTTGTTCAACTGCTCACGTGTATCTGCAAACCTTGTGTTGTGTGAAATAATATGGGTTACTAACGGTGAAGGTGGATACTTAGAGCTTAGGAAGTGATCTGCTAATTCCACATGGTGGAGTTGGCAATGTGATTGACGCTCAGTAATGAGATTTTTCCCTCCTGATCATTCTTTGCCGTGTAGGTGCACTGCGACCTGTTTGTTTGTTATTTTGGAATGTTAAGGAAACTTGCTAGAGGAAGTGGGAGTAGTTCTTCCCTAAGAAATATGCTTACCTTCCACCCTGTGCCGTCCCATTTTTTGGTGTAAGTGGGCTACAGAAAAGGCAGGTTGTAGTGAGATCAGTTTATTTTATCAGAGCTTTATTTCTTTTCTTCTGTTTCTGCGATTATTTCTTATTCAGAATTTTGTGGTTTATTTACCGTTCCTCAGCTGGTTTTCTACAGATTAATTGTGATCTAAGAAATGCTTGATAGCATCTCTCGCTAAGGCTGTGATCAGTTATGGAGCACTAATCTGTATACAAAAGCAGAGCGTTACATTTAGGATGTAATGAAAAAATTGGGAAGTACTATTTGGAGGAGAGCAATGCAGGCTGGTTCAGAGCAGCCTCGGATGTGCAAGTGAAAAGTAAAGAGGTAAAGAGGGAAGAGTAGTCCCTAGAATGGCTGCTTTTGAGGAGGAGTCTTCGTTACTGCTATGTGCAATTGCTCGGGCCTGGGAATCTACCGTGACTGGACGTGTTCGAGCGTTGACGCTCAGAGAGGAAAAACTAGAGGACGACTGACACAAAAAGCTCTGCAGTTGCAGGGGGGATACTGTGCTTTCCTATCATGGAGTAGTTGATTGGGAATACTCTGCACGCCATATTAAAAGAACTTTGTATCTATAGATTATCGCAATCTCATAAATATTTTCCCGTGCGGTAGAAAGAACATAACTTCAGGTCTCCACTGTACTGGACCCGACATTT
>NW_021939882.1:10521947-10523878 GCF_001715985.3 Manacus vitellinus
CACGACGTGTCTCTCACGGCCGACTCGCGCAAGAGCCACCTCCGCTTCTCGGCCGCCAGCTGCTGCGACACCCTGCCGGCCCGGCCGCCGCCCGACGAGCCCGCGCCGCTGCTCGGAGACCAGGAACCTGCCGGTCCCAAGCACGAGAACCCCGCCCCTCTCTCGGTGAGTTCTTCTGACCAAACTGTTTCTGCGAAGCTTCTCCTTCTGCTCTTCAGCTCTTCAGCTCTTTCCCCGCCGTATTTTGTTCTCTGTGTACGGAAGTTTGCTGACAAACCTGGCAGATATTCGTGCATTGACACTCTGTTGGCTGGTCCTTGCTCAGTCTTCCAGGTTGCTGAGGAGGCAGGTGTAGTGAGCCTGATGGTGGCTGGAAGTTTGGGTGAGGCTTCCTGTTTTCATCATGCACCAAGTCCTTTCCATGCCCTGACGTGTAACACCCGGGTTCCTTTCATTCCTTGGTCTTCTGTACAGGTGTGTTGCTTTATTAGCAAATTGTAGTTTGTGCTCTTTGCAGGTTCAGGTGTCTTCCCAATTGCACATGCACTTGATTTGGGTGAGGTTCTCTAGATTGCAAGATTAACTTTACTACATGCTTCTTATCATTTGTAACCTTTTAGTCTTCATGTATCTCAATGATACATAATGGAGGTCAGTAGGAAATGTCTTTGCATTCGTCCATACTTCGCTCTCTGTGTTTCCTGTAGGGAAATGGACTGGGCAACATCTGGTCCATTGATGATGTCTGTCTGCCTGTTATGAAGATGAAGGATTGGGTTGCAAGCAGTGACTGGTCAAAACCAGTTTTGGGTGCTGCCTGTGGAGGAGGAAATGCAGGAGGAAATGACAGGGGCGTTTTGCTGATTTATTGTCTTTTGAGGTTGAGTCTTGTGCAATGAGGCTGGATGTGCCTTGGCTATAAAATACATGTCATGGCAAGAGCCTTGCGGGAGTGCAAGGGGAGAGACTCAAGGTGCAGAGGGAGATGTAAGGAGAGGGTGATTGCCCCTATGCGGACCTTCACTGACCCACTGTGAATGTCTGCATACATTCACTGGAGCACTGCTCCTCTTTTCCTTTGAGGTTTCTTCACAGAAGGTCAGTGAGCAGACAAATGTATCTTTGTGCAGAAGTGTAAAGATATCTCTGTGAATTTAAGTGAATCGGTGAATTTAAGAGAAATGATCTGATAAACTGGGCCTTATGTGCCACGTGCTTGTAAATTAGATGGGTCAAAGGGCATCCTGGGTAATGTGATGGGTGGGAGATTCCAGTCCTGGGAGTTGTGCAGGATTGTCTGTTGAAGGACACAAGGGAAGGCTTTTTGTGTTTTTTGGTTCATGGCACAGCTGTAGTACCTTGCAATGTGAGGTTTTCCTTCCCCAGCTGTTTGGCTGGAAGACATGTTATTCTAGCCCTGGGAGGTTCTTTGTTTGTATTTGCATGTTGTCCTAATTGTGTAACTGCACAGCTTAATTATATAGTTATGACAAAGGTCATGTGGGAGCTCTGGGGAAAGCAAGTTGTGTGTTCACTGCTTACTAAACACCTAAATTATTGTTTAGTCTTAGTCATATAACTGGGAATAGTGTGTCATGATCTCTTCCTTTCTGCAGGTGTTTATTTCTTGCCTTGCTCTTTGATGACCTGAAGATGGTTCTTTCTCTCTGATAGTGTGTGGAAGATCAGATCTGTTCTATTTGCCTGCCTGTTCTGTAGGTGCCTTTCCTGTTTACAGCTGGAAAGAAAAAGACTTTCAGAGACATGTTTCTTTCACCTGTCACTGTAAGAAATGCTCTTGCTTGTCACATGCCAAGGGTGAGAAGTCAAATATTATCCACAGTAAGGAGACGTTGTCTGAGCAATGTTTCTTTTCTGGGGTGTCTGTGTGTGTGTCTTTCTGTCAATCTTGAAGATCTCTGATAACCATG
>NW_021939882.1:10525170-10528217 GCF_001715985.3 Manacus vitellinus
ATATGGTTTAGGGGTGATTATGGTAGTGCTGGGCTGAGGGTTGGACCAGATGATCTTGAGGGTTTCTTCCAACTCTTGATTCTGTGATTCAGTGTGAAACACCAAAAGACATCTTATAGTTGTCAGGGTGGGAGAAGTTCTACTCCATACCCTGAAGGTGGACATCAGCTAAGACAAACACTTTGATAAGTTTATATTTCCCTAAAATGGGACTGAATGAAATGCTCTTTTTGCTGGGGCTGCCATGTAGTCAGAAGTTGGGTATTGCCCATGGTGCAACCAAAGGCTGAGAATGCAGAACCAGGAAATGGAGAGGCTGGATTTGAATGAGGAAAATGGATGGGTCCATGTGGGTTTGACTGGTCAATGGTTTGTTTTCATGCCTGGTGCCAAGGTCTGTGCCGTGTTTCCTTTGGTCTTGGTATCCCTGTCCTGAAAGACAGTGAGAGTCCTCCAGCAATCAAGCATTTCCTGAAAAACTCTGCATGTAGAATAATGATAGATGTGTAGAATGAATTACCTTTCCTGTGTGAAACTTTGATTATCCATTTGTATCTCTGCAGAACAGAGTGATGTAGAGTTTCTTCACAGTTGCAATCAGACTTTCTTTCACGACTTGGTTTCCTGTAAGGTCATGGTCTTTTCATGCATTTCTGGCCAGTGCTTCTGCCTTTGAAACTGTGCCTGTGGTTTGGCAGCAAATGCTTCCTTCAGCCACCTCGGGCAGAATTTTGTGTGTGAGGAATATGAAGAAAAAGCAAAAAGGGAATCTGTTGTAATTTCTCTGAAGGTTGAGCTCGTGAAAGTGCTTGATATTTGTGGGAGGTGAGCAGGCCACCCAGTAGAATTGCTGAGAGCTGAGGACACTTTCTTAAAATGAATCCCATAACCTGATTGTCCGGTGTAAGACTTTAAGGCTGCACTTGCAATTTGAGATCTCAGTGACTTCCAAGTGCTTGCTGAGATGAATTCCAGTGAAGACCCCGAAGATTTCCCAGTGAGATTCTCTGGTCACCCCTTGTCTTCTGATGCTTTACTGCCTGGGTTCTCTGATTTACATTTCTGGGTTTTGATTCTTAGTTTTAAGGTTTCCTTGTACTTATCAGCATTGGTTTATTCAGCAATGCATGGTGTGTTAGTGCATCTTGTTCATGCTACAGCAGGTGTGAAAGGCCGAAGATGTGAAGGTGTCCTTGAGTTCTGTTACTGTCAGGACGAATTGACCAAGACCTTAGCAGAAGCTGTAAGTGTGTGGAACAGTGTGTGTGGTAAAAAAAGGCAGAAGATTCACTCTTAGTCATTCCTTTGATGAGTCATTCTTTCCTGGATGATTACTTCTCTTTTATTTTGATGGTTTATAATTTTCAGGCTTTAGAATCCTTCCATTTCTTCTCAGAATGGTGGTGAGCAGGCAAATGTCCCTCCCTTCTTGGTGTTCTTGTAGTGCATTATCATCTCATGGTAAATTTTGCCAACAATGAGAGGGTCACAAGCAAAGCTGCCAGTTGTGTAGCAGGAAAGAGAAGACAGGAGAGCTCTGTGTGTGAGGTTGTAGAAGGACATGGCCATTACTTTTCTTATCATGTATCACAGGTACCTGCATGTACCTGATGGGGTACCATGTATTCTGAGCTGCTTCGGCACAGTAAGTGAGGCCTACGAAATGTTATTACACCTGATCTGTTCCTTTCTGTGTATTCCCAGCTCTTGGCTTTCTTGGTGTCAGGCTGTCTCTCTTATGTGGAAGGTCACTTCCAATTGTTCCACTGCAGGTGCAGTTCCTGTACAAACCTGTGATGTTTACAGCTGTGAAGGGGAAGCTTTCACAGGCCTGTGTGCTCACCCAGGCACACTTGTCTGTAGTGTGACAGTGCAAAAGCATCTCTGCTACAATCCTTAAAGGGCAGAGTGGTCACTCAGTGAAGCCTAGTGTTCTCTAAACAGACCAGAGGCCAGTGGGAGAATATGTGCAGAGTGTCTCTCACACAGTTGCCCAGAACATGCTGGACACTCATCTGGAGACTGTTACATGGATGAGGAACTGGCTGGATAGTCACCTTGAAGGAGTTCTAGACAACAGCTGAATGTCCAAGTGCAAACCTGCAACTTGTCCCTCAAGGGTCCTTCCTGGGAGCAGTACTGTTTAGTATCTTCATAGACACTGGGATTGAGCACACCCTCAGCAAATGTGCAGCTGACACCAAGCTCAGTTGATTCACGAGAGGGAAGAGGGACCTTGATAGGCTGGAGAAGTGGGCCGGTGAAAACATCCTGAAGTTCAACAAGGCCAAGGGAAAGGTTTGCACCTGGGTCAGGGCAATCTGCAGGTTCAGTAGAGAGGAGGGAATTGGGAAGAGCTTTGCAGAGAAGTACATGGGGTTACTGGTGGGTGGTAAAATGGGACATGATTTGGCAAAATGCACTTGCTGCTTAGAAAGAAGGTTGTATCCTGCACAGTATAAGAGGTAATAAGGCAAACAGGGTGATAGGGGTGGTTCACCCCCTCTAAGCTCTTTTTGTGTGACACCAGCTAAAGCAATGCATGCTTTCAATGACCTTGAAAGAACCCTTCCAACCAAAACCATTGTTTGAATCTATGAAGGACTTGGTGTGGCTTTGCAGTTTCCTATTGTCAGCCCCTCAAGTATGGAGATGAAAAGAAGGATGTTTCAAGGATCACAAACAAAAGAGTAACTGTTATTGTGCTATCTTAGCATAGATATTGCTTCCATTGCTTTAGGTTGATCCATTTCTCGGGTTAATTCATCCCAGGTAATAAATGCAAAAGATTTCAAAAGATCTAACACAGTTCAAAAATGCTCTTGAAGTCTTCCCTATATTATCATTTACTGGTCCTATAGTTGGCCCTGGTTTTATTAAGAGCAGCTGAGTTCCTTCCCTTATCATTCTGCTATGAATATTTATGAATATTTGCTTCTGATTATTCATTGTGATAATGACCTAAAATCACCCGACAGCGCGTCTCAGTTCCAAAGGCCTTAGGAAGCACATTAAGCAGGTCCTGCTTTGATTGCTGATGGGAATCG
>NW_021939882.1:10531020-10535168 GCF_001715985.3 Manacus vitellinus
CGACGCACCGCAGGTCTGTAAGCCCCTTCACTCCCTCCTTCTGACGTTTTCCTAAGGGTATGCATGTGGCAGTGGGCTCTTGGGGTTTTTGTCTGTTCTGCTGCAGTTAGTGCCTATCGCTGTTTCCGCAGGCGCGGGTAATAACTCCGCCCCGTTTTAGGCATCAGGCGTTGCGAACCGGCACTTGCTGCCTCATGAGCTGTCACAGATGTCGGCTCAGCTGGGAGGTGGTTGTTGTTCAACTTATGCTGCATAAAAACTTAGAGGACTTGTCCTCTTAGAGGTCTTCTTCTACGTTCTGCTTTTTTAAATTTTCCTCTCAGCGCAGTAAGGTAGCGACAGCACTTCTTTGTTCAATTGCTCACGTTTGTCTGCAAACCTTGTGTTGTGTGAAATAATATGGGTTACTAACGGTGAAGGTGGATACTTAGATCTTATAAAGAGATCTGCTAATTCCACATGGTGGAGTTGGCAATGTGATTGACGCTCAGTAATGAGATTTTTCCCTCCTGATCATTCTTTACCGTGTAGGTGCACTGCGACCTGTTTGTTTGTTATTTTGGAATGTTAAGGAAACTTGCTAGAGGAATGCGGAGTATTTCTTCCCTAAGGAAAATACCTACTTCCACCCTGTGCCGTCCCATTTTTTGGTGTAAGTGGGCTACAGAAAAGGCAAGCTGTAGTGAAATCATTTTATTTTAACAGAGCTTTATTTCTTTTTTTTTTTTTTTTCTGTTTCTGCGATTATTTCTCATTCAGAATTTGGTGGTTTATTTACCGTTCCTCAGCTGGTTTTCTACACATTAATTGTGATCTAAGAAATGCTTGATAGCATCTCTCGCTAAGGCTGTGATCAGTTATGGAGCACTAAACTGTATACAAAAGCACAGCGTTACATTTAGGGTGTAATGAAAAAATTGGGAAGTACTNCACTTCTCATCAGCTATCCGATGTGTTATTCTGTCACGTGTAGATTCATCGGGGATGTTCTTGCCGTTCAACTTCTGCTGCGTAATGTGGGGCAACAGAGGTGAAGCTCCGATTGATATTGTGCCTATCTTCATTTTCCACTCAGAACAGAAAGTTTCAGATTCAGATGAAAACGTGTCTGACAACATAACTTGCACGAAATATTATGGTTTATTAACGGAGAAGGGCGAATATGTAGAATGACTTTCCCTAATTCTACAAGACTAGCTCAGGAAAATAGGATTGACGTTTTTCCTTCAGTATCTCGTTTTCCCGAAGTGATGTATTTTCAACTTTGTGGCAGCCTAACAAAACCCCATTGGTTAATGCTGTTTCAGTGTTGGACTACCAAACGAAAGTGTGTGTGCCTCGATGATAGGGGACGTTAGATATTTTTCCTCCCTACTGCATTTTCCTCCTCTCTGCCGTGTCCTCTCCCATCCTTTGTTGAAGGCATCTGCAGAAATGGAAGCGTTAGTGGGCTTGATAATTCTTTTTTTTTTTGACCTTGACTTCCTTAATCTCTTTGTGCAGTTATTTCTCATTTTGGGCTTCAACCTGAGTGGTAGTTGGCTCTTGTTTACCGTCCCTGTAGAACTGCCTGTTCTACATAGGTGTACGATGCGATCTAAAGAAGAAAATCACATGGCTCTGGTGGGTTTTTGTTTGTTTGCTTGAGGAGGTTGAACGTTTTTTGTTGCTGTTTTTCTCAATCGGTCTTTTATTTCTAATCATTTCCTCTTAGAAATGATGTATTTTCCTACTTGATAGCGTTTAATGACAAGGGTGTTCTAAGTGCTAGTTGTTTTATTTTTATTATGGACCCCCGATGTGCATGTGGATGAGCACCGCTGCAGGGTGCTGAGTTACTCTCGAACTATGTCCAAAGTCCAAGCACAGCCTCTACTGCGTAAGTCTTCAAGGAAAAATTCGGCGTAGTGTTTGGAAAAGGGCGACTTATACAGGTTTGATTCAGTCCAAACTGATTCAGATCAGTCTCTTATGTGGAGGTGAAAGTTAAAAGACCAGAGCTAAGATCTCTAAGGAGATTGGGTGGGTCATCATCGCTTTTTGTATTATTATGGGTCGGGTTCTATGCTGGCAGCGTTCCAGTGAGGGTCTATTAGTCGTCAGAAAGGGGGAGATGATGTTCTGTCCCTGTATTGCAGGATGTGAGGACTGCTCATTCGGACTGTTCATGGGGGTATTTTAGTCCCCAAGCCCATGACTTTGGTTTGATCTGCATTCAATCTACGCTGTGCAATGGGGTGGGGAGTCTGTGCTTTCGAGATTAACGCAAAATGCTGATAACACTTTGCACGTCATATCAGGAGCAATTTCTATAATATCACAATAAAAATTTCCCGTGCGATTAGAAATACAACGACGAGGGCAGGCGTGTTAATTCTAATTGATCGTGTTGAGCTGGAGGATCAAAGCAGAGGCCGGATGGAGCAATTCCGAGGAAGGAGGTGCACTGCCGAAGGGAACACACATCTCCGTGGCAGTGCGGGCATGTCTCGTTGGCGCTCGGTGCGTGCAGTGCCGGGAGGAGGCTGCGGGCGCCGCTGTTGCCCGAGAGGAGCGAGAGGAAGGTCGGAGCGCTGCAGCCCCGCCCGCTGCGGCCCGGCTCGATCGCTGGATCGCTGGATTCCTGGGTCGGCAGCCGGATTGCGGTCTGCGATTGTGCCTGCGGAGCTGATCCCTGCTGAAGAAGGCGGTGGGTCTGGCGGCAGCGGCTGGGAGCGGCAAGTCGTTGCCAGAGCGGGAGAAGAATCGGCGATCGGCGGCGGGGATCTGCCGGCGGTGTTGCGGTGCCGGCGGTGCGGCGGCGGAGATGTGCGCGGCGGGGAGGCGCTGGGGCCGGCGGCAGCGAGTGCTGCTGTGGGGCGTCCTGCTGGCGGCCTGGGAGGCGGCGTGGGGGCAGCTGCGCTACTCGGTGCCCGAGGAGATGCCCAAGGGCTCGTTCGTGGGCGACGTGGCCAAAGACCTGGGGCTGCAGATGCCGGAGCTCCGAGAGAGCGGTGTCCGCGTTGTCACTGAAGGTAGGAGGCAGTATTTTGCTCTGCACGGCAAGACAGGACATTTAGTGACGGCCGAGAGGATCGACAGAGAGCAGCTTTGCCGGCTGGTGGAGCAATGCGTGCTGCGCTGTGAGCTGATAGTGGAGGGGGAAATGAAGGTTTATGAAATCGAAGTAGAAATCACGGACATTAACGACAATGCGCCCAACTTCAAAGAAATCGAATTGGAGGAGAGGATAAGCGAGATGACAGTCCCAGGATCGCGGTTTCCCCTCCCAGACGCTCACGACTTGGACTCTGGACAGAATTCCCTGCAGAGCTACGATCTGAGCGGCGACGAGCACTTCTCGCTGGCCGTGCAGACGGGCCCCGGCGGGGATCAGCGTCCCGAGCTGGTGCTGGCGAAGGCGCTGGACCGGGAGGAGGCGGCGTTTCACGAGCTGGTGCTGAGGGCGAGCGACGGCGGCGAGCCGTCCCGGACGGGCACGGCGCGGATCCGCGTGACGGTGCTGGACGCGAACGACAACGCGCCCGTGTTCAGCCAGGCGGAGTACACGGTGCGTGTGCCGGAGGACGTGCCCGTGGGCTCCACCCTCGTCACTGTCACGGCCACCGACGCCGACGAGGGTCACTACGGCAGTGTGAAATATTCTATGAAAAAAGCGACCGATATGTCATCGGATATTTTCCATCTGGACTCCGAGACAGGAGCGATCACCCTCGTGCAGAGCCTGGACTTTGAGGAAGGTGACTACTACGAACTCGAGCTGCAGGCACGTGATGGGGGTGGTCTTTTTGATACAGCAAAGGTCGCGCTCACCGTTACAGACGTCAACGATAATGGGCCCGAGATTTCGGTGCGGTCGGCGCTGAGTGAGATTTCTGAGGACGCCCCATCGGGGACTGTTGTAGCCCTACTGCACGTACAGGACCAGGACTCGGGCGCCAACGGCGAGGTGCGCTGCTCCCTCGACGGGGGCGTTCCGTTCCGGCTGGAAAGTGCACAGGGCAGCTACTACCGCGTGGTGACGGCGAGAGAGCTGGACCGGGAGCAGGAGTCGGAGTACAACGTGACGGTGCGGGCGGCCGACGGCGGTCGTCCGTCGCTGCAGAGCAGCAGGGTGCTGTGTGTGCGGGTGCTGGACGTGAACGACA
>NW_021939882.1:10536523-10538536 GCF_001715985.3 Manacus vitellinus
TTCTCTGTGTACCGAAGTTTGCTGACAAAGCTGGCAAAGGTTCGTGCATTGACACTCTGTTGGCTGGTGGCACTGGACGTAGGGTCCTTGCTCTGTGCTCCAGGTTACTGGGGAGGCAGGTGTGGTGAGTCTAATGGTGGCTGGAAGTTTGAGTGAGGCTTTGTGTTTTCATCATGCACCAAGTGCTTTCCGTGCCCTGACATGTAACACCCGTGTTCCTTTCAGTCTTTAGTCTTCTGTACAGATGTGTTGCCTTAGTAGCAAATTGTAGTTTGCGCTCTTTGCAGGTTCAGGTGTCTTCACAACAGCACATGCCCTTGATTTGGTTGAGGTTCTCTGGATTGCAATATTGACTTTACCGTATGTAACTCTGCTTCTTATCATTTGTAATCTTGTAGCCTTCATGTGTCTCGATACATAATGGAGGTCAGTAGCAAATGTCTTTGCAGTTGTCCATACTTTGTTCCTTGTGTTTCCAGTAGAGAAATGGGCCAGACAACAACTGGTGCCTGGATGATATCTGTCTCCCTGTTATGAAGATGAAGGATTGTGTTGAAAGTTGTGACTGCTCAAAAACACTTGTGGGTGGCTGCATGTGGAGGAGGAAATGCAGGAGGAAATGTCAGGGGTGTTTTGCTGATTTCTTGTCTTTTGAGGTTGAGTCTTGTGCAATGAGGCTGGATGTGCCTTGGCTATAAGAGACATGTCATGGCAAGAGCCTTGTGTGAGTGTGAGGGGAGAGACTGAAGGTGCAGAGGGAGATGTAAGGAGAGGGTGATTGCCCCTATGCAGACCTTCACTGACCCCCTGTGAATGTCTGCATACATTCCCTGGAGCACTGCTCCTCTTTTCCTTTTAGAACTTTGAGGTTTCCTCACGGAAGATCAGGGAGCAGACAAATGTATCTTCATGCAGAAGTGTAAAGATATCTCTGTGAATTTAAGTGAATCAGTGATTTTAAGAGAAATGATCTGATAAACTGGGCCTTATGTGCCACGTGCTTGTAAATTAGATGCGTCAAAGGGCATCCTGGGTATTGTGCTGGGTTGGAGATTCCAGTCCTGGGAGTTGTGCAGGAGGGTCTGTTGAAGGACACAAGGGAAGGCTTTTTGTGTTTTTTGGTTCATGGCACAGCTGTAGTACCTTGCAATGTGAGGTTTTCCTTCCCCAGCTGTTTGGCTGGAAGATATGTTATTCTGGCCTTGGGAGGTTCTTTGTTTGTATTTGCATGTTGTCCTAATTGTGTAACTGCACAGCTTAATTATATAGTTATGACAAAGGTCATGTGGGAGCTCTGGGGAAAGCAAGTTGTGTGTTCACTGCTTACTAAACACCTAAATTATTGTTTAGTCTTAGTCATATAACTGGGAATAGTGTGTAATGATCTCTTCCTTTCTGCAGGTGTTTATTTCTTGCCTTTCTCTTTGATGGCTTGAAGATGGTTCTTTCTCTCTGATAGTGTGTGGAAGATCAGATCTGTCCTATTTGCCTGCCTGTTCTGTAGGTGCCTTTCCTGTTTACAGCTGGAAAGAGACTTTCAGAGACATGTTTCTTTTATCTGTCACTGTAAGAAATGCTCTTGTTTGTGACATGCCAAGGGTGAGAAGTCAAATATTATCCATAGTAAGGAGACGTTGTATGAGCAATGTTTCTTTTCTGGGGTGTCTGTGTGTGTGTCTTTCTGTCAATCTTGAAGATCTCTGATAACCATGTGAGCTGTGAAGAGTTTGAAGAGAGTGTTGTGTGTGTGCTGTGTGAGGAGGTGCTGGTGGAGACATGGCCTATGTTTTGTTGACTCCCAGAGTTGAAACTTTGCCTTCTGAAAAAAAGTCAGAAGGAATCTTCTTTTTGATATTGCATGGTTTGGACTCAAATGGCCAAGTTTTGGGTTCAGCACATCTTACATTATGGTGATAGAGCTTTGAAAGAGCCCATGTGTGATGTTCCCTTTGAGCTGCTACTGCAATGGTTGGGTTTTTAACTGAACTGCTGACTGCTTTTGCTCTGTATAAC
>NW_021939882.1:10539289-10542062 GCF_001715985.3 Manacus vitellinus
TAGAGCTGGGGATTGAATGACCTTGAAAGAACCTTTCCAACCAAACTACTTGAAAAGCAGTTGTAGTGAGGTGGAGGTTGGTCTCCTTCCGTGTCTTAAGGGGAAGAAGAACAGAAAATGGTCTTAAGCTGTAACATGGGAGATCCAGATTAGATATTTGATTTTCTTTTTTTGGTTTTTTTTTTTTCTCTGAAAGAGTGATCAGACATTGGAATAACTTGACCAGGGAGGTGATGGAGTCACCCTCTCTGGAAGTGTTGGAGAGGCCTTTGGATTTGGCACTTGGGGATATGGTTTAGGGGTGATTGTGGTAGTGCTGGGCTGAGGGTTGGACCAGATGATCTTGAGGGTTTCTTCCAACTCTTGATTCTGTGATTCAGTGTGAAACACCAAAAGACATCTTATAATTGTCAGGGTGGGAGAGAAGTTCTTCTCCATAGCCTGAAGGTGCACATCAGCTAAGACAAACAGTTTGATAAGTTTATATTTCCCTAAAATGGGACTGAATGAAATGCTCTTTTTGCTGGGGCTGCCATGTAGTCAGAAGTTGGGTATTGCCCATGGTGTAACCCAAGGCTGTGAATGCAGAGCCAGGAAATGGAGAGGCTGAATCTGAATGAGGAAAATGGTTGGGTCAGTGTGGGTTTGAATGGTCAATAGTTTGATTTCAAGTCTGGGGCCAAGGTCTGTGCTGTGTTTCCTTTGGTCCTGGTATCCCTGTCCTGAAATATATTGACAGTCCTCCAGCAATCAAGCATTTCCTGAAAAACTGTGCTTGTAGAACCATGATGAATGTATAGAATTAATTGACTTTCCTGTGTGAAACTTTGATTATCCATTTGTATCTCTGCAGAACAGAGTGATGTAGAGTTTCTTCATAGTTGCAATTAGACTTTCTTTCACGACTTGGTTTCCTGTAAGGTCATGGTCTTTTTACCCATTTCTGACTACTGCTTCTGCTTTTGAAACTGTGACTGTGGTTTGGCAGCAAATGCTTCCTTCAGCCACCTCGGGCAGAATTCTGTGTGTGAGGAATATGAAGAAAAAGCAAAAAGGGGATCTGTTGTAATTTCTCCCAAGGTTGAGCTTGTGAAAGTGCTTGATATTTGTGGGAGGTGAGCAGGCCACACAGTAGAATTGCTGAGAGCTGAGGACTCTTTCTTAAAATGAATCCCATAACTAGGTAGTCCAGTGTAAGATGTTAGGGCTGCACTTGCAACTTGAGAGCTCAGTGACTTCCAAGTGCTTGCAGAGATGAATTCCAGTCAAGACCCAGAAGATTTCCCAGTGAGGTTCTCTGATCACCTCTTGTCTGCTGATGCTTTACTGCCTTGCTTCTCTGATTTACATTTTTGGATTTTGTTTCTTAGTTTCATGTGTTGGAAGGTTTCCTTGTAATTATCAGCATTGCTTCATTCAGCAATGCATGGTGTGTTAGTGCCTCTTGTTCATGCTACATCAGGTCTGAAAGGGTGGAGATGTGAAGGTATCCTTTAATTCTCTTAGGTTGAGTAGATGTAACTAAGACCTTAGCAGAAGCTGTAAGTGTGTGGAACAGTGTGTGTGGTAAAAGAAGGCAGAAGATTCACTCTTAGTCATTCCTTTGATGAGTTGTTCTCTGCTGTACGACCACTCCTCTTTTATTTTAGTGATTTATAATTTTGTGGACTTTAAAATCCTTCCATTTTTTCTCAGAATGGTGGTGAGCAGGCAAATGTGCCTCCCTTCTTGGTGTTCTTGTAGTGCATTATCATCTCATGGTAAATTTTGCCATTGATGAGAGGGTCACAGGCATAGCTGCCAGTTGTGTAGCAGCAAAGAGAAGACAGGAGAGCTCTGTGTGTGAGGTTGTAGAAGGACATGGTCATTCCCTTGCTTATCAAATGTCACAGGTAACACCTGCATGTACCTGATGGGGTACCATGTAATCTGAGCTGCTTCTGAACAGTGAGGCCTATGAAAAAATTTATACACCTGATCTGTTCCTTTCTGTGTGTTCCCAACTCTTGCCTTTCTTTGTGTCATGAGCTCAACCTCAGGCTGTCTGCTCTTATGGTCATTTCTCTTCCAGCTGTCCCAATGCAGTTGAGATCCCTTACACACCTGTGATGTTTACAGCTGTGAAGGGGAAGCTTTCACAGGCCTGTGTGCTCACCCAGGCACACTTGTCTGTAGTGTAACAGT
Source organism: Manacus vitellinus (assembly GCF_001715985.3). NCBI lineage: Eukaryota > Metazoa > Chordata > Aves > Passeriformes > Pipridae > Manacus > Manacus vitellinus. The sequence goes on from NW_021939882.1 coordinate 10,541,474, forward strand.
GCAAAACCACCTCTACTGCAATCCTCCAAATGCAGTGGTCACCCAGTGAAGCCAAGGCTTCTCTAAACAGACCAGGGGCTGGTGGGAGAATATGTGCAGAGTGTCTCTCACACAGTTGCCCAGAACATGCTGGACACTCATCTGGAGACTGTTAAATGGATGAGGAACTGGCTGGATAGTCACCTTCAAGGAGTTCTAGGCAACAGCTGAATGTCCAAGTGCAAACCTGCAACTTGTCCTTCCAGAGTCCTTCCTGGGAGCAGTACTGCTTAGTATCTTCATAGACAATGGGATTGAGCACACCCTCAGCAAATGTGCAGCTGACACCAAGCTCAGTTGATTCATGAGAGGGCAGAGATACCAACTAGAGAGACCTGGATAGGCTGGAGGAGAGGGCCCGTGAAAACATCCTGAAGTTCAACAAGGCCAAGGGAAAGGTTTGCACCTGGGTCAGGGCAATCTGCAGGTTCAGTAGGGTGTTGGACATTGGGAAGAGCTTTGCAGAGAAGTACATGGGGTTACTGGTGGGTGGTAAAATGGGACATGATTTGGCAAAATGCACTTGCTGCTTAGAAAGAAGGTTGTATCC
>NW_021939882.1:10545507-10546706 GCF_001715985.3 Manacus vitellinus
TGCAGGTCTGTAGGCCCCTTCACTCCTTCTCTCTGAGCTTTTCCTAACGATGGGGTGGCGGCAGTGGACTCTTTGGCTTTGTTTCTTTTCAGGTGCGGTATCGCCAGTCTCCCTTTCCAATAAGCACCTGTCATAACTGCCGCGTTTAGGCAGCAGACTTTGGGAGCGGGCACTTTTCCTCATGAGCTGTCACAGATGTCGGCTCAGTTGGAAGTTCTTGTCTTTCAGTTTATACTGCATAAAACCTTCGAGGACTTGAAAGGGCCTGCTTTCAGTTTTGCTTTTTTCCTCTCAGAATGGTAACACAGTGACACCACCCCTCTGTTCCTCAAATGTTCAGGTTCATGGTTTTCTGCAACGCTTGGGTTGTGTGAAGTAATACGAGTTAGTAACGGTGAAGGCAGATCCTTACTTTTAGAAGGAGATCTACTAATTCTATATGGCATAGTTTGGAATATGATTGACTTTCAGTGATGAGATTTTTCCTTCCTGCTCTTGGTTTGCCGAATAGATGCACTGCGACTGATTTGTTGTCTGAAGAAATTTTTTTTCTTTTTTTTTGTTACGGTGTTTTAAGGAACCGTGCCTAGAGGAAACAAAAATTTCTGTTCCCTAACGAATATGTCTACCTTCCACCCTGTGCCCTCCCATCTTGTAGTGTAAGGGGGCTGCAGAAATGACAGCAACAGTGAGATCAATTTATCGATTTCTGACCCGTCTCCGACTTCACCAGCGCTTTCTTTGTTTGTTCTTTTTCTGCGGTTATTTATCATTAAGAGTTCCATCATGTGTGGTAGTTTACCAGTCCTCAAATGGCTTTTCTACAGTCGTTGAATGAGTTTTAAAAAGGAAATTCATGTCGGTTTGTTTGGTTTGTTGTTGTTATTGTTTGTTCATTAGTTGGTTGGTTTGGTTTGGTTTTTAACTCGTATTTCATTTTAATATTTTTTCCCGCAAAATTTATATATTCTTTGATTGATAGTGTCTCTCGCTAAGGCTGTGATCAGTTATGGAGCACTAAGCTGTATACAAAAGCAGGGCCTTATGTTCAGGGTGTAATAAAAAATTGGGAAGTACTGTTTGGAGGAAAGCAATGCAGGCTGATTCAGAGTAGCCTCGGATGTGCAAGTGAAAAGTAAAAAAGCAGAGAGGGAAGGGCAGTCCCAAGAATGGCTGCTTTTGAGGAGGAATCTTCATCC
>NW_021939882.1:10555196-10557918 GCF_001715985.3 Manacus vitellinus
GGAAGTTCTTTGTATGTGTTTGCATGTTGTCCTAATTGTGTAACTGCACAGCTTAATTATGGAGTTATGACAAAGGTTATGTGGAAAGGAGCTTTCGAGAAAGCAATATGTGTGTTCACTGCTTACTAAACACCAGAATTATTGTTTAGTCTTAGTCACATAACTGGGAATAGTGTCATGATCTCTTCCTTTCTGCAGGTGTTTATTTCCTGCTTTGCTCCTTGATGGCCTGAAGATGGTTCTTTCTCTCTGACAGCATGTGGAAGATGAGATCTGTTCTATTTGCCTGCCTGTTCTGTAGGTGCCTTTCCTGTTTACAACTGGAAAGAGAGAGACTTTCACAGATATGTTTCTTTCAGCTGTCACTGTAAGAAATGCTCTTGCTTGTCACATGCCAAGGGTGAGAAGTCAAATATTATCCACAGTAAGGAGACGTTGTCTGAGCAATGTTTCTTTTCTGGGGTGTCTGTGTGTGTGTCTTTCTGTCAATCTTGAAGATCTCTGATAACCATGAGAGCTGTGCAGAGTTTGAGAAGACTGTTGGGTGTGTTGTGTGTGAGGAGGTGCTGGTGGAGACATGGCCTGTGTTTTGCTGACTCCCAGAGTTGAAACTTGGCTTTTTGAACATAAGTCAGAAGGAATCTTCTTTTTTGATATTGCATGGTTTGGACTCAAATGGCCAAGTTTTGGGTTCAGCACATCTTACATTATGAGTGGTAGAACTTTCAAAGAGCCCATGTGTGATGTTCCCTTTGAGCTGATATTTGATGACTGGGTTTTTAACTGAGCTGCTGATTGCTTTTGATCTGTATAACATTTTGAAGTTATTCAAATTACTGGAATGAACAGAATAATCTTTGTTGTGATGCTTGGGATCTAAGAAGTTGTGTGTGCAACTTTTCTTGTAATGTTGTCCATCTGCAGATTTAACTTTCCTGTGGTGTGGTTTTTGGATGGGGAAAAGAGTTCTGTCCATCCAGAGAAAAGGCTGGTGCAGGAGTTCACTCTGGCACAGTGTGAAGTGGCTAAAAGAGAGGTGTAAAGGTTCAGTTTGATCCAGATGTTGGATGAGGCCACAGCTGTGATTCCAAACTTGTTTGTTTTTCACTGCCAAAGACATGAGTGTGTCTGGGGTCTATGCTGTGAGCTCCTGTGTGAGCCTCCTGTGTACTTCCTACCAACCAGTTTCCTTTGTGTTCCTACCAGAGCTGACACAATCTGAAATGTGAATCTGTGGTTCATACACTTCTGGTGGTTTCTCACTCTTGTTGTGTTTTGTTTGTTTGTTTGCTTTGTGTCAAGGAGTAAAGCTGGTCCTCCTTGTGCCTGGCAATGCTGTGAACAAACCAAAGCTGTTGAAGCTTCTGAGGAGCAGCTCAGATATCTCAGTTCTCCTGAACTAACAGGAGTTATTTAGTGTGGAGAAGAGAAAGCTCAGGGGGCACCTCATTTCTCTGGTTGGGTGAGGTTTTGATGAGGGTGGATGAGGTTTTGAGTGTTTTAGTCCAGTGGAAAATGTTCCTGCCCATGGTAGAGCTGGGGATTGAATGACCTTGAAAGAACCTTTCCAACCAAACTACTTGAAAAGCAGTTGTAGTGAGGTGGAGGTTGGTCTCTTCTGCCATGTCTTAAGGGAAAGAGGAACAGAAAATGGTCTTAAGCTGTACCATGGGAGATCCAGATTAGATATTTGATTTTCTTTGTTTGTTTGTTTCTCTGAAAGAGTGATCAGGTACTGGAATAACTTGACCAGGGAGGTGATGGAGTCACCCTCTCTGGAAGTGTTGGAGAGGCCTTTGGATTTGGCACTTGGGAATATGGTTTAGGGGTGATTATGGTAGTGCTGGGCTGAGGGTTGGACCAGATGATCTTGAAGGTCTCTTCCAACTTTTGATTCTGTGATTCAGTGTGAAACACCAAAAGACATCTTGTGATTGTCAGGGTGGGAGAGAAGTTCTTCTCCATAGCCTGAAGGTGGACATCAGCTAAGACAAACAGTTTGATAAGTTTCTATTTCCCTAAAATGGGACTGAATGAAATGCTCTTTTTGCTGGGGCTGCCATGTAGTCAGAAGTTGGGTATTGTCCATGGTTCAACCCAAGGCTGTGAATGCAGAGCCAGGAGACGGCGAGGTTGGATTTGAATGAGGAAAATGGGTGGGTCAGTGTGGGTTTGACTGGGCAATGGTTTGATTTCATGCCTGGTGCCAAGGTCTGTGCTGTGTTTTATATGATCATGGTATCCCTGTCCTGAAATTCATTGACAGTCCTCCAGCAATCAAGCATTTCCTGAAAAACTGTGCTTGTAGAACCATGATGGATGTGTAGACTGAATTACCTCTCCTATGTGAAACTTTGATTATCCATTTGTATCTCTGCAGAACAGAGTGATGTAGAGTTTCTTCATAGTTGCAATCAGACTTTCTTTCACGACTTGGTTTCCTGTAAGGTCATGGGTTTTTTACCCATTTCTGGTCAGTGCTTCTGCCTTTGAACCTGTGTCTGTGGTTTGGCAGCAAATGCTTCCTTCAGCCACCTCGGGCAGAATTTTGTGTGTGAGGAATATGAAGAAAAAGCAAAAAGAGAATCTGTTGTAATTTCTCTGAAGGCTGAGCTTGAGAAAGGGGCCCATGATGAAGTGCTTGGTGTTTGTGGGAGGTGAGCAGGCCACACAGTAGAATTGCTGAGAGCTGAGGACTCTTTCTTAAAATGAATCCCATAAC
>NW_021939882.1:10560438-10563757 GCF_001715985.3 Manacus vitellinus
TGATTTTCTTTGTTTGTTTGTTTCTCTGAAAGAGTGATCAGGTACTGGAATAACTTGACCAGGGAGGTCGTGGAATCACCCTCTCTGGAAGTGTTAGAGAGGCCTCTGGGTGTGGCACTTGGGGATATGGTTTAGGGGTGATTATGGTAGTGCTGGGCTGAGGGTTGGATCTACATGACCTTGAAGGTCTCTCCCAACCTTTGATTCCATGATTCAGTGTGAAACACCAAAAGACATCTTATAATTGTCAGGGTGGGAGAGAAGTTCTTCTCCATATCCTGAAGGTGGACATCAGCTAAGACAAACACTTTGATGAATATGTGTTTCCCTAAAATGGGACTGAATGAAATGCTCTTTTTGCTGGGGCTGCCATGTAGTCAGAAGTTGGGTATTGTCCATGGTTCAACCCAAGGCTGTGAATGCAGAGCCAGGAGACGGCGAGGTTGGATTTGAATGAGGAAAATGGGTGGGTCAGTGTGGGTTTGACTGGGCAATGGTTTGATTTCATGCCTGGTGCCAAGGTCTGTGCTGTGTTTTATATGATCATGGTATCCCTGTCCTGAAATTCATTGACAGTCCTCCAGCAATCAAGCATTTCCTGAAAAACTGTGCTTGTAGAACCATGATGGATGTGTAGACTGAATTACCTCTCCTATGTGAAACTTTGATTATCCATTTGTATCTCTGCAGAACAGAGTGATGTAGAGTTTCTTCATAGTTGCAATCAGACTTTCTTTCACGACTTGGTTTCCTGTAAGGTCATGGGTTTTTTACCCATTTCTGGTCAGTGCTTCTGCCTTTGAACCTGTGTCTGTGGTTTGGCAGCAAATGCTTCCTTCAGCCACCTCGGGCAGAATTTTGTGTGTGAGGAATATGAAGAAAAAGCAAAAAGAGAATCTGTTGTAATTTCTCTGAAGGCTGAGCTTGAGAAAGGGGCCCATGATGAAGTGCTTGGTGTTTGTGGGAGGTGAGCAGGCCACACAGTAGAATTGCTGAGAGCTGAGGACTCTTTCTTAAAATGAATCCCATAATTAGGTAGTCCAACTTGCAAGTTGAGACCCCAGTGACTTCCAAGTGCTTGCAGAGATGAATTCCAGTGAAGACCCAGTAGATTTCCCAGTGAGGTTCTCTGATCACCCCTTGTCTTCTGATGCTTCCTTGCCTTGGTTCTCTGATTAACATTTTTGGGTTTTGTTTCTTAGTTTGACATGTCAGAAGGTTTCCTTGTAATTATCAGCACTGCTTCATTCAGCAATGCATGGTGTGTTAGTGCCTCTTGTTCATGCTACAGCAGGTGTGAAAGGGTGGAGATGTAAAGGTGTCCTTTAATTCTCTTAGGTTGAGTAGATGTAACCAAGACCTTTGCAGAAGCTGTAAGTGTGTGGAACAGTGTGTGTGGTAAACGAAGGCAGAAGATTCACTCTTAGTCATTCCTTTGATGAGTTGTTCTCTGCTGTACGACCTCTCCTCTTTTATTTTAGTGGTTTATAGTTTTGTGGACTTTAAAATCCTTCCATTTTTTCTCAGAATGGTGGTGAGCAGGCAAATGTGCCTCCCTTCTTGGTGTTCTTGTAGTGCATTATCATCTCATGGTAAATTTTGCCAAGGATGAGAGGGTCACAAGCAAAGCTGCCAGTTGTGTAGCAGGAAAGAGAAGCCAGGAGAGCTCTGTGTGTGAGACTGTAGAAGGACATGGTCATTCCCTTGCTTATCAAATGTCATAGGTAACACCTGCATGTACCTGATGGGGTACCATGTAATCTGAGCTGCTTCTGAACAGTGAGGCCTTTGAAATGTTATTACACCTGATCTGTTCCTTTCTGTGTGTTCCCAACTCTTTCCTTTCTTGGTGTCATGAGCTCAACCTCAGGCTGTCTGCTCTTATGTGGAAGGTCACTTCTCTTGCAACTGTCCCAGTGCAGGTGCAGTTCCTGCACACACCTGTGATGTTTACAGCTGTGAAGGGGAAGCTTTCACAGGCCTATGTGCTCACCCAGGCACACTTGTCTGTAGTGTAACAGTGCAAAACCACCTCTACTGCAGTCCTCCAAATGCAGTGGTCACCCAGTGAAGCCAAGGCTCCTTTAAACAAACCAGTGGTTGGTGGGAGAATATGTGCAAAGTGTCTCTCACACAGTTGCCCAGAACATGCTGGACACTCATCTGGAGACTGTTACATGTAGGAGGAACTGGCTGGATAGTCACCTTGAAGGAGTTCTAGACAACAGCTGAATGTCCAAGTGCAAACCTGCAACTTGTCCCTCAAGGGTCTTTCCTGGGAGCAGTACTGTTTAGTATCTTCATAGACAATGGGATTGAGCACACCCTCAGCAAATGTGCAGCTGACACCAGTCTGAGTTGGTTCATGAGAGGGCAGAGATGCCAACTAGAGAGACCTTGATAGGCTGGAGGAGTGGGCCCGTGAAAACATCCTGAAGTTCAACAATGCCAAGTTAAAGGTTTGCACCTGGGTCAGGGCAATCTGCAGGCTCAGTAGAGAGTTGGACAATGGGAACAGCTTTGGGGAACAGTAACATGGGGTTACTGGTGGGTGGTAAAATGGGACATGATTTGGTAAAATGCACTTGCTGCTCAGAAAGAATGTTGTATCCTGCACAGTATAAGAGGTAATAAGGCAAACAGGGTGTTGGGTTGGTTCACCCCCTCTAAGCTCTTTTTGTGAGACACCAGCTAGAGCAATGCATGCTTTCAATGACCTTGAAAGAACCCTTCCAACCAAAACCATTGTTTGAATCTATGAAGGACTCAGTGTGGCTTTTACAGTTTCCTATTGTCAGCCCCTCAAGTATGGAGATGAAAAGAAGGATGTTTCAAGGATCACAAACAAAAGAGTAACTGCTAAATCTGCTCCCTTAGCATAGAGATGGCTTCCAGTGCTTTAGGCTGATCCATTCAGCCAGGTTAATTCATCCCAGGTAATGAATTCAGCAGAATCCAAGATATCACATCCAGTGCAAAAATGCTCTTGAAGTCTTTCCTATATTATCGTTTATTGGTCCTATAGCTGGGCCTGGTTTTATTAAGGGCAGCTGAGTTCCTTCCTTTATCACTCTGCTATGAATATTTATGAATATTTGCTTCTGACTATTCACTGCAATAATGACCTAAAATCACCCGACAGCGCGTCTCAGTTCCAAAGGCCTTAGGAAGCACATTAAGCAGGTCCTGCTTTGATTGCTGATGAAATCGAGGAGTGACCCCCGCGCCGTTGCAGCCCCATCAGGCCCCAAGTTGTTCCCCGCCGAGCGCGGCCCTGAGGCGGCTGCAGTGTTGTGTCGGCGCCTCCGGGTGCCGCTGT
>NW_021939882.1:10566892-10569897 GCF_001715985.3 Manacus vitellinus
GTGAATGACTGAACTAAGGAACGGGCAGGCCATGCCTCTTCCATGGAGAGGATTTGGTCACAGCTGTGTCACAGCTGTGTTCAAGTTCAGCTGAGACGTTATGTGTTCAACACTATAAATTACTATTCGTTCAGAACAGCGAATGAGGGTTTTCACTCCACAGAAGGAGATCCTCTGATTCTGCATAATGGAGTCGGGAATAATAAGCACTGACACTTGGTGTTGGAGCTATTGCCTTCCTCATTGATTTTTCCAGAAAGGGTGTACTTGGTAGTGGTTTATAGCTGTACACAAACCCGTTCGTAAATATCTGGGGGGGGAGGGGGTTACGTATTGGACTTCCAAAGGAACCATGGTTGGAAAGGTATGTTCTCCATCCCTAGAGAAGGAAGGGAATGTCGCCCGTTATTTTGGGGGATGCAGTAGTGGGACGCTTTGGCTTCCTTTTTCCTTTCTGGCTGTCGGTTCTCTCTGGTTTACTCTTCATGATTTTTGTTTCATACCTAGGTGGAAGTGTAGAGTATTTTCTGTTTCATAGAGTTGTCTTTTCCCCATCCTCTTTACCTAAAGAGTTTGGGGGTTATGAAGAACTCTGTTTTATGTGGAACAGCAATTTTTTAGAATTCTGAGTGTTTACAAGGGTAGATAACTGAGATATGAAAATATCCAAGAATCGAATGTAAGGGAGGTTGGTCAAACGACAGATTTTGCACTTGAATCAAGCCCACTTACATATGTCTCCGCGGTCAGCAGTTTCCAGTCCTTAGCTGTACTTTTCTTCTACTGTTTTATCTTTTTTTTTTTTTGAAAACGTGTACGAAAGTGAACAAGATAGAATTAGATGAACACTTTCTTAACAAACGTCAATCCTTTACACATTGATTTCTGAGAAAAAGAAATATCTTTCTTGCGGCTATAAAATGATTAAATGTAGATGTGTATCATCTAAGGAAACCCTAAGTTTGTCCTAGATGGGAGATGAAACTTCTGAAGCCCTTCCAATTTCCTTTAAGATATTAGCTGCATCTTTATTTCTATTGATAATTCAGTCGTGCATCAATTAGATCTGTGACTTCAAGAAACATGCCATTGCTCTCGTCCCACTCGTGTTCATGAGCCTTATGGCTCTGGCTATCCGGGGTGTTGGGAGTATATATCTCAAAGCCTGCTTTTGAACAAATAGGATAAGACTAAGAGTAATCTAGAAGTTAAAATAAGNCGCCGCTGCCCATCGTGCCCGCGGAGGAGCTTGTGGCCGGGGAGCCCTGCGAGAAGCCGAGCCCGAGCAGCAGCGCCGTCCCGGGAGAGCCGCCCGCCGACCCCGACGCACAGCAGGTCTGTAGATCCACGTACTCCTGCTGTTTTGAGGCTTTCCGATATGTCCTTTCCCTCTCGCTTTCTTTGCGTGGTCCCCACGCAGAGAGTCCCCTTGTCGCCGTGTTACGGCGGAATTTTTTTTTCTTCATAAGAGCTTCAGTTACACCTGAGAATTTTTACTACAACTTTCCTTTGAGCTTCTAAGCAGTGTTTGCCTATGTTTCCGCGGGTTGAATGGTTGTGAGGTGCAAGTCTGTGTCTGTGTGAATGACTGAATTAAGGAACGGGCAGGCCATGCCTCTTCCATGGAGAGGATTTGGTTATTCGCTAGTCACAGCTGTGTTCAAGTTCAGCTGAGACGTTATGTGTTCAACACTATAAATTACTATTCGTTCAGAACAGCGAATGAGGGTTTTCACTCCACAGAACGAGATCCTCTGATTCTGCATAATGGAGTCGGGAATAATAAGCACTGACACTTGGTGCTGGAGCTATTGCCTTCCTCATTGATTTTTCCAGAAAGGGTGTACTTGGTAGTGGTTTATAGCTGTACACAAACTCGTTCGTAAATATTTAGGGGGGAGAGGGGGTTACGTATTGGACTTCCAAAGGAACCATGGTTGGAAAGATATGTTCTCCATCCCTAGAGAAAGAATGGAATGTCGCCCGTTATTTTGGGGGATGCAGTAGTGGGACGCTTTGGCTTCCTTTTTCCTTTCTGGCTGTCGGTTCTCTCTGGTTTACTCTTCAAGATTTTTGTTTCATACCTAGGTGGAAGTGTAGAGTATTTTCTGTTTCATAGAGTTGTCTTTTCCCCATCCTCTTTACCTAAAGAGTTTGGGGGTTATGAAGAACTCTGTTTTATGTGGAACAGCAATTTTGTAGAATTCTGACTTTTTACAAGGGTAGATAACTGAGATATGAAAATATCCAAGAATCGAATGTAGGGGAGGTTGGTCAAACGACAGATTTTGCACTTGAATCAAGCCCACTTACATATGTCTCAGCGGTCAGCAGTTTCCAGTCCTTAGCTGTACTTTTCTTCTACTGCTGTATCTTTTTTTTTTTTTTCCTAGCATGTACCAACGTGAACAGGATAGAATTATATGAATACTTTCTTAACAAACTTCAATTCTTTACACATTGATTTCTGAGAAAAAGAAATCTCTTTCTTGTGGCTGTAAAATGACTTGATTAAATGTGGATGTGTATCATTTAAGGAAACCATAAGTTTGTCCTAGATAGGGAGATGAAACTTTTGAAGCCCTTCCAATTTCCTTTAAGATATTAGCTGCATCTTTATTTCTATTGATAATTCAATCATGCAACAATTAGCTCTATGACTTCAAAAAGCATGCCATTGCTGCCGTCCCTCTTGTGTTCATGAGCCTTATGGCTCTGGCTATCCGGGGTGTTGGGAGTATGTATCTCAAAGCCTGCTTTTGAACAAATAGGATAAGACTAACGGTAATCGAGAAGTTAAAATAAGAAAAAATATTTTCAATTATATATATTGGCATTAGTAATTAATTAGTTGCCCGTGCAGTAGTAACACCAAGTGCAGAGGATGCCTCTGCTTTTCTCTGGATCGTGATCACTTGGACGATCAGAGCAGAGATCTCCCGCAGAAAGGCTGAGGCAGGAGGTTCGCGCTGCACGGGACCGATGTCTCCATGGTGCCCGACCCG
>NW_021939882.1:10572872-10577220 GCF_001715985.3 Manacus vitellinus
GCCCCTCCCCCGGTGAGTTCCTCATGCCGAACTCTGTCTGGGAGTCTTCCCTCTGCTGTTCCTCTGTCCTTTTTCCCCCGTAGCCTGTGCCCTGCACAGGGAAATTTGCTAACAAGTAAGGAGAGGCACCGTTCTTTGCTACGCTGTGGGCTGGTGCCTCTCACTGCGGTGAGAGGGACGTGGGATCGGTGCTCAGCCTCAGAGTTGTTGGACGAGGTAGTAGAAGGGAGGCTGCTCTTGTCTGGAGAGTTTTTTTTGCCAGGCTTTGTGTTTTCCGAAAGCATCATTTCTTTTCTCCTTTTGTCCCCCTACAAGTGGAATTCCTGTCAGCGTTAAGTATTCTCCACCGATGTGTTGCATTACAGGGAAATTAAATTTCTGTTGCTCGCAGGGTCAGGTGTCTTTCCAACAGCACATGCGCATGAACAGGTTGGGATTCTCTTGAAACCGAATTTAGTGGCCCCATGTGCAACATCAGTTGAGATCGCTTTTATTCTTCTCAGCCTTTCTGTGTCTCCACGGTAATGCAGAGACCAACGAAATGTTTCTTAACTCGTCCGTGCCATTATCTTTGTGCTCCTGGTGGAGGAATAGGCCAGTTAATTAGCAGTCCCTTGGTGATGTCTGTCTGCTTGCTCTTAAGAGGAAAGAAATTCGTGAATATTGTGGCTGTTTGGGCAAGTGTGTAATGTAAAGGGATGGTGGAGGAAATGGCAGAGTTGTCTCAAGTCCGTGGACCGATGGTGGTCCCCAGTGAAGAAAAGTGGCAAAAATGTGACTTTAGTCTTCTCAAAGACTTTTGTGGAGACGACATAGTAATCAATCTGATTTGGGAGCACAAGGAGGTTCTTCCTGTGTATGTGCTGGTTGTCGTGATGAATTTCACCAATTGCTTAATTACGGACTTATGACAAGTGCTTCAGTGTAACCTTTGAGATCCCACTCCTGTCTATTCATTCCTTACTTAAGACCGGAATTTGGTGCCTTCCATAAGTGCCCTAATCCAGAAGAGGACGTTGTGATCCCTTCCTTTCTGCAGGTGTTACCTTCTTGCCTTGCTCGCTGTCATGACTGAAGGTGGGCCTTTGTATCAGATAATGCGTGGGAGATCAGATCTGTCACCCTTGTCTGACTGTCCCGCACACCCCTTTCGTTTTTACAGCTGTAAAGAGAAGGACTTTCAGAGAGGTGTTTCCTTAAGATGTCACTGGCAGAAATGCTCTTACGTGTCACATGCATGTGATGTGAAATCAAATATTGTCCACGTTAAAGAGAAGTTGTCTGTGCAGCTTTCCTATGGGTGGGGTCTGGCTGCAAATGGTGGGGATGAGTGAGAATTATGTGAGCTGTGGAGGGTCTTGGGGGTGCTGTGTGTGAGGAGATACTGGTAGAGACAAGGCATGTGTTTTGTTAATGCACAGCGTTTTTATTAATGACCTTCTGAAAATGCGCCTATGGATGTCTTATCTTTGACATCCCACTGCTCAGGATCCGACTAAGTTGTGGGTTCATCAGTCTGCTTTCCTGTTGCAAGGTATTTGCTGTGAATGGCAGTTATTGAGCATTCAGATAAATGTCAGTTTAAATTTTGAGACTTGTGTCTCTTCCAAATTCCCGTGTGCTTAAGTAGAATGATACTTGAGCTGATACTGTGATGAGTGGTCCCTTATCACAGCTGCACGTGGCTTATGCACTTGAGAGTAGTTTACTTTTCTTGGAATCATACATTTCTTACCGGCAGCTGTGCTGTGATCCTTGTCAGATAAAGGAGAAGTTGTGTGTGCTGTTTTTCTGTCAGACCCTTTGCAGAGTCTGTCTGCAAAGGTTGCTTTCCTGTGGCATAACGTTTGGGCAGGGTGAAAAATTCTGTCTGTGCAGAGACAGGGCAGATGAAGAAGTTTGCTGTGGTTTTATTTCAAAAGTCCAAAAGATGTAATGATAGCCTAGTAGTTCAGGTTATCCTAGTAATTATATTGAGCCTCACAATCATGTTTCTGTGCATTTTCCCTCTTTTACTGTACAAAGAAATTACATGGAGGAACTGTGGCTGTGGGCTGTGGTATGAGCTCCTGTGTGAGTGTTGTGGGGGTATTTTACCACCTAGATGCCCTTCTTGTGTACCTACTACTGTTGAGCTAATCTGAAATGACAAGCTATTGACCCTTGCAGAGAAATGCAACTCCCCTTTCTGGTAACTGTGGGTGGCCTGGTCATGGTGGATGTTAAAGATATTTGGCCTGGGCAACCAGGGTTTCAATTAGACATCCTTGCAAATGATGCGGGTCAGAGAACAGCGTGCAGGTTGTGCAGGGCTGGAGAGAAGAGTCCTGTGACCTGTGCTGGAAGGTCTGTTGAAGGTCACAAGAGTTGTGGTTTGCTCTTTGCCCTGTTCGGTGCCCAGCTGTAGTATCATGGGATGTGATTTTCTTTTTCCCCAGTAAGTTTGGCCTAACAGATCTTACTCCAGCTGTATGGAGAGCCCTGGGAAGTTCTTCCTGTGTGTTTTCAGGTTATTGTATTATTTTTAAGGAATGGTTCAATTAGGTACCTATGGCAAGTGCCATAATAAAGGGAGTTTTGGGAGGAGCCAACTCTGTATTCGTTCCCTACTAAGTACCTGAATTATGTGCCTACAGTTAGTGCATCATCTGGAAGAGCACGTGTTGATTCCTTTCATTTTTGCAGATGTAAAATTCTTACTTTTTTCCCTTTTAATAGAAGTGTTTTCTTATAATGTTACTGGAAGGAATCCTCTTGGTAATCACATATACAGGTGATGAAGTCAAATATTACCCATGGTAATGGGAAGCTGTCTGAGGAACTTTTCTTTTCGTTGAGTATCTTTGCCAGTTTTGAAGATCTGTGATAATTCTGTGACTTGTGAAGGGTTTGAGGAGAGACTTGGGGTTGCTGTGTGTGAGAAGTTAGTGGTAGAGGAAAGGCATGTGTTTTGTTGATTGCCAGGCTTTCTTCATGGCCTTCTGAAAATTGTGTGAAGGTGTCTTTTTGTTTTGGTGTTCCATCATTTACGTTCCAATGAGCAGGCTGTGGGTTCACCAGTTTGGTTTTCCACTTCACGATGTTTGCTGTGAATGGCAGTTGTCAGCACAGATGGAAACTTTGCATTAAGAGTCACATACCTTCCAAGAAATTCCTGTGCTGGAGAAGGAGGATATTGCCTTTGAGTGGTACTTTGATGACTGGATCACTAAATGAGCTGCCAAAGTTTTATAGCGTTTATACCATTTCACAATAGTTCCAATTAGTGCACTGAGCAGAAAAATCTGTGTTGTGATCCTTGGGATCTGAGAAGTTGGGAGTGCAACTTTTCTTTTAGCGGTGTCTGTCTGCCAAATTTACTTTCCTGTTGTGTGATGACAGAGGGAAGAAGTCTGTCTATCCAGAGACAGAGCCAGGGGAGGAGTTCACTGTGGAATAGTTTGAAATGGATAGAAGAAATGTGTCAAGCTCCATTTGTCCTAGTAGTTTGATGAGGCCCTCACGTGTGGTTCCAAGGATTTTGTTTTTTATGTTATTCAAAGAAATGACTGTGGCTGGGGTCTCTGGTTTGAGATCCCCTGTGACCCTCCTGTGCACTTGTTGCCAAACAGTTTCCTTTGTTGCTACTAAAGACAGAGAATGCAGAGCGAGGAAGCTGAGACTGGATTTGAACCAGGAAAATAGGTGTGTCCAAGTGGTTTTGTTTGGGCAGTGGTTGGATTACAGGTCTGGTGTCAAGGCCTGTGCGGTCTTTACCCTGCGATCCTGCTTTCATTTTCCTGAAATTCAGTGACACTCATGCACCAATAACAAGCCATTTTAGATGGGTAGAACAGGTTATATATAATTCCTGTGTGGAACATCTTTTCTTTGATTCTATGAAAGACTCAGAAATGGCTTTGCACTTTCCCATTGTTGTGTTCTCAAACGTGGAGGCCCAAAAGAAGGACCTTTCATGAATGGGAAACAAAACAACGGGTGTTATTCTGCTATTTTAGCACAGAGATATAACAATTGCTGCTCTATTTTCAGTGTTCATTTGCCCCGTGGAAGGAATGCAGGAATTCCAGATAACTGACAGAGTCCTAAAAGGCTCTTAAAGTCTTCAATACCTACTATAGTTTCTTGATCTTAGAGTTGTACAATGATTTCATTAAGAGCAGCTGAGTTCCTTTAAGTATTGCTGTGCCACGAATCTTTGCTTCTGACTATTCAGGGAGATTCAAGGAGATGACCTAAAAGCATTCAATAGAGAATCGGAGTTGCAAATTCTTTTGGAGTCGAATTAAAATAAGTGCTTAAGAGGGAGAGACCCCATCGCCGTTGCAGCCCCATCAGGCCCCAAGTT
>NW_021939882.1:10584109-10586617 GCF_001715985.3 Manacus vitellinus
TCTGTTCTTTTCCTACAGTGGCCTGTGTCCTGAACAGGGAAATTTGCTAACAAGTAAGGCAAAGCACCGTTCATTGAGGCGCTGTGGGCTGATGCCTCTTGCTGCGGTGAGGTGGACATGGGGTCGGATTTCATTCTTATGTTTGGTGGGTATTGCAGGAGAAATGAGGCTGTTCTTGTTGGAGCTTCGGTCTTCGGGTTCTACTGTTTTTATCATGTGCCTGGTTGTATCTCTTTTTGTCCACAACATTCTTAATTCCAGTTTTTCTGTCAATATTAACTCTGTTGAAGTGCTGTGTTGCATTGTAAGGAAATGCATTTTTGCGTTGTTAGCAGCATTCGGTGTGTTCCCGATAGCACATGTGCATGAGTAGGTTGAGAAAGGGAACATTTGTGTTCTCTTGTATAAATTTCCATATGGGGGATAATATATTCACCTTTTTATGCCATCTTACTTTTTCTGTTTTGTTTTGTTTTCTTTGCTTTTTTTGTTTGTTTGGGATTTTTTTGCTTGTTTTGTTTTTTCTCCACATCATTATCTGCTGGTGGGTGTAGTCCCACATGATCTTATATTGCTTATTATTTATTATCGTTGAAAATAGAGTATGAATTACACAGTAGTATGGCTTTTGAACAGCGGCGCTTTTCTCAAGTCTGTCTTTGTATTTGTTCCAAATCCTTTTCTTTCAATAATATTTAGGATGAATGTAAGCCATTGTTGGAAATGAACCTGGAGCCACTTTTGCCTGCTTCGGGTTGGGTCTTTTCCCTTTCTTCTGTGTGAAAGTTCCTCATACAGCCTCTTCTTCAACCAGTAGTGACAGGAGCGTCAGTTCTGTGTAGCAGAATGCACTGTGTGATTTCCACATTGGAAACCACTCACTCCCTCAACCAGGAGACCCTTCCCAGGCGTTCTTGCGAGATCGGTTGCGGGAATTTCTTTGGTTGGGTCATAAGTGAGCTCCACACTCAGGATGGAGAAGAGATGGTGGAAGAGGAGTGAAATTGCTTATTGCTAAGTGTTAATTCCAAAATACACCAAAGTACTGGTTCGTCAGCTTGATGGTGAGCCATCGCTGTGCTCTTCCAAAGGTGGATCCAGGGACTAAATCTTCCCAGACGGAATGTTCCACTTAATGACTATAAGACTCCTTTTAGGCCTTCAAACTAAGGGTGACGTGCAAGAAAGTAGAGTGCATTGTCGTGGTTTCTGCTGAGGTGTGTAACAGACGGCAGGGCACTGCAAGAAATGTCAAGGTACACTTGCTGTGAAGGGTTTTTCATTTAAGCTCTTGATGTCGCCTTAAATGTCGTTTGGTATCGTTCTCCCTCGTGTAGCAGAGCTCAGTCTTTAGATTCCAAGTGTTTAAAATCAATGCTAAGTGCATATGAGAGAGTAGCAAACATTCTTAATGGCGTTAGTGGTTTTCTCCTTTTGTGCTCCTTACCAGTCGGTGAGCACACCCAGAGTCTTACTGCACCTGGAAGGATTTTGTGAGAATGATCTTGTACACGAGAAGCTCCTTCTGACAAATGAACGTTAATTTCCGAGGGATTGTTACTGTTCCGTGGGCACTTTTTCTTTTTTTTTTTTCTTGACTGTTGTGTCTTTTTCAGAGATGTGGTCACAGGTTTAGAGAGATGTAGTTATAGGTAGTGCTGTAGCCGAGGCTGTAGTGACAGTATGTTCTCATGTGCCTAATGCCCATAAAATGTTCATTTCTTGCTCACAGCATTACTCACACGATTGAACTCTTAGGCACACACGGGTATTTTCTTCATGAACGGCTTAGCTGAAGTTTTTTTAAAAAGCCTGTCTTTCTTTGCTTTATTTATCACTACTGTCTTACCATACAGAGTTTTCATCTAATGTTAATTCTTTGAAATGCATGAAAGTGGTGTCTAAGTAATGCAAAGCAACAAATGCTGAGGAACTGTGAGATTTTGCAGAAATACCTTCTCAGTATGGGCAGGCGTTCCTCTTGTTTGTGTCTCTCCAGCTGAAGTAGAGTGTGGCTACTTCTTGCTGGGAGGAAGAGCCTGTTCTCACAGCGATATTGTGGCCGAGTGATCTTTTGCTAATACCTGCTACAATGTAAGAAGCTTTTGAAAGAGAAACTGAGTCCTGTAGTCTGTATCTTGGTTACTTTCGAGGCAGTGGCAAAGGCGGCATAACTGGGAACTGAGTTATCCCCAGGACGCTGTAAATGAGCCCCGTGGTAATCCACGGAGCAATAGAATAATCTTGAGCAATAGGAGTGTTAGGAAAACCTGCTGTACCCGTAGTTTCCCAACTCCTGGTCTGTGTAGCGCTTGAAATCATTCAGCTGGTCATAACGTGCCCTGCTCTGTTCACAGTCATGAGTCAAGAGCTGTTGATGTGCGTGGAGTCTCGTATTCCATTATTTGCCTTGATTGTAGCTGAGAGATGGTGTCAGTGCAAACAGGCACCGAGGAGGATCAAGTGCTTTTTCATAGATGGTGCTCTCAAGAGGGTTTTATCGTTTCT
>NW_021939882.1:10587222-10587534 GCF_001715985.3 Manacus vitellinus
AAACCAATACAAACGAGAATCTCCTGAAAGAAAATGCTGGTTCTGGTGCTTCCCTTCTACAAAGGCTTCTCTTTTGAAGAATTTTGTAGATGTTGATTCACAGAGATGGGAGAAAGGAATTAAAAGAGATGGGTAAAGACAGCCCACAGAATAATAGAAAGGATTGGAATCTGAAAAGCATTTTCTGTACAGTGGATCTGCTTCTACTTACCGGTGCTCACCTGTCCTCCCCTATACGAAGTCTATGTGATCCTCCACTGCTTGGTAACAGGTTCCCCAGTCAGACTCTGAATTTTCACTTCTGAACAGAGC
>NW_021939882.1:10590150-10603042 GCF_001715985.3 Manacus vitellinus
GCACGTGGTGCTGGCCGAGAGCTTGCAGGAGGCGCTGCCGGAGCTGAGTGACAGAGACGATGTGTCCGAGCTGACATCTGATCTAAACCTCATTCTTTTAGTGTCGCTCTCTGTAGTGTCCTTGTTATTCGTTTGCACGGTCTTTTTTGCATTTTTCTTTAAATGCCGACGGTCGAGGGGCCCTCCCATTTTTTTGACTTCTGATAAGGAACTGTATTCCAGCCTTGGCTCAAAAGCACCGTACAACTACTGCAGCAGCACGCTGCCCTTGCCCTACTCCTACGAAGTGTGTTTAGCCTCCGAGTCGGGGCAGAAAGACTTCACATTTTTGAGACCAGGGACTGCAGCAGTGTCTGCTCGTCTCCTCGCCTGTGAACCCGGCTCAGGCACTCAGTCCGGGAAGGACCCTCCTAGCCCCGGGGGCTCGGACCAGGTGAGCTTCTGACTTAAGGTTTTTCTCTGTGGGCTTGTGTGAATCTTCTTAGGGTCTGGAGCACAGGTCCTACGGGGAGAGGCTGAGGGAGGTGGGGTTGTTTAGCCTGGAGAGGAGGAGGTTCAGGGGAGACCTTATCGCTCTCTACAACTACCTGAAAGGAGGTTGTAGCCAGGTGGGGGTTGGTCTCCTCTTCCAGTCAACCAGCAGTAGGACAAGAGTGCACAATCTTAAGCTGCGGCAGGGGAGGTTTAGGTTGGACATTAGGAAGAAGTTCTACACATTGGAATGAGCTCCCGAGGGAGGTGGTGGATTCACCATCCCTGGAGGTGTTTAAGAAAAGACTGGATGTGGCACTGAGTGCCATGGTCTAGATGAGAAGGTGGTGTTAGGTCATAGGTTGACTCCATGATCTCAGAGATCTTTTCCAACTTAATTGACTCTGTGATTCTGTGATTCTTTTTTCTCTCTTCTTCTGTCGGGGATTAGTGGGCCACCGGCAGCGCTCGTAATCGCTTCCCGGCGCACTGCTCAATAGCTCAGGGACGCTGGGGTGTGAATGGGTGTGTGTGTGTGTGTGTGTGAGAGACATCGACTGATCCTTTTGAACCGACCAGTCTTATCTGCGAATTGACGATATTGCCCCGATTTTTGCAGTGTTATCAGTAATTCTCTGTCCTGGAGAGAACAGACAGGCGCGAGTTTCACCGAACCGTAGTGGTGGGATGGACATGGGATGGAGTGGGGACAAAAGTGTCGTGGGGTCCGAAGCTGAGACAACCCTTTCACCTTGATCTAGCGACTACACTAATTGCCTCTGCCACATTTAAGCGCTTTCATGTGATAATGATGTGTGTCTATATCGACGCGTTCACTCAGTGAGGGAGTAATTCTGTAGTTCTCTGCCTTGCTTTCAAGCTCTATTCGAATAATGCCAGAGTAAGTGTCTTAGGCTGGGACTTGGCTTGAACCCGTCCTTGAAGGAATTCCTGGTGCTGTGGAAAGCGTCTTTTCCCTACCTGTCCTAGGTTTCCACTCCTCTTCCTGCAAACGGTGCTTTCAGGCGCTTTGAAGCGTCATCTGCAATATTTGAGCTTCCCATCCAGGTGGAGGAGATCTAAGAGCTCCAGATTAATCGAAATATGGTAGGTAGAAATGTTCAGCCTTCCATGCCTTTCCCGAGACCTCTTTGCTGTACTCATCTCTCGGTTGTTTGGGTGTCCCGCTACTGCCGGGATTAAACGAACAAGGTACTCTGCATACGGGTGTGTGCACTCCTATGGAGGGAAATTACTTGAGAACGGCGGTCCCCACGTTAGAGAAATTGTTCGGTAAACCGAGTTTAGGAAAGACACGAAATGGGCAGTGATTGGAAAAAGGATTCAGAGCTTCTCTCAGAGAAAATAAGTCGCTGAAGGCTGTTTAAAGATTTGTCTAGAAGAGCACAGGGGTTTTTCTTTGGTTTAGATTATGTGTGAGAAAGAAAGATAATTCGGATTTGGTTGCCTATGAGAAAAGAAGTGCTCTGGGAACGTTAGATGACTAACACTGGATTTTATCGGTGCGAACCTTACACTTCTCTCGCATTCTGCGGGCTAGTGATAAGAATGATAAATAGCGCTGATAAGGTTTATCTTTTGGCAATGATTAATAAGTAGAAAAGGAAATAACTGAGCATGTAGAGAAGATGGACTGCGTCGACTCATTTGATATTGCTGAGTCTTCATATAAGCGCAGAAATATTTCATCTCTGGGTGGATCCCGTGTGCTCACGGTAGTTATTACAATTGTGCGGGGCGAGGACACGCGACAGAGTCGAGGTCATTCTCGCTCTGGCGAATGTCGTGTCTCCCACGTTGGTGCGGGTGATTTGCAGCCCCTGCGCAGCGAGCTGAGCCATTACAAGTAGCGGGGTAACAAATAACCAGCCACAACGTTTCCCAACCGCTTCCGCAGGGCTTTAAAAGAAGCGAATGAACACGTGGGAGGTGATTTCAAGTTCGGTTTATTTCACGGACATCACTGTCTCTTCCTTAGCAACCTCGGCTGTGGGAAGACACGCCTGGACACTGTGTCACAGCCGGGTTTTGACAGGGCTCCTGGTGCTCCCTTATCAGACTTCCTCGTCCCCTTCTCATTACACCGTGACAGCTGAGCAGTTGTGCGAGTGTCGGACAACAAGGGCCGAAATTTGGGGTCTTTTTATCAGTAGGGGTGTGCGAGAAGTCGGAAAACTCAGAGTATCACGGGTCGTTGATGACAGCAACAACCCCAAAGGCAGGCAGGCAGCTCAGGAAATGGCTGATTTTCGCCCAGGAACTGCCGGTGCCGGGGTCTACACGGTGCCGGACCTGCTGGGCTTTGCTGCACGGGAACGGGATCCATTCCCGGCCCCGGTGAGCCTGCACGTCGCCGACCGTGATTTCCCTGCGTCTGGCTGGTGAAGAAGGGTACCAGGGAGCGAGCTGGGAGGTGACGAGCGCAGGAGGGCGTATTAAACCGAGATTTCTACGATTTGTCGGGAAAGATGCCTGCTGGGATAGTGGTGGCGGTGGGGATCCCGCAGGAGGGGCGGTGCTCCTTGGAATCCTGCGGCGGGAGCCTCCCCGCGGCGTGACTCTGTGCTGCAGCCGGAGCAGCTGCTCGTAACTCAGCAGCACGAAATCAGTGTCGTCTCTGTGCCGGCGACGCTGCTTTGGTGACACACTGAGCCGCCACGTCGCGACTCCGTGGGATGTCAGGAAGGGGCTAACCAAGCACTTGGGTGGGATGACCGGTATCCTGAAGGTCCTGAGGGACACTGGAAGCTGGTGCCGGTACTGGCTCCCCCTCGGTGCCCTGCATACCCCGGACGACCCTCCCCACTTCTCCTCCCGCCTGCTCCACCTCCCCTTCTTACTCCCTCTGCCTCATTCTAACGAGGTGTTCCCGGGACACAAACATACACCAAAGACCCCACGTCTCCGTATCGCCCTTTTTGGCGTCATCCTCTCCGCCAACTCTTACACCTTCCTGCCCGCACACGCAGTCCCCGTGCCCCATCCACCCTGCCCCCGCCAGCGCTCTCCCAGCCCGCCTGTCCTTATAGCGGGGGTTCTGTCAGGGCTGTGCTCTCCCTTCAGCTTCTGCCGGCTCCAGCCCCGCTGTCCTCGGGCCGGGGTCGCCGCTCTCCCTCCGGCGGGGCTCGGCGGCGGCGGCGGCCCCGCGGAGGGGCTTTGGAGCCCTGCGCTCTGTGCAGTTATTGGACGGGACTCTGTGTGCCGCTGTCGGCCAATGATGGAGCGGGGGGGAACTGGCGGCCCGGCCCCGCTCGGAGCCGGGATGAGGCGCAGACGGTCTCAGAGAGACTCTGGGAGTGAGTCACCGCCGAGCCCGCCGAGCAATGCCCGGCTCTCCGCCGCCGCTTCCCGGGGCCGCTGGGCAGCGGCATGACGGGGAGAGCTGAGGATTTGTAGCCGGGGCGGGGGGGCGAAGCGGAGAGCGCGGCCGTCCTGTGCGATGAACGGCGTTGCTGTAAGGAGCCGCGGGGTGACGACGGGGCAGGTACTGAGCCTCTTGCTTTTGTTCGGCGTTTCCGACTGGGTTTCCGCCGCGATTCGCTATGCGATTCCCGAGGAGGCGCGGAGAGGCTCCGCGGTGGGGAATGTGGTAGCCGACCTGGCGCTGGACCTCGGGCGGCTGCCGGGACGCCGACTGCGGGTGGTGTCCGGCGGCAACAAGAAGTACTTCGGGGTGGATCTGACGAGCGGGGCGCTGCTGGTGAGCGAGCGGATAGACCGGGAGGAGCTCTGTGGCGCGCTCTCTCCCTGCTCCCTCAGCTTTGAGATCGTGGTGGAAAACCCGCTGGAGCTGTACAGCGGCACCGTAGAGATCCAGGACATCAATGACAACGATCCGGTTTTTCCCAGCAGCCAGGCGAGGCTGGAAATCAGTGAGTCTGTGGCGGCAGGAGCGCGCTTCCCGCTAGAGAGCGCGCAAGACCCCGATGTGGGAATTAACTCTTTGCAGACCTACCAGCTGAGCGCCAACCCGAACTTTGCGCTCGACGTGCAGACGAGGGTGGATGGCAGCAAGTACGCGGAACTGGTGCTAGAGAAGGAGCTGGACAGGGAGGAGCAGAAGGAGCTGAATTTGGTCTTGACTGCGCTGGATGGAGGCAGCCCACCACGGTCGGCCCATGTGCAGATCCACATTGACGTTGTAGATGCCAACGATAATGCCCCGGTCTTCAACCAGTCCACCTATAAGGCAAGTGTGAGGGAGAACACGCCCAGCGGAACCCTGGTCGCCAGGATCAGTGCATATGATCTGGATGATGGGCCCAATGGAGACATCGTCTATTCCTTCAGCAGCCACACCCCCGCCAAGGTACGGGAACTCTTTGCTCTGGACTCGGCCACAGGGGAGTTGAGGGTCAAGGGACAGCTGGACTATGAGGAAGCAAAGCTGTATGAGATTTACTTACAGGCTAAAGACAAGGGAGTTGTTCCTGGTGTGGCTCATTGCAAAGTGCTGGTGGAAGTTGTGGATGTGAATGACAATGCTCCAGAGGTGACAGTGACTTCTGTGTACAGCCCTGTGCCTGAAGATGCAGCTCCAGGGACAGTCGTAGCTCTGCTGAGTGTAACAGACTCAGACTCCCATGACAACGGCCAGGTGAACTGCTTCATTTCCCCTGGGATCCCGTTCATGCTCAGTTCTTCACTCAAAAATTACTACACACTGAAAACAGAAGGAGCTCTGGACCGGGAAAAGGCATCGGAGTATAACATCACTATCACAGCCAGGGACTCGGGCTCGCCACCCTTGTCAGCAGTAAAACACATCCTGGTGCAGGTGTCAGATGTCAATGACAACGCGCCCAAGTCTTCCCAGGACTCCTACGATGTGTATGTTCTGGAGAACAATATGCCTGGCATTCCCATCCTTAACGTGAGCGCCACAGATCCAGACCTTGGGCGCAATGCCCACCTCTCCTATAGCCTTTTGCAGGGTGACTCCACTGTGGGCCACCTCTTCTCCATCAACCGGGAGAACGGCACCCTCTACCTGCTCACCTCCCTGGACTACGAGGACCAGATGGAGTTCAGCATGATGGTACAGGTCCAGGACGGCGGCTTTCCGCCTCTGGCCACTAATGTCTCAGTCAGTGTGTTTGTCACTGACGTCAATGACAATGCCCCAACCGTGCTGTACCCCCACCCCAACAGCTCTGCCACCTATCCCGATGTGGTGGCACCCGGCACTCCCGCCGGGCACATGGTCACCAAGGTGGTGGCGGTGGATGCAGATGCAGGGTACAATGCCTGGATCTCCTATACCCTGTTGCAGGCCACTGACCCCAGCCTCTTCTCAGTTGGGCTGTACAATGGGGACATCTTCACAGCCCGCCAGCTCCGCGAGGATGACCCTCCTCAGCACACGTTGGTCATCCTGGTGAAAGACCACGGGGAGCCTGTGCTGTCCACCACTGCCACTGTCTCCATCTCTGTGGCCGAAATGGTCAAGGAGGTGCTCACTGACCTCGCTGATGTGGCACCTGTCAATGACCCCAGGAAACATGTGACTTTCTATCTCATCCTGGCTGTGATTCTGGTCTCAGCAGCCTTCTTCATCACCATGTTGTCTGTGGGCATCTTCAAGTGCTACAAGTGGAGGCAGTCAAAGGAGCTGTTCAACAGCTCCAGGAGTACCACATACAGGACACCAGGGCCCTTCCACCACATCGATGCTGTGCGGGGTGGCTTCACGCCACCCAACTTCTACCACCAGGTCTATCTCACCACGGACTCTCGCCAGAGTGACCTCCTGTGTAAAAAGCCCTTCACTTCCAGCCCCCTGGGGAGCCGTCAGAGCACCATAAGGAATGGTGAGCCAGGGCTGTACCACCAGATCGTGGGCACTGCCAGCCGGCTCCCCGCACCTGCCGAGGTAATGTAGCTCCTTCCTTGGCATGTCCCAGCGCCGGGCAGAGCCACGGTTCATTTGTGCCATACGTGTTTGGCGGCGTGTTGGGGTTGGGAGGGATGTCCAGTCGCGCCGTGCCTGTACAGAGTGGTCAGCTATGGCTGAACAGGCCTTCTTTGGAGTCACGTGAGCTGTCCTGAGTGTCAGTGACATTTGCACCGTGCTGAGCAGGATCAAGTGAGTCAGTTTGCTCAGGCTGGCAAACGTTTCTTTTGGATGCAGTTTTGGGTACGCCTTGCGTGAGTAACCGGTGGAGCCTGAGGTCAGCTTGCAACCACTTGTAAATCCTTGGCACAAAGTTTGTTGCTGATGGTATTTCCTTCCCTTTGCAATAGGAGAGCCGAGGGGAGCACTTGCAGTGGGTGGGAACACAGTCTCTGTGCCCTGGTGGGGACTGAAGAGGTGGTGGTGCAAATGGGGCTGGGAGCCACCAGCTGCCAGTGGGGGACCAGGGTGTCACTACCCACAGTGTAGCACAAAAAGCTGAAGGATGATGCTGGTTCCTCTGTGTGACAGACCGTGGCCACAGAGCATCCCTCCCATCTGTGCTGCTCCTCATGTTTGACTCCTGACGCTTCTGGTTTTGTTTCCATGGAAGCTCTGTGATGGTGTTTCCTTCAGGGTGGAGGTGTGGGACTGAAGATTGTCCCAGTTGTTTGCAGGGCTCCACTGAGCTGGACTGTGGCTCTGAGCAGGATGGGGAGTCCTCCACTCAGATGTTGTTCAAAAACCTTATTCTAAGCTCTGCATGGTTTGTAATATGCTATCTCTGGGTGATGTCTGATGTCCTGACTGAGCAAACTGCAGGCAGGAAGGCGTTTGCGCATGGCAGGCAGCTCCTGTGCTTCTTTCCCGATGGGAATTGTGCAGCTTAATTGGAAAGCTTTCAATGACAGGAGTGCTTCAATCCTCAGAGGTGAGGCCAGGTAGTGGATCCAGTGGATGGGGGTGGTGGTGGATCTGGTGGGTTTCCAAGGTGGCTGGTGCTGGTGATTTGTCCTTGCTGGGAGGCTGTGAGTGAGAGCGACCGGTTCCTCAGAGCAGAAGGAAGTGAGGTGCAGCGGAAGCTGTGCACGGGTGTGAGGCTGCGTGTGCCGCCTGCTCAGTGTGGCCAAATCACAGATGGAGGCAGAAACCTCTCAGAATTATTTTATGCCTTTTTTTTCCCTTTTTTTTTTCCCCCCTGCTTGCGTCACTGCTCAGACTCAGCACTTCTGGTTTCTGGCAGGTGGGAATGGCTGCAGCAGCTGCAGGAGCAAGTGTTCCTCTGCACTGTGCAGGCTGTGCTCAGGTTGGGGACAAGGATGTCCCCTCGACCAAAAGGTCCTGGCAAGATGCCTCTGGGGATGGGGGCAGCAAATTGTTTGAGAGTGGGGTGGAAGGAGGTGATACCAGGCAGGCAGGAAGCCTGAGCCTGAGCCATGACTCCCTCCTACTCTCCAGCACTACACTGGAAAGGCACTGGCAGTGAGAAATCAGCTGGGCTGGCACCGAACCCTGGATTTTCAGTCTTTGTAGTGACAACAGCCCGTGTCAAGCCTGCAAAGGCTTTACACCTCTTTGTTTTGCAGGACACAGCCAGCCCCCAAAACTGATGCAGAGGGGAGGGTGTTGGCCCTGTCTGTAGCAGGCAGTGTGTCCTGCCATGAGGGATCCCACTCTGCAGGATCTCCAGTGATCCCTGGGTTGTCTGGGTTGGAGCCCTTCCACAGGGAGAGCTCTGGCCCTCTGGAATGGGGAACATTTCCTTGTCCATACTAGACACCCATACCCTTCCTAGACACCCCATACCCTTTCTGCCTTGTCACTGTCCCTATCCCAGGCTTTGACAGACTCAAGCAACAGCAGAATCCCCTGTGTGAAGCCCTTGCTCCAGCTCCTTGGTGATTGAGCCATCTTGGGACACTGGGTGGATTCTCCCAGACCATGTGGGCTTCACAGGGGGCTTCTGCTGAGGCACCACAGCAGCACCAAACCCACTACCAGGGGCACAGCACCCTGTATTGCCAGCAGCATTGTCTGTCACCCCACTGTGCTGTCTGGGGCCCTGCCTGGGATGGGGACAGGGCACATTCCAGAGTCAAGGCTACTGTGACAGCTCCTTGCCGGTGGCACTGCCAGATGCACCCCGAAAATAAGTACCTCCAAACAGGTATTGGTCTCTATATACCTTTATTGGTCTCTGTAGATCCCTGTGGAATCTTAAAGAGCCAATGCAGCGTTTTGCTGCACTGGCTCTTTAAGGAAGCCTTCTCCCCTCCTCCGGAGCGGGCAGTAGGTGGGACCCGCGCAGTGCTCTCACCAGTCCTCGCTGTGTCTCTCCCTGACTGGCAGCAGGGTGGTCCCGCCTCACGGCTCTTGGAATAGGCAGGGAACTGCTGCAGAGGGGAGGGAGGACCCTCGGAAGCAGCACCTCCACCGTGTCTGTCCTTGCCAGAAGGATGGTGTCCCTGTCACCGGCCACTGTCCCAGGCACTGGTCCCCTCAGCCTCTCTCACTGTTCCCTCAGGTCCCTTTGGTGCCCAGGTGGTGGGGGCAGGCAGGGTCCCAGGCAGGACCCCTGCCTGCCACACCAGTGCAGACCCCAGACCCCAGGGTCTGTGTGCACCCAAGAGAGGGCAGGGTGGCCTTCAGTGCACCAGGGACAGAAAGGTGGATGCACCAGGGACAGAAAGGTGGAGAGAGACTTTTTACAAGAGTATGTAGTGACAGGACATGAGGGAATGGTTTCAAGCTGACAGAGAATCTTTAGATTAGACATTAGGAATAAATTCTTTACTGGGAGGGTGGTGAGGCCCTGGCACAGATTTCACAGAGAAGCTGTGGCTGCCCCATCCCTGGAAGTATTTAAGGCCAGGTTAGACAGAGCTCCAAGCAAGCTGGTCTAGTGGAAGGTGTCCCTGCCCATGGCAGGGGGTTGTAATTAGATGGTCTTTCAGGTCCCTTCCAACCCAGGCCATCCTATGATTCTATGACTGCACAAGGCTTCTGCAGGGATGTGAGCTGAGTTAACACCCTGCAGCTTGCCATCATCCTCAGTGACAGGGAGAGGAGGCAATTACGGTTTGCTCCCCTCTGGGGAGGCCGAGACCTCTGCTTTTGTCCTCAGATTGCAGGGCTGCAAAGCCGTGTCTGCTGCAGAATGTCAGTGTGTGTGTCTGCCAGGTGGGAGGCTTGGGCCTCCTTCCCAGTCTGACATCCTGACCCGGTGTTGTGATTCAGGGGTGTTCTAGTGGCCTTGTTGTCCGGCTCTATGTATTTGCAGTGATTTGGGTACTGTGAAGTCTGATCTCTTCCTTGTCCCAGGGTGAGGAAGGGGTTCCAGTCAGGTGTGCTTTGGGAGCAGTTGTACTCTGGCATTGAATGGCTCACCTGTCTTTGCCTTCCCACCTTCAGCCTCCCACTCCCTCAGGTGGGCTGGCAGGGGTGGGCATCCCTGTTTCAGTGCACAGTCTCCTGGCTGGTGGTGGTACTGGTGCCAGTGATGCCTCACTCAGAGAGGCAATGATGGGGTGCAGGCAGCAGCCAAAGCATTAGCTGGGGGGGAGAAGAGGGGTGGGAGAAGAGCCCTTGGCACCTCAGGGCTCTAACAAGCACCTTTTCATCAGGCATGAAAAGTCCTTTGGCGTGCGTTCCTGACAGCTGCCCTTTGTGTGTGGGCACGATGTGAAGCCCCCATTGTGGAAGGGGGAGCACACAGGGAGGGTTTGTACCTAGCTTCCAGGCTGCCAGGACGTGCAGTTTCCCTGTGAACGCAAAGCGAGCTGTCGGAGCAAGTGAGTCAGGCTGGCAGAGGGGAGGCCGGGGGTGGCAGCCCCGCTGTTGCCGGCTCAGGCCCCTGCTTCCCTCACCTCCAGAGCCACTGCCGGCTGAGAGGGGACGGAGCTCTCGGCCAATTGGGCGCTGATCTGAAGCGAGGGGGGGAAATCTGCTTCTCCCCCCAACCCCCCTCCCTCCCACCTCCGCGCTGGGGCTGTGATTCAGTTCCCCTCCCCCAGCCCACCCCCTCTGCTCGGAGGCTGACAGCCGGAGCCGCAGCCTGCCGGAGCCCCGGAGCTGTTTTCCAAGCCGTGGAAGAGAGACCCAGGGATTTTATCGCAGTTCCTCAGTGCCTGCCGTGTCCCGGGCCAGACGCGCACGGACATGGAGAGCGTCAGCCTCCAGCGACCCGCCTGGAAATGGCAAGTACTGAGTTTGTTTTTGCTCTGCGGCTGGGGCCGGGTCTCCGGGCAGATCCACTACGCGGTGGTTGAGGAGTCAGAGGTGGGAACTGTGGTGGGGAACATGGCCCGGGACCTGGGCTTGAAGGTGGAGGAGCTGCCGGGTCGCAGGCTGCGCCTGGGCTCCGAGGAGAGCTCGCGCCACTTCGCCGTGCGCCTGGACAGCGGCACGCTGGTGCTGAGCCAGCGGCTGGACCGGGAGCGTCTGTGCGGAGCAGCTGCCAGCTGCGTGCTGTCGGTGCAGGTGCTGACGGAGAACCCCCTGCAGCTCTTCCGCCTGGAAGTGGAGATCCTGGATGTGAACGACAACTCCCCGAGCTTCCCCACCGCCCAGCGCACCCTGCGCATCGCCGAGTCTGCCACGGTGGCCGCGCGCTTCCCCCTGGAGAGTGCTCAGGACCCCGATGTGGGCACTAATGCTGTGAGCTCCTACAGGCTGAGCCCGAACTCCCACTTCTCCCTGGACGTCAAGCAGCAGCCGGATGGCAAACTCTTCCCGGAGCTGGTGCTGGAGCGTGCCCTGGACCGGGAGGAGCAGCCAGAACTGCAGCTGGTGCTGACGGCCGTGGACGGGGGAAGCCCAGCCCGCTCGGGCACAGCACAGATAACAGTCCTGGTCCTGGATGTCAATGACAACGCTCCCACCTGTGACCGCACCACGTACAGGGTGCGAGTCCCGGAAAACACACCTGTGGGGGCCCTGCTCCTCCGGATCAACGCGTCTGACCCCGACGAGGGTCCCAATGGGGAGACACAGTACTCCTTCGGGGTTCACACCTCCGACTCGGTGCGGAGGCTCTTCTCCCTGGATCCCCACAGTGGTGAGGTCCGGGTGAGTGGGGCCCTGGACTTTGAGGAATCACCTTTCTATGAGATCTATGTGCGAGCCCATGACGGAGGGGTCCCAGAGATGGAGGGCAATTGTGTTCTGCAGGTGCAAGTGGAGGATGCCAATGACAACCCCCCAGAGGTGCTGCTCACCTCCCTGCTGAATCCGGTGCCAGAAGACACCCCACCAGAGACTGTCGTGGGGCTCTTCAATGTCCGGGACCGAGACTCAGGGGCCAATGGGGATGTGAGCTTGCAGATCTCCCCTGATGTGCCTTTTGCCATCAGGTCCCTTCAGAACCACTTCTCCCTGGTCACCCGGGAGAGCCTGGACCGAGAGTCCACCTCACAGTACCGAGTGGTGCTGATCGCCCGGGATGGTGGGTCTCCTGCCCTCACCACAACACTCACACTGCTCCTCAATATATCTGATGTGAATGACAACCCCCCACGCTTCTTGCAGCCCTCCTACGATGCCTTTCTCGAGGAGAACAACCCGCCTGGCTCCCTGCTGTGCACTGTCTCTGCCTCAGACCCTGACGACGGGGATAATTCCCGGCTTGTTTACTCCATAGTGAGTGGCCAAATGCAGGGTTCCCCCATCTCTTCCTTCGTCCACATCAACTCTGACAATGGCAACCTCTACGCTCAGAGCACCTTTGACTTTGAGCAGCTGCAGGTTCTGCCGGTCTCTGTGGCCGTGCGGGACTCGGGGTCCCCCCCACTCCATGCCAATGTTACTGTCTACATCTATGTGCTGGACCAGAATGACCACCCCCCCACCATCCTGCACCCTGCCAGTGACAGCGATGTCTCGGCACCCCAGAGGGTCCCGCTGTCTGCCCCACCGGGCTCCCTGGTCACCAAGGTGACAGCGGTGGATGCGGATGCCGGGTACAATGCCTGGCTCTCGTACCGGCTGTTGCCACAGTCCACCGACCCCTCCTTGTTCCACATGTCTCTGCACACCGGGGAGGTGCGGACGGCACGTGCCTTCCAGGACACTGACATGGCAGTGCAGCAGCTCGTTGTCCAGGTGACGGACAACGGCGACCCACCGCTCTCCACCACTGCCACCATCACCGTGGCCCTGGAGGAGGCAGCCCCGGAGGAGAGCTACAAGCCTCGGGACTTCCTGGCTGGTGCCAAGGAGAAGCCGGACCTGACCCTCTACCTGATCATCGCGCTGGCAGCCGTTAGCACGGTGGCATTGGCCACTGTCACCGTCCTGGCCGCCAGGTGCCTCCGGCGCAGGGGCCGCGCCGCCGTCTCACCCTACTGCTGCTGCTGGCTCAGCGAGTCGCCCTCCCGGGACTTCTTCAAGCACTCCAGCCCCAAGCTCCAGCTCAACTCCGACGGCACCCTCAAGTACATGGAGGTCACGCTGCGACCCACCGACACCCAGTCCCAGTGCTACAGCACCTGCTTCTCCCAGGGCTCCGAG
>NW_021939882.1:10603708-10606091 GCF_001715985.3 Manacus vitellinus
CACAGCTCCTCCGCTCAGATCCGGTACAGCATCCCGGAGGAGCTCACCCGGGGTGCCTTTGTGGGCAATATCGCGAAGGACCTGGGCACCGATGTGGCGAAGCTGGCGGCAGCTAATCTGCAGGTACTGTCAGATTCGGATTCCCAGTACTTCTCTGTCAACGTGAACACCGGTGTTATAATGGTCAGCGAGCGGATAGACCGGGAGCAGCTCTGCGGGCAGAACCCACGCTGCTTCCTCCACTTGAAACTTGCCATCGAGAACCCAGTGGAGTTTTACCGCATTGAGGTGGAGATCCTGGATATCAATGACAACCCCCCGGAGTTCCCCAGTGAGGAGGTTTCCCTGCGCATCTACGAGCTGGCGTCTCTGGGTGCCCGCTTCCCCATCCAGCCTGCCCAGGACCCTGACGTGGGCACCAACACCTTGCAGACCTATCACCTGAGTGCCAATGACAACTTCAACCTCAACGTGAAGGCGCGCACTGACGGTGGGAAGTTCCCTGAGCTGGTGTTGGAGCGGGCCCTGGATCGGGAATTCAGAGCTTTCCATCACTTGGTCCTGACTGCTGAAGACGGGGGCTCTCCCCCACAGTCCAGCAAGATACGCATCACTATTCAGGTCCTGGATGCCAACGACAACCACC
Source organism: Manacus vitellinus (assembly GCF_001715985.3). NCBI lineage: Eukaryota > Metazoa > Chordata > Aves > Passeriformes > Pipridae > Manacus > Manacus vitellinus. The sequence continues at coordinate 10,604,355 of NW_021939882.1, forward strand.
CTGTCTTTGACAGACCATCCTATGGAGCCCGCTTGGTGGAGAACTCGCCGCTGGGCACCCTCGTGGTGAAGTTAAATGCCACCGATGTGGACGAAGGACCCAACGGAGACATCCGCTACTCCCTCAGCAGCCACAACTCGGCTGCCTTACGCCAGATCTTCGCCATCGACGAGCAAACTGGGGAGATTCGTGTCCAGGGCAACCTGGACTTCGAGGAGGCGACGGTGTACGAGATCGAAGTGGAGGCCAAGGACATGGGGTCGCCCACCATGGAGGAGCACTGCAGCGTGGTGGTGGAAGTCACTGATGTGAATGACAACGCACCCGAGGTCATTCTTACCTCCTTCTCCAGCTCCCTGAGTGAGGACGCCCTGCCGGGCACAGTGGTGGCTGTGATACACGTCAGAGACAGGGACTCTGGGGAGCAGGGCAAGGTCCTGTGCCACGTGTCTCCGGATCTTCCCTTCCAGCTGCGCAAGGACTACGAGCACCAGTACTCGCTGCTAACCAGCACCCGTTTGGACCGGGAACATGTTGCCTACTACAATGTCACCGTCTCTGCCTCGGACCTGGGCAATCCCCCACTCTCCCGCCACACCATCTTGCCAATCACCCTGACAGATGTCAACGACAACGCTCCCCAGTTTGAGCAAGCATCCTATGAAGTGCTGGTGGCAGAAAACAACCCAGAGGGCATCGTGCTGGTTACGGTCTCTGCTGCTGACCCTGACTCCGAGCAGAATTCCCGCCTCTCCTACTCCATCCTGCGAGCTGGTGGGACAGATCCAGGCCTGGATCCTACTCGCTACCTCTCCATACATCCCACGAGTGGGCAGGTCACTGCCAAGCTCCCTTTTGACTATGAGCAAACCACCTATCTCCAGTTCCACGTGGAGGTCTCTGATGGTGGCTCCCCGGCCCTGAGGAACAGGACGCTGGTTCATGTTTTTATAGTGGACCAGAACGACAATGCCCCACAGGTGCATTTCCCCAGGGCTGGGGAGGACTCCGCTGCTCAGTTCCGAATTTCCCCCTCCATCGCCCCTCCTGCTCTCATCACCAAGGTGGTGGCAATAGATGCGGACTCGGGGCGCAATGCCTGGCTATCCTACCACCTCGTGGAAGCCACAGACCTGGGGCTTTTCAGCGTGGCCCTGCGTTCCGGGGAGGTCCGGCTCACGCGGGCTCTGCAGGACACGGACGCCTCTGCGCACGAACTGCTGGTGGTGGTCCGGGACGCCGGGGAGCCCCCACTCTCCACAGCCGTCACACTGGTGGTGCTAGTGGAGGAGAAGGGTCCAGAGGCCCTGCAGGGCTCCGAGGGTCGGGCTGCTGACGGTGGGGGATTGCCCACTATCACGCTTTACCTGATTGTATCCCTAGTGCTCATCTCCACCGTCTCGCTGGTGGGACTGGCAGTGCTGGGCGTACGGTGCCTCCGGCGGGGCTCTGCACCTGCCAACCAGGGCTGCTGCGTGGAGAGCGTGAACACGCTTCAGCCCCCTCCCAGCCACATTTTTGGGCACTTGCACTATGAGCCTAAGCAAGGGGACACCGTGATGGGCGTGCAGGTGACAGCAACAGCTCCCCCCGCCCCGCGTTACCGCTCCTGCTTCTCGCCGGTCTCGGATATCAGCGAGTTCATGTTTGTGAAACCCTCCGCGGATCCTCCTCCCCTGTACAGCGAGGTGAGATTGGGAGTGTGTTCTCCAGCCTGACCGCAGCCTCAGTGTGTGC
>NW_021939882.1:10606798-10654492 GCF_001715985.3 Manacus vitellinus
CCAGCTGCGCCCAGCTCCACTACTCCGTGCCCGAGGATCGAGAGCCGGGCTTCTCTGTGGGCGACCTGGCCAAGGACCTAGGGGTGGAGGTGCGGAGCCTGGCCGCCCGCAACCTGCGCCTGGTGAGCGAGGGTGGGCAGCGGCACTTCCAGGTGGACCTGGTGGCAGGCGTGCTGCTCCTCGACAGCAGGCTGGACCGGGAGGCACTGTGTGGGCAGAGCCCCACGTGCTCCCTGCACCTCCAGCTCGTCATGGAGAATCCCCTGCAGCTCCACCGTGTTGAGGTGGACGTCCTCGACGTGAACGACAACGCGCCCCAGTTCCCCAAGCCGGAGGTGGTGCTGGAGATCACTGAGGTGGCCAACCCTGGGACTCGGCTGCCCTTGGAGGTAGCAGAAGACCCGGATATGGGCTCCAACTCCATCTCCACCTATGAGCTCAGCCCCAGCAAGCATTTTGCCCTGAGCATCAATGTGAGAGGGGATGGTGTTAAAATGCCTGAGATTGTACTTGAAAAAGCACTGGATAGAGAGAAAGTGCCTGTTCATCATCTAACACTGACAGCCTTGGATGGAGGGAATCCAGTGAAATCTGGCACTGCCAAGGTTACCATCCATATCCTGGATGCAAATGACAACCCTCCTGTCTGTGACCCACCCATATCCAAGGTACATCTGGAGGAGAATGTGCCAGTGGGCACTCTGGTCACCAAGTTGAATGTCACCGACCTGGATGAAGGTCCCAACGGGGATGTGGAATACTCGTTCAAAACCAGCAATAACGCACCTGGTAAATTCACCAAGCTGTTCTCCTTAGATCCCCGGACAGGGGAGATCAGAACCAAAGCCCTGCTGGATTATGAGGAATCCAGTGCTTATGAGATTGCTGTTCGAGCCAGGGACAAGGGATCCCCAGCCATGGAAGGCCACTGTCACCTGAGAGTGGAGTTAATAGATATCAATGATAACAGCCCAGAGATTGTGCTGACCTCTGTCTCCAGCCCAGTGCAGGAGGATGCAACCCCAGGCACTGTGATTGCCCTCATCGGTGTGAAGGACAGCGATTCCGGTGACAACGGGCAGGTCCGTCTGCAGATAGCAAAAGAGCTCCCGTTTAAACTGGTGTCATCTTTTAAAGAGCACTTCTCACTGGTCACAAGTGGTCCCCTTGATCGGGAGAAGGCCAGTGGATACAACATCACAGTGAGGGCTGTGGATTCTGGGTCCCCCCAGAGGGCCACACAAAAAACCTTTTACCTCCGCATTGCTGACGTGAACGATAACGCCCCGAATTTCTCCAGCCCTTTTGATACAGCTCACGTTCAGGAAAACTCCCTTCCTGGAACTTCTGTCTTTTCAGTGTCAGCGTCTGATCCTGATGAGGGTAGCAATGCCAAGCTGTCTTACTCCATCCTGGATAATGGGATGCAGGATGTACCCGTCTCAACCTACTTCCGAATAGACCAGGACAACGGCACCATCTACACCGTGCGAGCTCTGGATTACGAACAGGACAAGGTGTTCCAGGTGCCTGTGCAGGTGAAGGATGCTGGGTCTCCTGTGCTGAGTAGCACTGCTGTGGTCCATGTGTTCGTCCTGGATGAGAACGACAATGCTCCCAACATTGTCTATCCCTCTGTCCCCAAGGGCTCTGCCTTCCACCAGGCCATCCCGACCTTGGCAGAGCCTGGCTATCTGGTCACCAAAGTTGTAGCAGTTGATGCTGATAGTGGCCACAATGCCTGGCTGTCCTACCAGCTGCAGGAGACGGCTGAGGCTTTGCCTTTCCAAGTGGAACGCCGCTCTGGAGAGATAAGGCTTGCACAGGCTCTCAGGGAGTCAGAAGATTCCCACAGGCTGGTGGTCGAAGTGAGGGACAATGGCACACCGTCCCTCTCGGCCTCCGTGGTAATAGTCATTTCTCCGGAGGAAAACAGCGTGCAGGACTTCTCCAAGTCCTTGGACCTCCCGCAGTCTTCTCCCCAGGACACCAACCTAACGCTTTACCTCATCATCTCCTTGGTGTCCATTTCCCTCGTGTCCTGCGTGATGTTTGCTCTGGTGGCTGCCCGGTGTCTCAAAGCTGGCAGTGCCAGCTGGACCTTGGCGGGTTGCTGCCGGGGGACTGGCCGCAAGCCCGCCTCCCATTTCCGAGGGCAGATGAAGCCAGATGGCTTCATCAAGTACCTGGACGTGGGAGGAGCGGGTTTGACCTCCCAGGCACAGAACTACACCTCCTGTTTCTCGCCCATGTCTGAGCAGAGCGATTTCCTCTTTGTAAAGCCTTTCAGCCATTCTAGCACTGCGGAGACCGTGGCTGCCTATGAGCAGGTGACCAGCACCTTAGCGAGTCCCTGCGATGGGGTAAGAGATGGGTCTTTCTTACTGTCCTCTCTGCTAAGTGCAACAGTCTGTAATATCCAGGCCAGCTGGCTCTTCTCTGTCTGCCCTTCCTCCTAAGAAAGTGGCCTCGGGGAATGTGTGTCACCGTCACCTCCTGGGAGGTGGCAGGTGAAAGTTTTGGCTGGGCTCGCTGGAGCTGGGGGACGGGGCTGAGCAGCACTGTAGAATCAAAGACAGCGTGTTTGTGGCAGTGGAGAGTTTCCTCTTGGCCCCGTTTGTACTCATTTCTTTTTGAAGTGATTCTTAGCGTGGTCAGGGACATGCTTTTGGGGGGGGGATTAACTTCTTGATTCCATTTAACCCCTTTGTTCTGCACGGCATACAAACCGTGACAGGGGAGATGTTACGTGGAAGAAAAGTCTGTCAGTGTTTCTTTTGCTCAGTTTTAGAGATGCACTGTAGAAATTTCTCATTTCTTAACCTCCAAGTGTTATTAATTACTGACTGTGCCCCAGCAAGGGATCATTTTTCAGCTTGAGCAAGGGGCTGAATTCACTATTCAGCACTGAACTACTGAAATGTCAGTAGTGGCATTATTCACAAAGATCCTGGTAACCTTATGTGCCCTTGGGCTTGCAGAGGCTGAGGCAGCGGCAAGCTTTGAAAACTTGAGCTCCTTGTACTCAGATGCCTAAATATAGATGTAGGTGACTGTGTTTAGCTGTAGCTTTTATAACTTGGGGGTATAAAAAGTAACGCAATTTTGTGTCACAAATGCCTGCCCTAAATTTGAAAATGGTAATTACAGCAGGAACTCAAAATATAGATTGGGAAGGGCTTCTTTAGTGCAGGATTGTGTGTCAGCGTGTGCAAAAATGTGTATCTGAAATCTGGAGGGCAAGTATTTAAACAGCTTCATTTGCATGCAGCTTGGGGACCACTGGGGCATCTATTTCAGGGGAGTAATTTATTCTAATATCTTCTTTCATGAGGATCATCAAAGCTGCAGAGAAATTAATAAAAGCACATCTACTAAATAAAAAATCTAGGTCAGCTCTGCCCTGTCTTCACTTTGCCTTAGTAATTGCATGTACAAGCAGAATAATCCCATAAAACTGATGTTCCATTGTGTGGACTGTGAACGGCTCATTCCTAAAATAGCTGAGAGAAGTGTTGTCCTTTCCAGGTAGTATGTCATCACTCTGGAGTCAATCAAGATTTAATTATTATTATTTAATTATTTAATTAAGGGTTCATTATGATTTTCGGAAGTGTGTGTTTTCCAGACAGAAAACAGCTCTGCTATTTAGTGTTTTCCACAAAGGCGTAATTCAAACAGGAATAAGCAAGCATACTCCATGTCCTTCCTTATTTACAGAATGTTCATTGTCTGGTGGTAAAATAACATGGGCAGAAAGTGATACGGGGGCTTCTTAATGAGGTTACAAAGTGTGCTGTTGTGTCTGAAGGTTATTGTGTCTCCTAAACAAATAATGCTTTTTCCTCTTGCTGTCGGAAGTTCATTCTTTTCTCTGTGGACAGAAAAATATTGTCGTGCTCCAAGGCCACAGCATCTAGGAAAAGTCATTCAAATACAGTGTATGAAAATAAGATCTCAGGCAGGCTTTTTTAAGGACAGAAGGAGGAGAGATTAGGAAGGTCTGTTGCCATTTTACCTTAGAGCATTAAAAGCATCTTCCTCAGTATCAATTAACTCTGCCACCCCCACACCCCCCCTTCCTCCTCCAAGCTCATTACTGTGGTACCACTGCTCCTGCTGAATTGATGCCCTTATCAGTTTATTTCATGCTTCATTTCTTTCACAGCCTGGTTTCCTGAGCTGCTTTGGAAGATCATTCTCTGAACAGTTTTTGTCATGCTTTTCAGTATTCATGCTGGTTCAGAATAACTCAGGAAAGAGGGGGGGGGAGCTTTCTCTTTGTTCTAATTGATTTGCTTCACTTGGAAGGAACATGCTGATATTCCAGACTGAAATAATCCAGGATCAGCTCGCTTTCATTTTTCAAAGGAAAGAATGGAGGTATTAAAACTCTTATTTTTCTCTGCAGCAAGCTCAGCCCAACACAGACTGGCGCTTCTCTCAGACCCAGAGACCTGGAACAAGTGGGTAAGTGCCTCTTTCTCCATTTTTTGTGTGGGGTGAAGGTTTCTTTCCTTTGTGTGTGCCACTTCCAGTGATGGAAAGCCCCTGACTGGCAGCTCTGAGAATGGGTGTCCCCTGTCATTGAGAGAGTCAGAAATGGAGCTGCTCCTGTGTCAGCTGTGTGTGGTGGGGTGTGACAGCTGTTGTTGGCAATGGTGTGTCTGGGTTTGGTGTCTACACCTCAAGGAGGACAGTCAGGAACTGGAGGAAACTCCAGGTGAAGTTGTGAGATGGTTAAAGGACTAGAAAATATGTTTCACAGAGAAAGGCCTCTTCTCTAAAGCAGATTTTGAGCATGTAACGAGATTCTGAGTCCAAATTCTTAATTCCTCTCCTTGCACAGAGGCCACTGCAAATCCCTGGAAATCACTCCCCTTACCAGTCCTGGAGCTTGAGCTCTGTGCTGCTGAAGTGTATTCACAGAATCACAGAATGGGTCAGGCTGGAAGGGGCCACAGGGGGTCACCTGGCCCAGCCTCCCTGCTCAGGCAGGGTCATCCTAGAACACATGGCACAGGATTGTGTCCTGACAGTTCTGGAATATCTCCAGAGAGGGAAACTCCACCACCTCTCTGTGAGGTGTGTGTGAGGCCAGAAAGGATGAGAAGCCCCAGCAGCAGAGCAGAGACCTGCCTCCAAAGTAAGCATTCCTGTCTTGCCTCTGGCCCAACAGTTTGCTTGTCTTGGGCCACAGTGAGAGGCCACTGACAACCAAATGTCCTTTGCCTCTCCCATCTTCCCTCCTGGTTCATAAGCAGGGCCAGGGCTCCTCTTCAGAGGGTGAACTCCCTTCAGTACCATGAGGATAAGGAAGAACTTGAACTGGGAGTCCACCTTCCTCCATGAATACCCCAGCCAGAGGTTATTGTGCGTGAGGAGGTGGCTCCAGGATAATTTATATGTGAAAAGGTTATATCTTTTGGGGCATACCCAAAGATTATACCCTTGGGAGTAAATTTGGATGATGTGCTTCCTCGTCTGACTGGGTCAGGCAGTGTGTCTCTGTGCTTTGTCATTCCTGGTGGCCACTTGGGCAGCTCCCATGGAGGTTTAAAAAGTGTCATGGAAGTGTTGGGGCCTGGATTTTGGTGTCAGAGCTTGCAGTTAGACATCTGCAGCGGCTGGTTCTGTCTGAGTCTTTCCCTGGGTCTGGCTCGATAATTTGGCTTATCAGAAAATTAAGAGATTGCTGTAGCCAACTTGTTGAAGTGATTAAACTTTGCTATTAGGCTCTTCTAGCTGATAAAGCTAAAATGGAGCGAGGGTTTGATGTAATTAGATAAAGTGCTCGTGCTAGAAACCAGCCATGGACTTTAAAACAAAGCTATGGCTGGAAGAGTTTTCTCAGAGGTCTGTTGAATTCCCCATCAGTGACAACATTTTAATCAAGGAAAATCTTTCCAACCATTTCCGCTCCAGTTGAGATGACAATTAACAAAGCCCTGTTAATGCAGAAGTGCACCATGGCTGCTGTAATAGTTTTGTTATGAGAAGGCAGTAAATGAGCCCCACCAGAGCAAGCTCTCCTGCTCCCTCTTCCAGCATCCTGCCGGGGCTCCTCAAGGCACAGAGCTGATGCAGTCCAGACTTCCTGAGCTCAGTGACAGGGGCCTTTTCTCAGGTCGTGGGACAGTGGCACTCACCCCAGCTCCCAGCCTCTGCCTGGAGCTCTTTACAAGCTCCATCCCCTTCCTAAGTGGGAGCAGCAGCATGTGGAGTGGGAAGAGAGGGGACAGGAGGAGAGGCAGCCTCAGACTGTTTGTGGGGAGCTGAACTATCATGGCATGTTAGTTCTGGTGCATGAGCCATGATGTTACCCCTGGGTGCCCATGATAGTCCCTGAAACAGCTGCTCTTAGAATCACAGAATTATTTGGGTTGGAAGGGACCTTAAAGCTCATCTCATTCTTTGCCCTGCTGTGGGCAGGGACACCTTCCCCTAGAGCTCAGAGCCCCCTGTCAGTGCCTGTTGTGGCAGGGGATCCCATAGCACGGGCTAGACCCCTGGGTTTGGAAAGAGACTTTGCCCAGGCACAGGCTGGTGCTGAAATAACTGAAAAAGCTCAGTGGATTTGAATCCCTGATGGTTTTCCCACTTGCCTGTGTCCCCATCTGCAGCGAAACAGCTCTTGCTGATGTTTTTTCCCTGGTTCCTTTCATCCTGTTATAAGTTAAATCAAGGGGATGTTTTTATTCTAAACCTGTGGGACAGTACTAAAGGATGAAAATAGAAAGTGCTCCCATATGTTCAGTGTCCAGCCCTGACATCTCTCTAGTGATCAAACAGGCAAATCCTGGAAAGCAGCCCACTCCCCTTTGTGCTCTTCCCGTGCTCTTCCCAGCGTTTTGATGCCTGGTGTGTGAATTCCCCAGGCTCTGGTTGGTAGTACAGTTATTAAAGAGGGGGCAAGGGCAGCAGCCTGAGCCTGTTGCTCTCTGTTAAATCCTGTACAACTGCTTCTCCTGCTGACAGGTGAACCTCTGAAGCACCAAGAGCTCTCTGAACTGCAGGGCTCTGCTGGGAGCTTGGGGAACACAGCCCACCTCTTAGCTGGAAAGGAAAAAAAAGTGGGATGTGCTCTTAACTCTATTTGACCCAAATTAAACAGCAATACAAACACGGCAGCTTAGGCCAGTGGTTGGGATGGATCCCAGAGGGAGGGATCCATCCCTTTCTGACCCTAAGCCAGAAAGCAAGCTTAAACCCATGCTGGGATTTCTCCCTTGCTGTCTCCATGGGAGCTGGAGAAGAAACAATCCTGTCTTAGCACAGCCCTGCCCATCCAAACAAATCCCACATGTCTCTGAGCACCTGGAACCAGGCAGAACAGGGAAAGCTCAGTAAGACAGGGACTGGCTCTTGATCTGGAACGTTGTTGCTACGGGACAACAAAGGGAATCTGCTCTTTGTTCTGAAACGCGGGAGAGGAGCTCTGGTGCACATGCTCGGGAAATAGGAGCTCAGACAGTCTGCTCTGAAAATGTGGTGGGGAGGCAGACCTGAGCAAAGCAATTCTGAATTAATCTTGTTTGGGAAAAACAGGAGGACAGATTAATTTAATGATGCTCGTGTTTTGTTTTCTAAGAAAACAAAGCACCCGTGCTGTCGCTGGGCAAATGCAAATGAATCCAGGCTGATTCCGAGCAGAAGATGCCACTCCCAGACAAATCAGATCAGTGGCTGAAGTGGAGATTACAACAATGAGTTGTCCAATGAGGAGTAAATGTACAGTCCAGCATCGTGGCAGGATATCCCTGTGGGATCATCAGTGTGGGGTTTCCCTGCGAGGAGGGGGATCGTGTATGGGGGGAGAACACAGAGACTGGTACCTTGTTGTGTTTTGGTTTGGTTTTTTTGTGCCTTGCACATTCATGGTGCTTGCCTGACCCCAGCTGCTCTTTGTTTTGATCTCTGTGTGATGGTTTGTTCAGGAAAACACCTGGCTGAAGTCAGGATTTCCTGCCTGGAGGAGTGGGGGGGGCTCTGTGTCGCTCACAGGTGGGCACAGGAGGGTGGGAAGAGCTGGTATGTCCTGGGCATCTTGTGGGAGGAGTGAGGACAATTCTGGGCTGTATGGACAGGCTGGAAGGAGACCCCGGGCAGAAGACACCCCAGAGACTGTGGCAGGGGACTGACCAGGAGGTGGGAAGCTGTGTGAATATCCCTAGCAACCCCGGGGGAGGGAGGAGCAAAGCATGTAAAGCAGATACAGAGTGCCATTTCACACCCCCTTCTACTTATCTTCTCCAGTCCTGAATCCCCCTTTGTTAATGCTTCCCAAAGCTGTTGCTGGCCAGGCTTCCCCTCCCAGGCTGAACACAGCCAATAGTGATGTTCACTTCACTTGCTCATTAAGCAGCATCTCAGCTGCTTTGTCTGACCCCATCCATCATTCCCCCCCATGCCCAAGGGGTTTGGGGCTGATGGTGGAGATGCTGCAGCAGTGCCCACAGGAGAGCTGGGAAGGAAAAGAGGGATTTTTTTTCATTCTTTGTTTTGTTTTCATGCAAGAACTCCAGGAGTTTGTCTTGCAGGACTAACCACAGCCTGCCCGTGTGTGCTGGGAGACAGGGAGGGGAGTAAAGGCATCCCAAGAAACTCTCAGGAGCATTCTTGGGGCTCAAAGCATGCAAGTACTACCAAAGAGGGGGATTGTGGTGTGGTTTTGGGGTGCTCAGGATGTCCTACATGTCTGGGTGGGACATCACAGAGCAGGCAGCAACTGGAACCAGAGGATGAGACAGAGGGAGACACGGATGTTCATGAGCTTACACAGCACGGGGGTGGATACCCAGCACAGAGACAACTGGCCACAACTGCAGGCTTTACCCACATCCTTCCTAAAAATAAACACTTGCTAACCCAGGAGCCACAGGGATGTCTGTGGGTGTTGTAAACCTCTAGGAATTTACGTTGTGAGTTTGTGTTGTGTTCTAGTGGAGCCAGCAGCAAGCGAAATGTTTACTCCAAAGCACATGCACAGGGCCACCAGTGGGGCTGTCCAGGTAAACACTGAACCCTTTACCTTCTGCTCATTCATGGAAAACACGTGGGAACATGTCAGGGCATATGCCAGGCAGAGGTGCTGGACAAGCTGCAGCTTCTCATTGGGGGGGGCAAGAGGAGCAGCAGAGAGAACGGCCACTGTGGGAAGTTTAGGAATTAATTATAATCCTCAGGTTTCCATCCCAAATGCACCCAAGGGTTGAAGCCAGCAGTGGTGTTTGCTTTGCCTGCTGTGGTTCCACATGTTTTGCTGGTGAATTAGAAAGGTCTTTGGGCTGAAATTCCCACTTCTTCTGACTGGTTTATTTTTGCCTGCCTGTTTAGTATTGAGTGTTTAGTGACTCCTGCCCAGCTCCTGCAGCATGTGGAGTGTGGGGCTGCTCTAAACTGCCACCCCAAGGCCTTGGGAAGGTGTGAGTGGAGCCCTGCAGCCTGAAAAATCACAGCAGCCTCTGGAGATCCCTTTGAGGTCATTTGGGGGAACAGCCATAATCAAAGTGACAGTGCTCTCCTAGACTGAGAGCTGCTGTGCTTTGTGGGGCTGTGGATCTCTGAGTGCAGGAGGAGTCGTGCCAGTGAAGGAGCTCGGCTCTGAAGGGAGGGTTTTCCCCCCTGCCAAAGCCTGTGGGGCTGTGGAGCTCAAATCACCAGCTTTTGTCAGGTCCTGGGGAGCCTGGGAGAGAACTTGCCTTTTTGGGGAGTATTTGAGGTGGTTGTTCATGCCTGATGATGCAGCCCCCAGCCTGTTTGTGTGACTTGCTCAGCAAACAGCTCGGAGGGAGCCACAGAAACAACAGCCAGATGGTTCTATCTGTCAAGTTTGGTGTTGCCCTGGTGGGTCCTGAAACAGGAAAGGTTGAAGACCACTCAGAGGGTCGTGGTTTTGAGGTGCTGGAGCATGTCCAGAGAAGGGAACAGAGCTGGGGATGGGTCTAGAGCATCAGGAGCAGCTGAGGGAGCTGGAGGTGCTCAGCCTGGAGAAAAGGAGGCCCAGGGGAGACCTTATAATTCTTTAAAACTCTCTGACAGGAGAGTGCAGCCAGGTGGGGGTTTGTCTCTTCTTGCAGGTAACAAGCAACAGGACAAGAAGGAACGGCCTCAAGTTGCACCAGGGAGGGTTTATGTTGGATATTAGGGAAAGTTTCTTCCCTGAAAGGGTGGTCAGGCACTGGCACAGCTGCCCAGGGCAGTGATGAGTCACCATCCCTGGAGGGATTTAAAAGCTACATGGATGTGGCATCTGGGGACAAGGTTTAGTGGTGGCCTTGGCAGTGCTGGGTTAATGGTTGAACTCAAATCTTAGAGGGCTTTTCCAGCCTAAACAATTTTGTGATTTTGTGACTGGGGTTTCCTATCAAACACTGCAGAGAAAAAGCTGCTTTAAAGGACTGTGAGGCTGCTCAGAGCCTGGCTTTGGTCTGAGCAGGGGCTGCAGCCTCGTGGTGCAGTGTTGGAGTGGATTTGAAGTGCTGGGACAGGCAGGAGCTGTTTTGATGCTGGGAGCAGGACTTGTCTCTGGATAACTGCTCTCCTTCCCCCTCTTCCTACGGAGCTGAGCTGATCCTGGGACTGGAAGCTAAAGGTTTTGTGGTGATATGTCCTGGTCCAAACCTCACCTCCCCTTCCACATTCAAGGGACCACAGAGCTGGTCCCCCATACCACCTGTGAGCACTCCTGCTTGCAGGGTCCACCCTTTTGTCTATTAACAGCCCAAATCTCAGCAGATTCAGTATTTGGGCATCTTTCTACATCACGTAGCCCTTTTCAGCTGAGTGTTTTCTTCCCTTTGTTTCTTTCCCTCATTGACCATCCTGGGCCCATAATCCCTTTATCTGCATTTGTCATGGCCATTGAAGTCTGAGCCATCCAGATCCTGCCAAGTGGGGCAAAAGCTGTAAAGTCTTTTATGGAGAAAGGGAAATATCCAAGCAATTGGGATGCATTTCTCATTCTGGAGAGCCCTCAGAATATCAGGAGTTTCATCATCGGGGTTTTATGCATAGAAATGCTATTTTAGGTAATTTAACAGGTGCTACATGTATTAGTTTAATTTTTCTCCCTCCATCTGCTTCCTGCACAGCTGAGCACGTGCCATGGCTGGCTGCAGAGCCGATGGATCCAACAAACAGGCACAAGAACCTTTCCAAAGAATTTCTCAAAATACCCTTCCTGGCGGGTTTGGGACACTGGTGGCTGTAGGATGGCCCGGGGGAAACAATGACTGATCTCAGCTCCATCTCCTTCAGGAGTCTCCAGGAGGGGGACCCTGCTTTAGTCCTCCTTTTAGAGACATTGTGGGCTTTTGTTCTGCCTCCATCCAGCAGAGCAGGTACATCCCAGCAGCTCCACTGGCTGGAAGTAAAGACTCTGTGGTGCTTTAGGAGGCTGGAAATATTCCCCTCCCCAAACACACACACACTTCCCCGCTAACATTTTCAGTCCCATCTTTGCAAAGTCACGATCTTAAAGCTGGGCCTCATCCAGGCTCTCTCCAGCCCCTGTAATTGCATTACAGAAGTGGATGGGAATGTGTGGAGCTGGGGGAGCGTGGGGGAAGGGCTGGCAGCATCCTCTGTCAGGGAAGGGAAAAGGACGGGAAACTGGGGCAATTTTGGAGCTGACTCCGTTTTTTTCAGAGGCTGGGGGAGGGGGGTGGGCTGTGGGATGCTGCCATGGGAAGCAGGACAGAGGGATGCTCGCCCTGGGGCTGTGTCCCCAGCCAGGGGCTGTGTCCCCACATGCCTTGAGTGCAGCTCAGGCTCAGCACCGGCAGGGCCGGCTCTGTTCCCTCTCACTTGTCACTTGGCCAGCCTGGGAACACTCAGGCTGAGATTTTACTGCTGCTGCTGCCTCCGGCTGGAGCTGCGTGTGGGAGGCAGCAGGGGGGGATGGGGACAGCTTGGAGGAAGCTGGGAGAGAGGAAAGAGCAGTGCAGGGGGGGCTCTGACAGGGGGGCAGCCTGGGGGGAGCAGGTACTGCCTGGGAATGGGGCTGGAGGAATGGGCTTGAATCTGGCTCTGGGAACTGGATGAGAAGGGGAGGGCAGGATGTCTGGGGGAGGTGATGGGAGGGTGGGAGCAGCATCCGGAGCTGGGGTGCAAATGGGAGTGAAAAGGGGAGAGACGGGGAGGAGAAGTAAATCCCAGTCACCCCTCCCTGGAGTGGGGAAGCCTGGGAGCAGCTTCTCGTGGGGTTTGGGAGGGGCTGGCTGGAGAGCCACTGCCATAGGAGCCAGACAGCCCCAAATAAGAGAGGAGGGAGGATGCTGAGGGTGTCCCGGGAAAATCCCCAGCCCCAGCACTGCCCACAGCCCTGCCAGACGTCTCAGAGTGCCAGGGTCTGGTCTGCAGGGCACTGAGCTGCCCTCTGCGTCCCTTGGGGCTCTTACAGCACTGCTCTGGCATGAATAAACTTTTCCAGTTTGTTGTGGCACTGCTACGGGCTCGTGTTACCAGCTGCAGAGCAAGGAAAACAATTTTTCAGGAATCCATGGGGCGGTTGTGCAAATAAATGTTTGGAAGGCCTTTGGCTGCCATAGTGACGAGCTCCATGGCAACCCTGCAAGGAAATGAATAATTCCGTGCTCGAAGTGGAATAATTCCCTGCTGGAAGTGGAAGATAAAAAGGGACCTGACGGCTGAGGGTGCTGCAAAATAGATGATCAGCAAATCACCCAGGTGCACCCATCAGGGGGGTGCTTGTGAGAGCCCTCAGTAATGGGGCAGTGTTGGGATGCAGGATGGATGCAGTGGGGCTGTGTCAGGGCCTCCACATAAGCCTTTTGTCTCAGTGTTCCCTGATTTCCATGTAGCCACATTTATTGAAGGCATGTGCAGGTCGTGCATGGGCTGTACCTGCCTCTGCTGACACAGCTCTGTCTCCACCATGCCCTGAGCCCCTTAAGATGCTGCACCCCTGGGCTTGTCTCAAATATGGATTTGATTCCTCCTCTCCAGCTCTGGCTACGCTGGAAGCGTTCCTGAAAATGAAAGCCAGCTCTTTTCTGAGCTTTGAAGTGTGGAGTAGAACTGAACAGAGAAAAAAAAATCTATCCCATGGGGGATGGGTTTTTAGAAAAAAAAAAAAACCACCCTATTGAGTCAATGGCATTTGTATGAAAAACAGTCCTTGGAGTCATTTCCATAGGAATCAGCCCTCCCATTCCGGGCAGGCTCCCTGCAACAGCATCCAAGGCTGCAGCTGAGTGGGGAGCAGTGTGAGAAGGGGGGGTTCTGGGGTCTGCCCACCCCAGGAAAGGGAAGCAGGGCAGGGCAGGCAGCCTTCTGTTGAATCAGTGATTCACAGCTGTGACTCACAGCCCCATCCTATAGTCATGGAAAACAGCCAGGTCTGGCCATCAGCTGTGTGCCTTTTCCACTTCGAGAAGTTATTTTTGGGTGTTTTTAGATTACAGCCCTTGTATTTTTTTTTTTCTGTGCCTCTGAATTCTGGATGATTGCACTGCAAGTAATTGAGGCACTTGAATTTCCTGCTTAGAGAAATGAGCTCAATACCATTTTTTTGCAACTCTAAGGCATTTCTAAAATAGCTTTTCTGCGTGGCGTCATGGGGAGCAGGCACACAGCTTTGGGGCTGTTTGTGCTGAATTTGGGAGCACTGGGTGCAGGAAGGTTGCAGAAAAGGATGTGGGGGCTGTCAGCTTGAACATGAGTCACCAGTGCACCCTTGCTGTGATGGAGACTGGCTGGGTTTACTGGTAAGGTTGTAGCCAGCAGGTCAAGAAAAGAGATGGTTGCCTTCAATTTGGCACTCACAGGTCCACACCTGGAGCACTGTGCCCAGTTTTGGGCATAGCTTTGGGCTCCCCACTGCAACAGAAACAGGGCCATGTGGGAGCCACCAAACTGATCCGAGCGCTGGAGCCCAAGGAAGGGGGGGAGAGGCTGAGAGAGCTCCTTCAGCTTGGAAGTGTGAGAGCTGGGAGCACTGGATGATCCTTAAGGTCCCTTCCAACCCAAATCATTGTAGGATTCTGTGATTCATATCCCTCTCTAGTCTGATTTTGTGATCCCACAGGACAGTAAGGGGACATAGGGCTTTGTCTGTCCCCCTCACACTGGGGTGTTGACATGACACAGGGACCAGACAAGCTCATCACAGAAGTTCACAGCAGGTCTGAAATGCTACCCATCCTCTGGAGGTGACCTGAGCTGGCTGGTGATACGCAGCCACCCCTCCCTGGGGCACACAACTCTAACCCAAGAGCTCAGAACACCCTGAGCAAAATTCACACATTTCTTGGTGCTGCTGCTCCCCCTGTGCTGTGCACTGGAGGGGTTGGGCTGTGTCCCTGAGCCCCTCCCAGGCTGCAGGGACCAACCCCCACCCTTCACCCCTGCCCTTCCAACCCAGCCCTGCCCAAGTGTGGTGCTCAGTGGTGCCAGCTCTCCTGCCTGTGCCTGCATACAGCCCTGGGGCCAAGGTTGTTGTGCTGGGGGAGTGAGGACCAGCTGGTGAGGGAGCTTAGTGAGGTCTGGGGTCCTGGTGCAGGTGAATGCCCTGAGCACAGGGTGAGCCTTTCCCTCTGTGCATTCCCACTGTTGCAGGGCACAGAGCGTGGCTTTGGCAGGAGGCAGGAAGAACTTCTGTCCAGGGGAGCCTGTTGCCTGCAGGAGGGGTGGGAGAGGAGAGAAGTCTTTTGGGAGGCGGAAAATGTGATGCCACATCAAAGAGAGAGTTGAACCTGGGCCTCTAATTTCAAAACAGAGTTCAAACCGCCGGAATGTTACAGTCACAAAAATCCCAAAATGTATCTGGCACTTCCTTTTGCTTTCTCTTCCCCCATCCCTGGGTGCCACCATCATACTGGGGAAGCTCCCAGAGCCAGGACCAGCACCTAGGAGGCTCAGGGTCGTTTCTGGACAGCTTTCCTGCAGCCCTGAAAAGCCTGGGAACTTCGGCTTCCAACGTGTGTGGGGGGGCAGGAGCTGCTGGGGTTAACTTGTGGCTGAATGAGCTGTGGTTTGTCATGGAGTGCAGGTTCCTAAATCCTTCATTGGATCTCGCCCAGGGCTCTATTCCCAGCCCGGTTTGTGACATTAACAGGTCACTGCAGCCCCAGGGCTGCCCCCACCTTGTCCTCACTGCCTGCATGGCACTGGCAGGACACTGAGGGCAGGGCAGAGGGACCCACAGCCGAGGAGCCTCAGCACCCCATGGCACTGGCAGGACACTGAGGGCAGGGCAGAGGGACCCACAGCCGAGGAGCCTCAGCACCCCCGGCACGCAGGCGCTGGGATCAGTCTGGGAGGGGGACACGCCTCATTTCTGGCCTCCTTGAAACTGTGCCACCACACACGGCGCTCAGGAGGGATATAAATAGTGCTCAGGACGCCCTGGGATGCGGCAGACAGCAGGTATTTCAGGAGTGATGCTGCTGGCAGGGTCGTGCCGGGGCAGCTTCTGCTCCATTAGTGGTTATTTGCATCCTCTGAAGATGGACGGGTGTGAGCACAGCGGCTGGGGATGGACCAGCCAGGGGATACAGGTGGTGTTGTGTGGTCCTGGCACAGGTCCTGCATGTCTTTGGACAAGTTGCTGAAGACCAGATTTTCCACAGAGTACCTGTGACAGCCCCCCCCACATCCTTACAGTCGGATATTGTGTTTCAAAGGGGGTTTGAACATATATTATAGAATCCCAGAATGGTTTGGGCTGGAAGGGATCTTAAAGATCATCTCCTCCAATCCCCCTGCCAGGGGCAGGGACACCTTCCACTAACCCAGCTTGCTCTAAGCCCCGTCCAACCTGGCCTAGGACACTTCCAGGGATGGGGCTGCCACAGCTTTCTGTGAAATCTGTGCCAGGGCCTCACCACCCTCACAGGGAAGAATTTCACAGGGGCAGGGAAAGCTTGTGTGCATTCAAGGCTTCTCTCCTTGCAGAGAGGGATGCAGCTGGGCACGGAGCTGCCCACACTGCAAGGTCACTGTGGCAGACACAACCTCCAAGGATGTGCCTGTGGGTCCATCCCAATTCCAAAATGTCCACATTGAGCCTGTTCTGTGTGTGAGGGCTGCAGCAGGCACAGGCAGCAGGGGCACTCGGGCAGTGGGGTGCTCAGCATGGCAGTGAGGAGCCCATCTGCTGCCCAGCACATGGCACTGAGTTGGCACCAACACTGCCCGTGCTGGCATTTGCAACATGTGGGGTGCTGAGCACTCAGGCAGGAGATCCCAGAACTGGGGGTGTCGGGTGCTCGAGCATGTCTGAGCAGGAATTGAGGGTCTGAGTAGGGTTTTGGGGTCTGAGCAGGGTTTTGGGGTCTGAGCAGGGCATTGGGTCTGAGCAGTGCTTCAGGGTCTGGCAGCTCCTGGGCATAAGGACTGGGAACACAGCAGTGGAGGAGGCCACTTCCATGCCTTGTAGCCTGGTGGTTTGAACACTTTCCTGGGAAATGGGCTTTCCAGTGCCCCCCATCTCACTTCAGGAGAGCTCCCAGCTGCAAGAGCACAGCAGCCCTCATTCCAAGGGAGCCAGCACGCAGCCAAGGGGCAAATCTTGGCATCCCAGTAGGTGGCAAGAGCTGTAGGTGGTCAGAGCACTGAGCTGGGAGAGGAGGGAGAGGTGCTCTGAGTGATGAGGTCACTCAGGGACAGAGCAGAGGGGGACCCAGGAAGCTGGTGAGATGTTTAGGAAGCGTGGAGGCTCTGGAGGGGCTCTGTGAGCACAGCCCTGACCAGTGAGCAGGGGCTGAGCACAGCTGACACCTGGCAAACATGAAAGCAGGGCTTGTTAGAGTGCACACAGACTGCTGATTGTAACCTCAGTCACAGAACCTCCTTAGCCAAAGCCTGACAGCATCCCCTGAGTTTTCCCAGGCAGATCTGTGATGCTCAGCACCCCCATCAGCCAGTCCCAGGGAAACAAGGCAGGTGCCCACTTCCCTTCTCTCCTCTCCTCTCCCTGTTGCTCCAGCCTCCCCAGCACTGTTTGGTGCCAGCTCTGCAGAGCTGGCAGCTGATCTTGGGCTCTGTTCAGAGCACCTTCTGTGGTGCTGGGCAGTTGGCTCCATGATGGTCCCAAAGCCCACTGTGCCATGGGTTTTTCTCACCCTCTGTCTTACAAATGAAGCTGCAGAATGGAGCTGTAGCCTGAAAGGTGCATCCACTCCCATGGCCTGCAAGAGGAACAGAGGATCTGGTTGTACAAGGGTGCATACACTTCTGGGGACTTGGGACAGCAATTTTTATGACATTACAGTATATTTTTGGGAAGGGATTACCTAATATCCCTTGGCAGGGGTGTCAGAACTAGATGATCTTCTAGTTCACTTCCAACCCAACCTGTTCTGTGATTCTCTGATTCTGTGTTGGTGGGATTTTGAGGTGAGGAGGTGCTGGCTGTAGCCTCTGAAGGCAGCAGGAGTTAGGTGGGTGTTGCTGGAAGCATCACTGAGTCCCCAAGTGCTTTTTGTGGTTATTCTTCAAAAGCCCAGTGAGGGATGGACACCTCTGAAAGGCTCTTGACTCCTGAGTTTTATTTAATAGAAGGGTTTGAAGCATGCAGTGGACAAACCCCCTCCTCCAGACTGAACTGCAGTAACTTGCTGTTTGTTTTCTTTTCCCAAAGCTCCCAGAATGGAGAGGAAGCTGGAGCCTGGCCCAACAACCAGTTTGACACGGAGGTGCTCCAAGCCATGATCCTGGCTTCAGCAAACGGTTGGTGTCCACCACGGGTGGGAAAACCACGACACTTGCTCTTGCAGGGGCATCTCGGGTTCCTGCTGTTAGATAAGATGCTGGTGGGACTGGTTTGTCTGGCTTCAAGAGTCCTTCTTCAACAGATCCCAAAGCTGGTGGGAAAGCACTGTGTGTGTGGGGGGGGGTCAGGAAGGATTCAGGCAGATTGCTGTAGACAGGGACACCTCTTCCACTCAAACTTTATTTCCCATGTAGTGGGCAGAACGTCACCTGGCTCATGATGTGGTTGTGTTACACGAGAGAGCCAGTCTTGAGGTGATCTTTTATAAACTACCTGGTTCCAGAAGGTCACACTAAAATGAAACTGCTGTGTTGCAACTTGCTGTGAGGTGAGGAGGTAGAAAGGCTGGATGCTCTGCATGTGGCAGTGCCAGGGAAACAGTAAATGCCTGAGTCAGTATTCCCAACAAACCTTGTGTCCAGAGGAGCTCCCTGGGTTCCTCTGCTGAGCCATGAACTCACAGAGGTTTTCCCCACTGGCTGCTGCTGCCTCTTTGCAGTTGTAGTCACAGGGGGGTGGTTTGGGGTCATTTTGGGTCGGTTTGTTCTGGTTTATGGCTGTGTGGAAGTGGTGGGCAGGGGGGGTGTTCCCACACACCCACAGTCTCCATGGCTTTGAATAAAACAAGTACAATTATCACTCCGTGCAGCACCACAGATAAAGAGGCTGGTTTTCATACAACCTTTATTTATAAATACCTCCAAGTCTTTCCCCCCCTGGATTTAAAAATAGAAGCAACAGCACAGCCATTAAAACCCCGTGCAAAATTTTTAGGATGTTTCCTTTGAGCTGTTGGGAGGGAAGGAATCTGAGGGATGGCTTTGGAGTTGCTTTCTTGGAAAGCTGCTGCAGCTGAACTTTGCTGCTCCTCAGACACCAGGCAGCCTGGAGACAGCTGCCCTGGCTGGGGAAGGGGACAAAGGTTGAGGCAAGGGAGTTGTTTACACTCAAGGGAAAGAAACAATGTGAAAATGTGTCTTTGCTCTGAAAAAAAGAGCATGGAAAAACAGCCTTTGGGGGTTGCACGTGGTTATCATCACCCAGGGCCTCCAGATCCGGTTTCCTTGCTGGCAAATAAAGCTGTTTTTTTCTGACTGCTGCTCCAGCAGTCCCCAGGATCAGAGCTGAGGGGTTCCCTTCCAAGTTAAGACTTCTATGGAGCCCCCGGAGCCCCATTTCAGCAAATCTCCCCCAGTCCACGAACCTCAAACAGCCCTGACCTCTCCCACGGCTTCAGTCATCCCAGGGGGTTGATGTAAATCAGATCCATCCTCTAGATAATGGCTTTTCCTTATCCATCCTTTTCTTGCCCTTTCTCGTTCCTTTCTGTGCTGGATGGATGGATGGGGACACAGCACAAGTTTTTTCCACTAGCACAGTGTTTTCATGTCAGCCCTGCTCTCTGTCCTCTCTTTCTGCTCTCTCTTTAAGCCAATGGTGTTGATTGGAGCAGGCTTTGATTAGGGGCAGCACTAATTACCCATTAAACTTCGTGCTGCCCATCCTTGGCTGATGTTTCCTGACTATTTAAATGATCCTTGTCTCTTACTGTCACCCACTGAGCTCTCTGTTAGAGCTCTGGCGTGGCAGGGGGGACACAGTGACACAAGTGATGCCCTGGGTGCATCCATACCCTGTGCCAGCTGTTATCCTTCACTTCAGCAAGAAGCAGAGCTGGCCCTGCCATACCAAGCCTGTGTGATCCATCTGCTCCAGGGATTAAATAGTTAAATCACCCTCCCAAGTCAGAGTACCTGGGGAGCTGATTTCCCCACAGGGCTGTGACCTTCCTGTAGGGTTTCTGTCTCCCTTCCTGGGCATCCTTCCTTTGAATTTTCCTCCCTTGCAACTGGGAATGACATGAAAAGCCAGTGTTTTTAGCAATCTGAATGGGCAGAAGCAGCTGCTAAGACATGCCAAGGAGCACAGATGCTCCAGGACACCAGACACTAAAGGGCAGACATCCTGTCCTTAAAATACTCTGGCTTCCAGTGGGAATTTATAGAGGTGCCATGAGATGGTGGGAGAGCAGACGGAAAGGCAGCCTGAGGAGATCCTTCTCCCCCTCAGGCAGGGCAGACACACTAAATTGGGGTCTCCTGAGAGCCCCACCAGCAGCTGCAGCAGCACGTGCTCCAGGGCTGCCTCTGGGGGATGGAGCCCTGAGCTGGTTATTTTTGCTGAAGCCCAAATTCTTGTTTTCCTCCTCAGGACCGTTTGGGACCATGTCTGGCTGCTGGTAAAGGCTGAGCATGACCTTTCCAGCAACAAGAGCTGAAGTGCCTTGCTTGGCAAGAGCACCTCGGTGCCCATTTATAACCCTCTATTGTTCCTGTTCTCTCCTCTTTTCAGCCTTAATGTCAGTGTTACCTAGAAACAGCCCTTCTCCCTTACCCGGGACCCACGGGCAGGCTGGGAACTTCACCAGTGGCTTTTTCTGCCTGGTGAAAGCTGTGCTGAGACTGCAAATTAATTCATGAGGACTCGGATGGTGCTGGCAGCCCCCAGCCCCTCCCTACTCAGAGCCCTGGTCATCTGGGATGGCCCAGGGGGGATACAGGGCAGCAATACCCGGGGAGGAGAAAGTTTCCAAGTCCACCAAGCCTCTAACTGGGCTGTTTCCAGCTGGGACAGTCCAGAAAAAGCAATTTTCGTCATGGCTGGAGTCTGTAGTGCACCTGTGAGATAATCCCTGCACATCTCAGTCCTCTCATCCCATGGGGATCATTTGTAACACCCAATGGGTGTGGGGCTGAGTTGGTTGTTAATGAATCAAGCTCCTGCTTATAGACATGCATCTCCCCAGCCCAAGGTCTTCAAAGGCCTGATGGGTCTGGAACCCATTTAATGGGGACTCTGGAAAAATCCTCCTGCAGTGAATTCTTCCCCAGGGGAAAGGGAAATGGCATTTCCCCACGCTGGGTCCCTGTGTTTGTGCACCACGTCCCCCCACCCCAGTGCACAACACTGTGCCT
Organism: Manacus vitellinus; assembly: GCF_001715985.3. NCBI lineage: Eukaryota > Metazoa > Chordata > Aves > Passeriformes > Pipridae > Manacus > Manacus vitellinus. The sequence continues at coordinate 10,627,511 of NW_021939882.1, forward strand.
GTTTTTGGCCTCTCTGTGTTTTTCCCTCCTCCTGCTCCAGCAGAGCAGCTGTAACTTTTCAAACTGCAGTTGCTTCATACTTCTGACCCCTGCGAGGGAATGTGTACACAGCCATGTTTCAGGGGGCTGGTGGGATGTGGTCCAGCTTTTTGTCCAGCTTTCTGCTTGGCTTAGTCACCCCCATCTGCTTAGGGAAAAGCAAAAGCAACACAGAGACGTGGACAGAGCTGATCTGGAGTGAGGAGAAACACGAGGGGACCAGCCCACCATCTCTGCTCGTTGTTTTTCTTTATTCCTGCAGTGTCTCTGCCTGTTAAAGGGGGGAGCAGCACCCCTGGGCTCTGCCTTGGGCTCTTTGGGTGGCCTTGCTGGGTCTCTCCAGCCTCCCAGGAGAGCCTGTCCTTAGCCATGAGCATGAGGCACTTACAGGCTGAGATGGGAACCTCTGATACAGAGAGTGGGTTTTAGCAAATCATTTCTGAGCAGGGCTGTGCAAGGATCCCCCCCTGAGCCATGCACAGGCAGCTGCACTGGAGCAGATCATGCAGCAGCTCATGGCAACAGCATCACTTGAGCTTTACCATCCCCCCCTGCTCGTTTCTGCCCCTGCCCCCACGCATCCCCCACCTCCATCTGGTCTCCACCATCCAGCAGAGCCCCGGCATCCCGGGGGGGCCCTGAGCCCCTCCCCGCTCCTGCTTTCTCTCTCTCTCCGTGCTGGAGCTTTGCATAGCGACAGGAACGAACCTGCCTTCCCTTCCCCCTGCCCCCAGAGCTGGACCATCAGCCGCTCTCTGGCACGGATCTCCTTCGTGCTCGGCTTCCTAGAGCCATTGGGCGGTATTGCAGGGGAGAGATCGTCTTTCTCCTCTCCCGCGCCCCGCTCCCCGAATAAACCTGGCTGGAGAAACACCGGGGGCCAGGGCTTGAAATGCGGCGGAAAAACAAATAAATATCGGATTTCCCTTAATGCATTACTACCGATTGCGGCTGCACAACGTGTCTGGGCACTTTCGGGGGGGCGGGAGGGTGTCTGTGCCGCACTCCCCGGCACGCACGGGGCGATGCTTGGCGGCACCCAGGTGTGGGGTTGGCACCCGGGGGGGCTGCCGGGGCTCAGGGTGGGCTTTAACGACGTGCCCTTCTCTCTGCCCCCTCCCTCTGGCGTTCCCCACAGAAGCTGCCGATGGCAACTCGACCCTGGGCGGCGGGAATGGCACGATGGGGCTGAGCGCCCGCTACGGCCCCCAGTTCACCCTGCAGCACGTCCCCGACTACCGGCAGAACGTTTACATCCCGGGCAGCAACGCCACCCTCACCAACGCCGGCAAGCGCGACGCCAAGAACGCCGCCCCCGCCGCGGGCAACAAGAAGAAATCCGGGAAGAAGGAGAAGAAGTAGAGAAGAAGAAGAAGGAGACCTTAGAGCTACAGGGCAGCCGGCTCCAGCACTCCCCCCCCAAAAAAAAAAAAAACCCCACAGCCCAGGCCGGAGGACGAATGTGAATTTTTTTATTATTATTATTTTATTTTTTTTTTTTGTGATGCAAAAGTAGGAAACGCTGCGAATGTATCTCGTCATCATCAGGTCTGGGAGCAGGGACTCGCTGCTCTTAGACCTCGTGATGGGAACCAATCTGGAAGCTCAACCCAACACAAACAAGTGCCCTGTGAATAATGTTTTATACGATCCCTCGGGTATTGGAACATGCAAGGGCGGAAGGTCTTTTGCCACGTCTTTGGATCCGATTTGCTCCCAGGTAGTCCGAGCCTTTGTGCTCGGCTTTGCCCAATGTAAATAATTTTAACGTGGATCTTTTAATTTACGTAGCCCTTCAATCATTTTTTTGTTTGGAATGGAAAAGGAAGTTCTTAGCTTAGAGCCCGCGCTCCAGTTCTTCGCTCTTAAATTTTCCATTCATAAAATTCACCCCCCCTCCCCCCCCCCCCCGCCCCAGATAATGATAGTGATGGATTTTGGAATTTGGAAGTTGGTAGGGAGTGCTTCAGTTCCTGCTTACCTGCCACCCAGAAAAAAAAAAAAACAACAAGTGTTTATATTGCATGAATCAAAGGGAATATGGCAAAGCTGCATCCTAAACATTTTTTTTTGTTTGTTTGGGGTTTTTTTTTAAAGTGTAACCACTAATGGCCTGAAATACGAGAAAGTAAAAAGCCCTCCCGATGTCTGAGAGGCAGGGAATTGGATAAGGAGCGTTGCCGAGGTGTGCGGCAGCTGCCCCGGCGGTTCTAGGGGTCTCCGAAGAGCAGACACATCTCAAACCTTCTTTGCAGTAAATATTTATATGTACAGTCGATGTTCTTATGGAGTTAAGGCTAAGAGAGCCTCGCTCCCCCGCGGCCAGGCGGGTGCCCGGCCGGGTCCCCCGCCCGAGGGGACACCGGGGGGCGACGGTTCCCGTCTCTGCACAGTGTCTGCATGCACGTCCCTCACCTCCCACCTGCACTAGCGCAGTAGCTCCACACGGACCCGCAGAAGTCCTCGCATGCCCACGCAGCGTGGTGTGAACGCGCCGGCAGCCGCCCGAGCCCCGCGCCGGGGCTGCCTCGGGGGAAGGGGAGGGGGTGGGGTGGTTCAGGCGGGGTGGGGAAACTCCTTGCTTCTTATTGGGGCCCCAAAAAGGTAATTTGGGGTGATAGGGCGGTTTTTTATGAGGCGGTTGTTTTGGGGGGGTCTCGCCAGAAGGGGCGGGATCCGCAGAGCTGCCCGTGCATGGCTTTGGTGCAGAGTTGGTGACTGAGTAAGTGATGGTTGTTTTGGTGGCGTTTGGGGACCAGATTCAGAGAAGGGACCCAAAAGCAGGGGGTGATGCTGCAAAACTGGGGGCAAAAACTGAGGGAGTGTCCAATGGGACCGTGCAGGGCCAGCCTGGAAGAAGTGATGCTCCCGCTGGCTTTGGGCTTTCCACCCCACGGAGAGAATCAAAGGATGAGGAATAGAGTTTCTCCACACGCCCATCATCCTTGCACCAGGCCAGCTTCCCATAGCAAAGCAGCTCTGAGCCCTCCAGGGAGGCAGAGGGGGGCTTTATGTAGCCAGAGTGAGGAGAGGGGCTGTGGGGTGGCCAGGAAGGGGCCGCACCGAGTTTCCCAGGGGGTGTGTGTTGTTTTTTTTCCTTTTTTAATCACTAACACGTAACTCACCCGAGCAGATCCAGCCCTCTCAGCCAGGCTCACCCTACCCCAGCCCCCTCCCCAAACCCAGGGCAGCAGGAGCATCCTCCGTGTCTCATCCGGATCCAGCCACCTCCAGCTCTGGCTGCACTGGGAGCGGTTCCCACCCTGTCCCCTGCAGCTGCCACCTGCCCCCCCTTCCCTCTAGAAATGCTGTAGCTGAATCGTAGTCTTTATATTTTCTTTTTAATCTGCAATCTGAGGTAGCGTAGTGAGTGTTGTGTATTTAGTGGCGTGTTATTTTTAATTGCAGTAACTAACTTGTGGACATCAGTATTTTCAATTTTCTCTGTATCTTCTTTCCATGTGGTCTGTGCTCTGAGTGTACGTGAAATGAAAACACGTTTGCCCTTTCAATGTGTCTAATATTGAATTATACTTATATATTATATATATGCTTATATCCTTCTTATACCCATATAGACCAATGTCGATGTGTTACACGCAAGTTTTATACTCTAATATTTATATTGCTTTTTTTCTTTGGGAAAAAAAAATAATAAAATGGTTTCTTCTGAATAAGTGGTGTTTATTCCAATGGGAGGAGGGAGGCACAGATGGGGCCTGTCCATCCCATTTCTGCTGCTTCTGGTGGGGGAGGGAGGGATCAACCCCAGCCTGGCTCCAGCAGTGGGGATGGTCTTGGGGCACCCCAAATCTTATGTCCCCTAGGGCTGCTTTTGGGGCTCCACCATCCTCTGGTCCTCCAGGCCTTTGAGTGGAGATCGACATGGCTGTGGGTCATGACTGAGGAGATGGTGGTGTCCACAGCTACAGCCCCTTCCCCACACCCAAGGGGATCCAATTGCCCCTCTCCATCACTGGCAGGGATCTGGTCACTGTTCCCCAGTCCTGGGGGGATCTGATCATGCCTCTCCAGACCCAGTGGGGATCCATCCCATCACCTTCCCCATCACCAGCAGAGATCCACTCTCCCTTCCCCAAGCCCGGGATGATTCCCTGTTCGTGGAGCCCGGGCTCCCCTCTCTGTGTTTGGGGAGGGTGGATGGGAGGAGGGGTCAGGAGTTGTGAGCAGAGCTCCCTGGCCAAGGAGATCCCCCCACCCTCTCCCTGTGGGGGGTCCAACACACGCTGAAGAAAAACATCCCGTGGCTCAGGGTGTCGTAACTGTGGAGGGAAAAATAAGCTGCTGCTGGCCAGATGTGAGGGGGAGGGTGGAGAGGCGGGGGCAGAGCAGCCCCGAGAGACAGACAGACAGAGTGAGCCGGGGATGGGGGCGGGAGGCTGGTCCCTGCTGTCAGCAGAGCACAGGAGGCTCCAGCTGAGCAGAGAACAGCTCCCCCTTCCTGTACTCCTATCCCTCCGTCCCATGTCTCCATCCTGGTGCAGCTCTGTGGCCTCCACCCGCTGTCCCCCAGCAATCCCCGAGTCTGCCCTCACATACAGAGAGCGTTCCCCGAACCTCCCTTGCTGACTGACAGACATTCCCCAAATCCCCCTGCACCCCACAGAGACCCCACTCCCCCCATCCTGCTGCACTTCCACAGAGACCCCCAGAAATCCCCGTGCACCTCTCAGATGGACACCCCCGTCCCCAGATTTCTTTGCACCCCTCAGACCCAGCCCCCCTCTCCTCCCCGTGCACATGGGGACAGTCCTGGTCACACACACATGTGCACCCCCGTGGGAGGGGGTTCCAACTAGAGCATCCTCCTTTGGGGCAGGTGGTCCCAGACCACAGGGGAGGCCACGGGGGGCAGGGTGGCGACAGACCTGGTGCTGTGGGGCCCCCGTGACATCGTGCCCTCTGCCCCCAGCCCAGGAGCTGCTGTCCCTTCCACACAGGATCACCTGGAGCACAGTAGGGGCAGCTCCAGGAGGGTGATGGTGGGGATCAATCACAGCGACCCGCAGCTGATGGGGAGCAGGGCTGAGCACTTCCAGGTGCCACCTGCGGGGCTGTCCCCGCTACCTGCCCGTCCCAGGGCACTGGGCATCGCTGCCCTCTTTGCTGGTGATGCCACCGGGCACCTAGAGCCTGGTGGTGGGGGCTGTGGGTAGGGGAGGAGAGGATGGTCACCACTGGTGGGGAACAGAGGCTTTCAGAGCTGTGGTTTGAGGAGTCGCAGCCTCCCCGGTGCCCTGAGCCCCACGGTGTCCCCGTGTCCCCGGCTGCGGGTGTCGGTGGAAGGTTGTGTGCAGAGGAGGCACGTTGGGTTTCGTTTCCTTTCTCTCTCGCACTAAAATCACCCAAGGGCAGTGCGAGAGCCGGGAAGGGAAAGGCACAGCCACAGACCTGGCCAATTAGCGCTGATGAAGGAAACCCGGTCAGCCGTGCTAATGAACGGGGACACGCGGCAGCAGGAACACGCTCATTCCAGCCCAGCGAGCAGAGGGAGGAGTTGCCGAGCTGAGGTGCTGAGACAAGGGAGGCCGGCAGAAACACAGCCCTGATGAAAAGGATGCAAATAGGGTGGCAAAACGGAGCCCCCGGCAGCTGCTGGGGCTGAGACACCATCAGGGGATTAGAGGCATCGCCCCCGGGCCTTGGAAAGGAGGGGACGGTCATGGATGCGGGATGGGAATGAGTGGGAAGTGTGTGTGGGGGGTCTTTCACCTCCAGCCATTGGAAGGAGTGAGGGACTCTCTTAAGTGGTGTGGGGCCATGGGTTACAGCCCCTGGTGTGGGGTGTGAGGGACTGTATCCCCCCCAAACCAGGTGTGCCTGGTGTGTGGATGTGGGGGGCTGGTAGGGGAGGTGGGGGGGGGGAGGTGGGGGGTGTGGGTGTGGGCGTGTGTTCACCAGCAAACTCTGAGGTGGCCCAGTCACCAAGCAGAGGGGGACCTTGTGTCTGGGCCAGGGTATCCATCCTGGAATATTCTGAACATCCCTCAACAGCCAGAAGGGGCTCGTGTCCTCCATCCCATTGCCCTCCTGCTTCTCCCTCTCCTCCATCTCCTTATTTCCCCCACACTGGGATCAGCTCAGCACCTTTTCTCCCTATCCCCCATCTCCTTCTTTCCCCCACTCTGGGATCAGCTCAGCACCTTTTCTCCCCCTCCCTGCTCTCCCTTGTCACCCTCCCAGGTGACAACCATGGCATGGGACCAAGGGAACCCCAGGCTGCTCCACAGGTAGCAGAGCTGGAAGCTCTTGCTGGTCCAGGAACAGGTCCCACAGTGGTGGAGACGCCCCTTGTCCTTCCACTGGGGATTGTCCCCAGCTCACCTCCTGCTCCTGGCAGGGCTGGAGCATCCAGAGGCCAAAGGCAGTGATGGCCCCGTGTCACCAGCTTGTAGGGCCCTTGTTCACAGCAGTCATTTTTTGGGACCAACTGACCTTGAAAATCAAACCAAAACAACAACAGAAAAAAAAAAAAAAGGAACTGAGCCAACCCAGTTTCCCATTGGATCTGTGAGCTGAGCTGAGCTGACCTGTCACTTGGCCACATCCTGCAGCAGGCTGTGGTCACGGGATGAGTCCCATCAGGCAGCTCCTCCAGCCATGACTTCACCCAGCAAAGCACAAGGCAGGGAAAATCACCAAAAAAGTTGAATTTTCAAGTTATTGCCTCTCACCCCTTCATTTGGGGTCCCCAAAGGCAGCCAGGAGGTTGTCCTGGGTTCGACACAGGCACTGGGAGTTGGAGCCTGCCCCAAGCAGAAGAAAATCCTGGGAGCCAGTGACAGTGGGGGGCTTCTCCTCCTATAAAAACCTCAGAAGGGAGGGCAGTAGATGATGCAGTCAAAAAGCAATTGGAAATCTCAGTACTTGGGATACAAAAGGTTCTAAAGGGACCCATTGGGGCAGTGGGTGCAAAAAGCCAGGCAAGGAGCGTGGGTGTCTGTAGCTGGGATGTTTGTGGGATAGTTCCCACAGCCCCTCTGCCCTGCTCTCCTCCAGCCCCCCCATCACATCCCCTGGGATTTTATTTTCCCCTGACGCAGCTGGCTCCTCTCACACCTCACATTCCCGGGGCAGAGAGAGAGGTGTCTCACCATGCTCCACATCCCTTCCTGCTCGATAAATCCACTTCCTGACGCTTTGATTTATTATTATTTATGATCATAATAAAACGTGTGCGTAGACGGAATAAAATCTGCCTTTTGCTGACTGAAACCTCGTGACCGCGGTGAAGGAGAGGGCGGAGGGCGGGCACTGCCTGCCCTTGGCCGGCTCCGTCCGGACTCGGGGGCTGCCAAGACCTCATCCATCACGGGGAGGAGCAGGACCGGCCCCCAGCGCTCTCCGGGCTGTGGGAGACCGGACAAAATAGGATGTGGTGGGATTTTGCCCTTTCGCAGCCTGTGTGACCTCGCGGTGGCCTCTGCTGTGCGGCGGCAGGAGCTGCTGGGAGAACACTCTGTCTGTCTGTCTGTCCTTCCCGCAGGGCACAGCCCTCCTCCCGGCCGTGCTGGTGGCAGGGTGCCGGAGGAGATCAGTGCCGGGGAGCCAGCCAGGACCTGAAGTCATGGAGCTGGGAGAGGGCAGGGAAGGAGAGCGATGCCAGGAGGGTGAAGTCAAACCAGGCAGACACTCCACAGGCAGTGCTGTTGGGACACGATGTGGCTGGAGGGGCTCAGCTCCAAGGGGACACTGCTGTGTGTCCACCCCGGTGCCCTCCTGCCCTCCTGGAACTTTTTGTGGCTCCTGTGGTGCTGTGGGTGGGACTTGCCACGGTCACTGTCACCGAGCTGCTGGTGGCAGAGCCAGCCCATGGCTTGGTGTCTGTGTCTGACACTGCCTCTGTCCCCCAGAACCCAGTGTTGGCCTCCCCAAACCCATCCCTGGGGAGTCCCTGGAAGCACAGAGCCAGGCAGGGCTAATTCCCAAAAGGGGTGCCCTCAGCCCTCATTAGTCCCAGAGAGCCGGGGCACAGGCAGAGCTTAGGAAAAACCCCAGCCAAAAAAAAAAAAAAAAAAAAGCCAAGAAAAGCCACTCGTGGCCAAAATGTTCCCCGGGCAGTGCTCAGGGGCTGCCCGTGCCCAGCTCTGCCTGCCCAGTCCTTGTCCCTTCGGCACGTGCCAAAAGTGGCCATGCCCAGTTTAGGGAGGCGATTTTGGACCCCCTCTCCACGTGAACAGTATCCAGAGCTTTGCCAGAGCATTTGGAAGAAGGAAAAGGAATGGAATCGCCGTGTTTGGGCACGTTTCCCCTCGCAGGGGACAGGAGTGTGGATGTCACAGTGCCCATCCCGCTGGCCAAGCTTTGGAAATCGCCGGGGAGCAGAGACACAGCCGAGGGAACTCCCCTCCTCTCCCACACGGCTCATGACACATCAGGATTTGATTCGGGATTTGAGGGGAGCCCTCCCCGGTGAACCCCAAGTGACACAGCCCGGAAAGGCAGCCAGTGAAGCCGAGCTGTGCCAGAGGGCAAGGACACCCCTGTGACAGCGGAGGGCTTTGGGGAGCAGTGCCCACCACCCCCTCCAGTGGCAGCTGCACGACCAGTCCCCAGGATGCGGGTGGGTGCCAGGTCGGGGGTGGGGACCCTGCCACCCTCCCCATCACCTCCAGAGCAGGGCACAGCCAGGGGGGGCCCTGCGAGCTGCAAGGGCAACGTGGGGGCTTGGACCCCCCTCCCCACCCCCGAGATGAATGAGAAGGAGGGTCTTTGCTCTGCAGAGAGAGACGGGACGGGCGCCAGGGAGGGAGAGCGGCCAGATGGGGGGAGAGGAAAGGAAGAGGCAGACAAGGCTCCTTTGTGCCGGGCAGCATCCGGTGGGGGCAAAGAGGGGGAATGGGGAAGGGGCTCATGGGTGCCAGGTAGGGAGGGGGCCAGGCTGTCCCCCTCCAACCCCGTGGTCCCCACAGAGGGGTGCATGAAATAGTCCACTGGGGTGCAGGAACAAAATGGTTTTTGTACCGCTAAAACCTTCAAAAATACTTTAAAAATACTTTTTTTCCCCCCGTGTCTACCCCTTCCTTTTGTAATTTGTGTTTTAGTTTGTGCTCTGCAATGTACTCCTTGCCCAGCAGTGCGTGTAGGGAATTTATAAATCAATAAGTACACTGGGGAGGGTGGAATAAGAAAATGTGGAGCCCGGAGCTCCACACGGTGGTTGGTGGGTGCTTCATGTTGTTAGAACCCGAGTGTCCTCCCCCACTGCTCAGCACCCCAGGGCGATGGGACACACCCCCCTGCTGAAGCTCAGGGGGTCTCTAGCAACCCCTGCAGAGATTTGGGGTGTCCCCACCCCCTCAGTGAGCATCAGCCCCATGGCCCCTCTGAGGCCACCCCAGCCTGGCCTCTCTCCATCCCCCGGGTCCCTCTGGCCAGGCCCACTGCCAGGTTTAAACAATTATTTTATCCTGGCTCTTTTTTCCCCCTGTTTTCACAGGACAGCACGGGCCTCCCACTCCCCAATTAGCAGCTTGTCATTGACAAGCTCATCAAAAGGCTGCTAAAAAAACCCAAACTGAGACTTGACACAAACTAGGGCAATAATCAGGTCTCTGCCCTCGTTTTTGAATTATCCCAGCAGTCCCCTGTGTGTCCATGGCGGTGGGGACCTGCTCCCAAAAACCCCATGGAGCCAGTGCTGTTTGGCTGGCTCCACCCCACACCTGCTGGGGGACACCCCGAAGAGAAAAAGGGAGTGGGGAAGAGGCAGGGACATTTTGGGACACAGGCCTGGCTGGTGGCCATACCCCCCCAAACTGCTTGTGGGGGGGTGGGGAAGGCACAGAAGTTGACTGAGGATGAGGAGCAGGGGCTGGAACAGCTCCAAGGGACATCCAGGACCTCTCTTGCTGATGTGCTACCACCACTGTGGAGGTAGGGACAGGAGCAGGGGCTGCTCCCCACCACAGGCAGGGGGTAAAGGCAGCGCTGCCTCAGCAGAAGGGGGACTGGGATGGCCACTGATGGGGTTTGGACACACCCTGGGGTACCTACCATGAGATGCCAGCAGGACTTGGGTACCAAAACAGCCTCTGCAACGTGCACTTGTCCCCAGGAGCAGGAACACAGCCCAGGCTCAGCTCTCCATGCACCAAGGACGCAGCCTTCCCCCCTTGGCTCCAGCCTCCCACACAGGACCAGTCCCAAGGACAAGCTCCTCCTGTGCCACCAGGCCAGGGCCACGTGGATGAACATTTGTCCCTCCAAAGTGGCCATCTGGGAGAAGGTGTCCTTCATCCCAGCAGAGCAGCAGGGAGCTGCAGCCTGGCCCAGTTCTGGCTGGTGTGACCTCTGAGCTCAGCCGGCGGCCGGGCTGGTGCTGCTTCTGTGACAGCAAAGGAGGACCCTCTGTGGGGCCCCCAGGGGGGACACAGCTGTCACAGAGCTGCCACACAGGCAGCTACACCTCTGGGGACAAGAAAGCTCAAGCAGTGTGACCAGGGCTCTCCTTATTGGTTTATCCCTGGGGGATATCCCTCATGGCAAGTATTTGGACAGTGAGGGCAGCTCCTGTACTCCCCCTTTCCCACCTGCCTGGCAATTGGGTGACATTTGGGCAGGGGGAACACCCCCATTCACCAGAGCCCACTTTATATCTGGACCCTCAGGCACCACACCAGGTGTTCCAAGGTGGATTTTTGGTGCAGGGAACAGGATTTCCAGCCTTCTCCTGAGATGTGGGGCAGCACCACAGGCAGCTGCTCCAGCCCAGATGAGGTCCCTGCAGCTCAGTGCCACAAGGCTCCAGGTTCACCTCTGCACCAGCAAAGTTATGATATGGAGGCAAAAATCACATTTTTGTACCAAAAATTGTGTTTATTTCTCCATCTTTTGTACACACAAGCTCTCAAACAGTGCTCCAAGAGCACCCCTTTCCCACAGCTGCAAAGCCATGAAAAAAGGCTTTAGATGAAAGGAACTGGTACAAGAAAAAACAGAGCTCCCAGACAAGGCTCCAGGCTGGCCCAGATGCAGCTCACGTATCCCAGTTTCTCCCTCAGTTTGCAGATTTCCGGACATTTGGTAGCTCAGAGCAGCCTTGGACATTTGGCAGCTCCTGCCTGCCCTGGTCAGCCTGGCAGAGCCCTCCAGCACCCTGAAATGAGGGTGGCACAGCCCCACAGGGAGCCCTCTGATGCCCCAGGCACCGGGAGAGCAGAGAGACTGATGCTTTAATTATCCTGCCTGCCCTTGCTGACTCCCTCAGTCTTTCCCAGGGGGGTGGGAAGGGGTCAAGCCTTGTGTCTAGGGCTCCATCCCACACTTGCTGCAGCAACAGAACCACAGCTCACCCAGGCTGGAGGGTGGGCAGTCCCTGGACTGTGAGGCTGAAACAGCAACACTTCAACACTTCTCCCCTGTCAGAGCAGCATTTCTCCCCCTTTTCTCTGTCCAGCACGAAGCTCCCGTGCCCAGGCAGCACCCACCTCATCCCGAGGGCTCCTCTGCAGTTCTTCCACACACCGCTGGGTTTGCACAGCCCAGCCCAGCCCCTGGGATGGAGCGGGATAACAGCCACGAGGTGCCTTTGGAGCCGGGAGCAGGCTCCGTGCCCAGCACAAAGAGCCTCCCCGGGTGCAGCCGCTGCCGGGGGGGGACTGGTGGCCGTGCCACGTGCTGGGAGGGGCTGCCGGGCTGACCTGGCACAGGGGGCACGCTCTCCTCAGCTCACTCGGCTTTTTGTTAGTGCTTCCAGCCCCGTGGTGTGATAACAAACCCCGGGAACACCCAAAATGTTATGAGAAATGGAATTATTATTACTATTGAACAAATATTATTATTGAATGTAACGGCTCTGAGCAACCTGGTTTAGTGGAAGGTGTCCCTGCCCATGGCAGAGGGTTGGGAAGAGGTGGTTTTTAAGGTCCTTTCCCACCCAAACCATTCTGAGATTCTGTGAAAAGTGCATTAAAACTAAAAGCTGCGAAGTGGGACTCCAGGAGGGAGCAGTGCTCCCAGCAGTGCCCTGGCACACACAGGTTCCCATAGGGAAGAGCCCTGTGCTGGGTGACCCCAGCAATGCCCCCCAGACCCTGTTGCTGGCTCAGCCCTCCCTGGGTGGCTCTCCCAGACTGGAAGGTGCCAACCTGCCTTCTCTCCCAGAGAGTTCCCAGCCACCCTATTTCCTTCTCCCTCTTCCTGACACCCCAGCTCTTACCTGGGCTGGGATCAGCCTGTCTCCTCCCTCAGGGATGTGTGACAAGCCAGGCTGTGTGCCAGTCCCAGATGATGCTGGGCTCTTATGGATCACTCTATTACTTCAGTGTTATAAATATGTTAAATTAGAACAAGAAAACAATTCAGCACTCGGAAGCCACAAGCTGGGGCAGAGCTGTTCCCACTGCAAACTCCACCAGGATCCAGCACCGTGCAAGACCAGACCTGGGGTCCCTGACTGTCACTCCAGCACTGAGCTATGTGTAGGTGGGGCTATTCTGCCCAATCTGCTCCACCAGGAGAACCACAGATGATGTTCCTCCCCTTGGCTGAAGCCTTTGATGCTTCAACTGCCTACAGGGACGGACCAAAGATGGGTCAGGAGAGCTAAAACGATGCAAAAACTGCCACTAGCAGTCCCAGGAGGAAGAAGGAAGATAAATTATCCTCCATATCATGCACAGATCCCAGAGTGAAACTGTATTTTACTTACTGAAATCTCTCACAGGTCGAGCAGCGTTCTGCCTTTGTCCAGGAGAAATGTCCAGCTTGAGCAGCTGATGGTCTCCACAGGGATGCTCCTCCATCTCTTGTCACCCTGCTGGCTCTGCTGGTCTTGCTTGGTTCTGAAAAGAAGGGGATGTTGAGAACAGGGGGAGAAGCTCCTCCAGGCCAGCTCTGGCACAGACCACCTTCCTCCGGGGCCGCAGCCGACTGGGCTGGAGGAGCCACGGGAGCTCAGGACACTGGGGGGGCTGAGACATTCTCACCACGGGATCAAGGCTGCAAAATGCATCCCATTAAGGGATCAGGCATCCACCTGCTCTCACCCCAACCCAAGAGAAAAGGTGCAGTTCTGACAGTAGCACCTGATGGGCAACACTGTGACCCAAACGGGACTCCAGAGCTCAGGAGGTTGTGCCTCCCACGCCTCCCCCGTGCATCCCACTGGAGAGGACAGGCAGTGTGATGGAGGATGCTGCCCCCAGGCTCTCCCAGGGCTGTGCTGGCAGTGATTACAGCCCCCAGCCCCCCGCCCTCGAGCCCCCCCATGCTCCACACTTCGGCCTTATCCATTTAAGCCTCCTGGTGCTGGTGTCCCAGTAACGAGACACGGACAGTGTCTACCCTTAAGAAACCTTCGCGGCTTAAAGCCTGAGCTCATCCAGCTCACGACGCCGCGCTCCAGGCGCTAACCCCGAACCAGAGCAGCCGCCGGGCGACAACCGGCACCGGGACACCCGGGGGACGAGGGCACGGGGGGAGCGTGGTGGCTGAGCCCTGGCACGGCCACGGGGCCAGCACCGGGACGGCCCCGCTCCTGCCTGCAGTGCCTCGGAAGATGTATTTTTACGGCTGGGAGGAGACGGCAGAAGGGAGGGGAGCGGCTCAGGAATATGAAGCAGCATCCCAGTTACTGCCCAGGCGCTGCAGGAGTGAGGGATTAACTGTTTGAGGGCTGAAAACCTTCCGTGCTGTCATCCCCACAGCTCCTGAGATACCAAAGGCAGGCACACGAAATGGTGCAGAGACAAGGTACAGGATTTAAAAGCTTTTTGGAGACTCTGCTAAATAACTATCACAAACCCAGCACCCCTCTCTTACCCTCCACCCCTGAAACTCCCCCTCACCCCTCCTTGGTGCATCTCTCCCTGTCCTGCTCCCAGCTGCAGCCCCACATGGAGTTGTGGCACAGTGGGCAGGAGATGTCACTTATGGGTCTGTCCTCTCCCCCAAAAACCAGCAAAGCAAGAGAAACGTGGGCTGTGCAGAGGGGATGGCTCAGACAGCACTTGTTCCCTGTGCACAGTGGGTCTGACACACACAGCTCACACACACAGCCCGGCTGGGAAGGGACCGACAGCCTCCCAACCTGGACACCCACCATCTCCCCTCCCCTTCCAGGTCTGCTGGCAAGATGTCCCTTGCTCAGGGTGGGCATTTTTTTGGAGCTGGACCCCAGTGTGTGGGCCCTGGTGGGTGCTGCTGCTGTGTCACAGCCCTCGGGGGTCTGGCACTGAGCAGGGATGAAGCATTTGGTGTGTGCAGACAACACAGGGAGCATTCAGAGCTGCCAGGCTTTGTGCACGGATCCCCTCGGGCTGCAGCAGGAAGGAGGGGGGTGGGGGTGTCTCCCCAGCTGCCAGCTGGGCTGTAGCAAAGCTAGACAGGGCTGAAAGGAAGCGGGAGCCTGTACTCAATGCACTGCTTGTCCTCCTCCCTCTGCAAACCCTCCTCTCGATCCAGCAGCCTCTTCTCCCCTCAGGGCCTGCTCTGCACCCAGGCTCTCCCACACTCCCTATTCCTCTCCTGAGCCCCAAATTGCAGCAGCAGCTTCTTGCTCCTCTGGGCAGAGTCATCTTCCTCCCACAGCCCGTCTCTCCCCCCAGCCAAGCCCCTTCCCAACACAGCATGAACCCGGCAGACTGCTTCCTCCCTCCTCCCCTCCCTCCCTCCCTTCCCCTCCGCTCCTTGCAGCTCCTAATTGCTCCCTCACGCCCCCACCGACACTCTCTCATCTTTCTCACCAGTGAATTTTCTCACATCCTCCCACCTTTTTATTCCATGAATGTATTCCGTGGCTTTTTTTAACCTGGGTAAACCACAAGCAACATCCTGTGAAAGGGAGGGCTGTGAAATGACAGCTTGGCATTTAAGGCTGCCCCTCCCAGCTCCATTCAAGCTCTTACTTACAATGGGGGAAAACATCTCCACTTTATCATTTCATGTGAATCCTCCACATCCCTTTTCTGAGTTAAGCCTGCAGCTGATTTAGCTCACGAGGTCCCTCCTCAGGCAGGGGAACCAGAGCTGCAGGCAGCTCAATGTGTTTCAAACAAAAAGAAAGCCACTGCTGTGGTTTCTTTTTTTTCTTCTTCTTCCTTTCCCAGGAATTTCTAGATCTCAGAGGAAATTTGGGGTTTAAACTGCTGCAAAGCAATTAGCTGACATTGCACTGACACCCCACACACCCCATGCTCTGCTCCAAGTGGAAATGCTCAGCTTGGAGCATCCCTGTGTTCACAGAATTAAAAGGGAAAAGCACAGAGGGCAGAACAAACCCTTCGAGATCATAAAATCACAGAATGGTTTGGGTTGGAAGGGACCTTAAAAACCTTCCAGTTCCACCCCCTGTCATGGGCAGGGACACCTTCCACTAGCCCAGGTTGCTCCAAGCCCTGTCCAACCTGGCTTTGGACACTTCCAGGGATCCAGGGGCAGCCACAGCTTCTCTGGGCAACCTGTGCCAGGGCCTCCCCACCCTCACAGCCAACAATTCCTTCCCAATATCCCATCTATCCCTGCCCTCTGGCAGTGTGAAGCCATTCCCCTTGTCCTGTCCCTCCAAGTCTCTCTCCAGCTCTCCTCAAGTCCCTTTAGGCCCTGGAAGGGGCTCTCAGGTCTCCCTGGGATCTTCTCTTCTCCAGGTGAACCTCCCCAGCTCTCCCAGCCTGGCTCCAGAGCAGAGGGGCTCCAGCCCTCAGAGCATCTTTGTGGTCCTATAAGCCACCAAGCATCCAGGTGAGGACCCTCTGCATCTCTTCACAGTCACATTTGTTTTTTCCTACTGAAATATTTTCAGAAATATTCCTACTATTCTCAGCCTTCCTGTTGTGTTTTCTTTCCTGCTTTTAGCCAGTTAAATACCGGGTTGCAGCCATGTAGGAACCTCCCTCTCCTCCCACAGGAGCTCAGCTTCTTTAGGAGATTGCAAGGGACCCCTTTGGAAATCCAGGTGGGCTTTATCAATATGCCAGCTGCGGCAGGAGGACAGGAAAACACCGAAATTACCGACCATTAATAGCATTTTGGGCAAAGAGTATTTATGGCTTGACCAAGGGATTGTTGGGCTGGAACCCCCTGTCCAAAGATGCTATTTTGGGTCATCCCCAGCAGATCTGCTTTGAGATTTCAGTGCCTTTGTACAGGACTGACAAAATATTTCGGGAAGATTTGTAAATTGCTGCCTTTTACCCACAATACGTGGATTTTTGTCCCAGCGTGATTTTGCCCACCGGCAAAGATGCAAGCTGGCTCCACCTCTAACCTGGGTTAGAGACGAGCATCATCATCTCCTCTCCCACATCCAGGGAACAGCCTGAGCACTGGGACAAGGGGGATGTGTCTGCTCTGTGCACCAGAAAGCAGAGTCCCCCCTCCAGCCCAGCCCTGGCTCTCTCCTGTGGCTGCCCGGGCCAGCGGTGATGGATTTGGGATTGATTTCCTGCCTTCACTTCCCCGTGTGCCGGGGAGCAAATGGCAAAGCTGTGACATCGAGGTGACACAAAAGGACACTGGTTGAGTCACTCCAACCACAAACCAGCTCCGAATGATCCGGCTGAAGCTCTGAGGGTGGGACAAGAGCTGAGCCGGCCCGGGGGAGGACACTGAGCTATTGTGCGAGTGCCCTGCCATGTCCCTCAATGAGCTGCTCAGCATTCCCCTTTCCCTGACCTCATTTCCCGACAACGGCTCCTTTAAGGAGAAGCCCGGCGGCTTTTCCCGTTCCTTCACAGCCTGGGGACGGAGCTGCTCGTGGCTGAATAGACGCAGCTGCCTGGGCAGGATGGGAATCAGAGATCAGAGCTGGCAGGGCTCACACGCTGAGCTCCCGATTTCCTCGGGAGCCGTGACAGGGGATGGAGAAACGTCCTGACAACTGGGGATGGAGGAAGACAATACACCCCACCGAGAGAGCTCCTGGAGACCACAGAACATCAGACAGGAGGTTCATGGGGAGGAGGACTCAGGGAAGAACTGGGTCCTGCAGGATCCTCTGCAAACACATGCAGCAAACCAGTATGGGTTTGGGACCTGGTGTGGGTTAATCCCGGGGGGCAGCTCTGCCCCACACAGCCCCTCAGTCCTCACAGGGGGATGGGGGCAGAACTGGAAGGGGGAGGGTTGAGATGAAGGTGCTTTAATAGGTGAAGCAACAGCTGAGCATGCAAACAAAGCAAACAAGGGATTCATTTATCACTTCCCCTCGGCAGGCAGGTGTTCAGTCATGGAGCAGCTGGTGGTGTTTAGCTGCTCGCCAGGGTTCAACCATGACAGGACCACAGTGCACTGCACTGAAATCACCTTCTGAATGGAGCAAAGAAGGGGAAAACCCACAGGGCAGGGGAGGGAAATCCCACAGGGATGGGCAGAGTGCCTGGTACCCCCTGCCCCAACTCCTACCTCCATGAGCAAGGTGTAAGTGGAGCCCTCGTGGCCCTTGCACCCTGCAGGCAGTGAGTCAGGGCCCCTTGTTTTTGCAGGTGTGGAAGGGGAAATCCTCCTCCTCCTCCTCCTCCAGGGGAAGTCGGGTCTGGGATGGCTGTGACAGGAGTGAGTGTCCCCCCAGGGTTTGGATTACAGCGGGAGAGCTTCCCGTGGTCAGAGCACACAGTGCTCCTCTGGGAAAGGGCTGGAGATGTCAATGGGTCACAGGGCACACTGTCACCAACAGAGGAGGTGCTGTACAGGAGCAGGGTCATACATACAGGGTTTGGGCTGTTGCTGCTCACGGACACTGAGCCTGACACTGGAGGGGGACACGGACACCCCGCACGTCACAGCGCCAGGACACGTCTGCCACACAGAGCCCAGGCTGGTGAGGGTCTGAGGGGGCAGCAAGGCTATGCTAGCCAGGGACTAGCCTTGGACCCTGCTGAGGCCAAAAGGCAGAACAGCCTGTTACAGTCACAGAATTGTTTAGGTTGGAAAAACCCTCTGAGATCATCGAGTCCAACCATTAACCCAGCACTGCCAAGGCCACCACTAAACCATGTCCCCAAGTGCCACACCCACATGGCTTTTTAACACTTCCAGGGATGGTGACTCCACCATCCCTGCCCTGGGCAGCCTGTGCCAGAGCTTAACTACCCTTTCAGTACAGACATTTCCCTAATATCCAACCTGAACCTGTCCTGGCACAACTTGCAGCCTCTTGTCCTGTCCCTTGTTCTCTGGGAGCAGAGCCTGATCCCCCCCCCGGCTCCCCCCTCCTGTCAGGGAGCTGTAGAGAGTGAAAAGGTCCCTCCTGAGCCTCCTTTTCTCCAGGCTGAGCCCCCCCAGCTCCCTCAGCTGCTTCTCATCAGACTTGCACTCCAGACCCTTCCCAAGCTCTGTTCCCTTCTCTGGACAAGCTCCAGCCCCCCAATGTTACTTTAAATCCCTGCCTTTTTCTGCAAGTAAAAGATGACCAAACACCCCAGTGCCACTGGAGGCTGTGTGAAATCAGCTGGAGATTTCTCTCCATGCTTCTCCCATCCCTCCTCCTGTATGGGAGAGAGAAAGGTTGTACCTTCACCTCTTCTACATCTCTACTCTGGTTCTTTTTTTCCAAATACTTGGCTCAGAGATCTTCCCCCCCCCTCTTCTGCCCTGGTCACCAGCTTGTGGTCACTTGTGTGGCACAGATCTGGCACTGCCTTTCCTCACTCCCACTTTGGGTTCTGGTTTTTTCTGCTTTCTTTTCCACCCTGAGCACATCACAATCCCTCTACTCAGAATCTCCCATGCAGGGACCACTTTCAGCAGCACAAGAGCTGCTTTAACATCTCTTCACACTGGGATTCTGCTTCCTTAGCCTGGAAGACTTTTTAGTAGGACCTGTAGTAACAGGACAAGGGGGGATGGTTTTAAACTAAGAGGAGAGATTCACACTAGATATAGGGAAGAAATTCTTGCCTCTGAGGGTGTGTGGGGAGGCCCTGGCACAGGGTGCCCAGAGAAACTGTGGCTGCCCCATCCCTGGAAGTGTCCAAGGCCAGGTTGGACAGGGCTTGGAGCAACCTGGTCTGCTGAAAGGTGTCCCTGCCCATGGCAGGAGGTGGAACAAGATGACCTTTAAAGGTCCCTTTTGGTCCAAACTACTTTGTGATTTTATGGTTCTAAGAAGAAGTTTGGCATTCTGAACCACATCCCTGGGCAGGAGAACAGACCATGGCACGGTGGAAGTTGTTCTGTGAGCCAGCACAAATGGAGGGGTGGAGAAGCTATTTTGGATATGGATTAAAAGGACAGTCCACGTCAGCAACCACAGCAATACCAGCTGGGTATGTGGACCGTGCCATGGTTTCCTTGACAGCTGAGAGGAAGGAACAAACAGCAAAGAGTAATAGTAGGTACTGTTTTTTCCACCCCTTCCCAGCCCTGGAGCTCCCTGTGGGAAGCAGCAGAGAGGAGGCACAGCTCAGTGAGCAGCACTACCCTGCCATGCTCCCCTGCTCTGGCAGGACAGGCTGCAGGACTGCAAAGCTTCCTGTAAGGCATCCATCATTCCAGCCCTGTTACCCACCAGCAAGGAAAACACAGGACCCCGTGACACTGATGTGGCAGGAACAGGGAGCAAAGCCCAGTATCTGGACTTTGTAAGCAACAGCCTCACACCCTGCTCTGCTCCAGAAAACAGCATCTTTTCCCGATTGTATCATGGAAAAGGACAATAAATATTCCATGTCCTGTTCCTCCACAGGGTAGAATCCAGTGGGTCTGCACTCTGAATATGCTTTGAGGGAATGTTTTCATGCCCTGTGGGTATGATGGGGGTGGGAAGGCTTCCACCTTCCCCGCTCTGGATGGGAGGAACTGAATTAGGATGCAGACTGCCTGGCAACGCCTTCCTCCTGGGGAGGAGGAGGGGGGCAGCTCCACAAGGGTTTCTGGGCACGTTGTCTAAAGCCTTTCACTTCCTCAGAGCCCCCAGCTGTTGGGTTATTTGCTGCCCGTGGAGGCCTCTCTGGCTGCTCCACTGATCTCCCCCAGGCTCTTCTCCCTCTCTGCTTGGCCCAGTTGTCTCCTTGTGCCTCTCCCCCGAGCATCCCGGGCTGCTAATGCCCCCCTGCCCTCTAATCTCCCTTTCACTCCCGTGCTGGTGCTCAGGCCACTAAGGAGATTATCCCGGTCACAGCTGCTCGTCCTCCTCGGCAACAGGGGTGTCACCCCGGGGGGAGCCACGTGCGGGGGTGACACATGTGCCACCACCACCCCCGTGGCAGCGCAGCTCTGGTGCCCCCTCCTGTCCAGCCCCAACCCCAGAGGAGGTGCCGAGTAGGATGGGATGTGCTGGGATCAGGCATTAGTAGGATATTTGCCTCTCTCAAGCTGGGAATCTGGGAGACCTGCACCCATCCGGCCCCTCTTGTTCGTGTGGGAGTCTCCCAAGCTTGAAACCGAGAGAACCAGGACACCCAGGCAGGACATGGAGCATCCCCCTTGGAGCACCGGGGCTCAGCCTTGTGCTCCAACAGCACAGAGGCAGATTCTACGAGGCAATTAAACTCCAATCCCAAATAAATCACACCTTCCCGCTGCCGCCTACCAGTCCAGGCGGAGTTCGGGCTCCTGGCACCAAATGCGCGTCCCTCTCTGCGGATCCTCCCCGGCACCGCAGGGGGTTTAACTGCCGACGCGCCCGGCTCATCGCAAAGATCTCCGTTTCCGTGAGCAGGACGACTTTCTCCGATGAATCCAGAGCTCTAAAACTCCGCATTTAAGACATCTCGAGAGGCTGCCCGTGGCTGCCTGCCGCAGGCTGCCTACCTGCCGCACCCACCCGGCCCCCACGGCCCGCCCAAAAACACCGGCTCGGTGGGAGCGGGGACGTAGCCCCAGCACGCTGGGGTGCGGGCACGAAAGCCGGCCTACGCAGACCTCGGCTGCTGGGCTAGCGAAGGCCCTGCAAGGATTTGAGGGTGCAGGGGTGCCACCAACCCACCCAGTGCCCATGAGCCTTGGGGTGGCTCCTGGGCGGGACAACACTCCATCACCGTGAGGCTGCGCTTCGGCCCAGGGATGCTCCTCTTGGAGCAAACCAGTCCACAGTCACTCACAGAGGGGGGCTCAAAGTTTTGGGGGCAGGGTTGAGTGACAGCAGTGAGCCACTGGAATCTAGTAGGGCTTTTGAGGGTTTTACACTGACCCCTCTGCTTGTGGAGGGTCTGGTGGGCTGCGAAGGGTCTCTGAGGATGAGACAGGCCAGTGGCCCAAAGGGGACTTTAGGCTGAACTCATCCCAAGCCAGAGAAGGTGTTTGAAAGGCTGAGGAAGGATGCTGTGACCTGGATAATTAGGGTTCCTGCCTCACCTCCGTGCTTCATTCACTCTTCTCCAGCTTTAGTGATTGATTTAAAAATCAAGGATTTTTAAACAGCCTTTATATTTGATTTGAGAAATTTGGGCTTTTCCCTCTCCTTGCTTCCACCACTGCCTGCAATAAGAAAAAGGCATCAGGAGAAGGAGAGGAGGAAGCTGGGGAGGTGCCACATTTAAGGTGATCACAGAATCACTGAGGTTTGAAAAGACTTTTAAGCTCATCAACCCAGCACCACCCTGTTCACCACTGAAACATGTTCTCAGGTGCCACATCCACACTCTCTGAACACTCCCAGGGGTGGTGACTCCACCACTTCCCTGGGCTGCCTGTTCTAATTCCAAGGGGGAAGAAGAAGTCCAGGAGAGAACAGGCACCATCCTTGAGGGAAGCTCAGACAACAGCACAGGGACAACCCATTCCTGTGTGACTGGTCCTGGGGCTCAGTGACCTGAGAGAGAGAACCTGGACACCGTGTCCAGGCTTATTATAATACAGTTTATTACACAGTATATAATATCTATAAAAGTCCAACATATACAATATATAAACCTTATCATACAATGAGGCTCCTGCAGCTGAACCTGACTGTGGGACTGCTCAGATGAATCCCAAATTGCTCCCCTGCAATCCTGGGTTCAGAAGTGCAGCTTTTCAGCTTTTCCTTCCACTCACAAGCGCTGCCAAGTCATTTGGGTCCTGGGAAAAAGCCTCTCCTCTGCTTGGGGAAGGATAGGACAGGAAACAAGCAGGGAGGAGGCAGTGCCTTCTTCACCCCCCTCCCCATCTAACTCCATCCCTGGGTATGGGAGGGAAAAGTCACAGGGACCTGCAGCAGCAGGAGCCCTGGAAAAACTCTGGCATCTGCAGGATCCAGGGGAATCCAAAGGGGCCACGGATGAAAGCTGACACAGAAAGAAAATGCTCTTTTTGAGCTACAAATGCTGGCACAGCTGCTGGCCAGACCCCCTTCCAAATCCTGAAACATGCCAGCAAGGGGATGGGAATCATTAACTGGCTCCTTTGTGTGATTTAACCATTTCCACCTCCTCCTGCCCCCTGAAAAAGCTCAGATTCCTCAGGGTTTCCAGCCCCCCAATGCTGCAGTGCCTGGGGCTCCCCCCCAGCAGCAGGAAGGGGCTGAGAGAACCCCTGATGGAGAAGACAGGGCTCCCTGTCCCCTCCTCCAAAGCTTTTAAAGGCCAAAGCCATGGGCACAGGGCTTTTCTGCAGGGGTAGATGCCCAGGAAAGATGCCAACCAGCACCCAGGGGAAATGCAGAGTGGTTTGATGCTCCTTTCAAAGCACAGAGCCTTGGAAAGCCCCCGGCCTCAGAAGGGAATGGGAAAAAAAAGAAGCCTGTGTCTTGCAACTAAAGCAGTTGGCTGAGAGCTACAGGGTGATGTAGGATGGATGCTGAGCAGGGTGGGGACCTCTGTCCAGGGGAGCTGGGACACAGCCCTGCCAGACACTGGGCAGGCATTAATTTTGCTGTGGAGAGCCAAGCCCTTGGAGTTCCTGGGCTCAGGGACAGCAATGTGGGGGTCTGCAGCCTTATCTGTGCGTGCTCTGGAGCAGGACCCCCTTGTCAGAGGCAGCAAAGCAGCAGGAGGGAGGGAGGGAGGGAGGGAGAGAGGAATGTGAGAGCTTGCAAAGCATCTCACTGCGGGAGCTGGAGCTGCCAGGAGGAGGGGATGCGTTTCAGGAAACCCAGAGAGGCAGGAAATCAAGGGAGAGGGACAGTAATTGAGTCCATATGTTGGAAGCAAAGAATGCATCTGGTAGCAGGGAGCAGGCAAAGGGAGAAGGCTCATGCTGTGGGGACAGCACAGGACATGCAGAGTCACATTAACCTCCTGGACCAAGCAGAAGGTTGAATTCAGACCAACCACAACTGCTGGGAGGGGTCACTGGTCTCTTGTTGCAGGTCTGTGCCTGTAGTAGCTACAGGCTCAGGAGGCTTCCAAACTTAAACTCATTAGTATCTTTAATTTAATGGGTAAAGTTGCAAAAAGGTGAAGGAAATGGCTGTTCTATCACAAAGTGACAGGGTTTGTTCTACATCCATGTCCCTGAGCATGTCTGGAGCTGAGAAGGAAAGTGGACAACATGAAAACATGGGCAAGAGGGATATCAGGTCCTTCTGCTCCCCCAAAGCAGCACAGCTCTGGTGCAGGAGTACCTGCTGATGCAGGATTGACTCAGAGGTGAGGGCACAGTCAGGGGGATGAATGAGGAACCTGGGGCTGCACAGTCATCACAAGGCTGTCCCACAGAGCCAATCCCACAGAGGCCATTCCCCTCGTTAAGGTATTCCCAGGTTCAGGCTCCAGAGCTGGGAAAGCTCATAAAAATATTTATGGCCTCCCCCCCCCTCCCTTTTCAAACACATTTGCAAAGAAATCTGAAACGTATGTGGTTGGAATAGAGGAGTCTGGAACAGCACCATGGCTTGGGAAGGGGGAGAAGAGCTCTGGTGCCAACAACCCACTGAGCCTCCCAAGAAATCAGGGGAGGGGATGGAGCACAGGAATACAGGGCTGAATGGGCGCACAGGCTTTGGTGTGTCATGCAAATTGCTGCATTTTATACGGCCAAAAAGCCTCTCAGGAAGACCCTCAGGTTTAAGAAGGTTCTCTGTACCCAGGCAGGCTTTGCACATCGCTGAAGGTGGCTGTACTGTGAGGTGTCCCTCAGCCACATGTAAAACTCCTCAGGCAAACCTGGAAATTGCTGCTCTCAGGACTCGTGTTCTCAGTAAATTGCAACACCACTTGTGCTGTCCCAAGTTTCCATCCCTGGGAATCCAGCTCCAGAGCATTTTTCTTTCATCTGTAGGCTCTCTACACATGCTACTTGTAGGGCTTTGCATCCAGACCAAAACTTCTGCTGCCCCAAACACCCATTTCATCCCATACCTGCATTTGTGCCTGTTCCCTGCTGCTCTCACTCCTGGGGCTTCTCCTCTGCCTCCTCCCTCACCAGCTTCAAACAGCAGATCATGTTTCATGCTGCTCCTGATTCTCCATGGCAGCTTCTGCAGCACAGGAGACACAGCTGCTGTGGGGCTGCAGGAGGGGTGGGAGGGGGGAAAAACACACAAAAGTGGTTAAAATCCTCCCTTGGAAGGGGGAGCGTGAGGAGCAGGGCAGAGCTGAGCAATGGGGCTCTGGTGTAATTGAAGATGTCCCTGTTCATTGCAGGGGGGTTGGAAGGTGGTATTAGGGGGCAATTCCTCTTTGTGAGGGTGGTGAGGCCCTGGCACAGGTTGCCCAGAGAAGCTGTGGCTGCCCCTGGATCCCTGGAAGTGTCCAAGGCCAGGTTGGACAGGGCTTGGAGCAACCTGGGCTAGTGGAAGGTGTCCCTGCACATGGCAGGGGGTGGAACTGGATGATTTTTAAAGTCCCTTTCAACTCAAACCATTCTGTGATTTTCTATGATCTGGGCAATAAAGTTTTTCAGAGTTGAGAGGAAAAGTCATTTTGCTCACCAGAAACCTCTTTCTCAAGTTGTTAAACTCTGTGTAGTTGCTACCAAGTCACCTTCTGGGGAGCCAACAGGAAGCCCTGGCCCAGGACTGTGCAAAGATGCTCTGGTTTGAGCACATCCTTTGCAGCTTCTCACACTGCATCTTGGCATCCTTAAAGCTGTAAAACCCAGAAGTCAAGGACCATAACCCAAACATGAAGTGGAAAACCCCAGAGGAACGTCAGACTGCAACACTGCACCCCACCCATGGTTCCTCCCCACTCAGAGGTTTCAGCAGACCATGATGCTGAGATGGACCCAGCCCAACCTGCTCAGTGCCTGGGGGACACTTACACCTCCAGTGTCAAGGGTGGACAAGGGGAAACAGCCTCAAGGGAAGGGTCAGGTTGGATATCAGGAGGAATTTCTCCCTGGAAAGGGTGGTCAGGCACTGGCAGGGGCTGCCCAGGGAGGTTTGGAGTCCCAACCCCTGGAGGTGTCCAAGGAAGAACTGGCCATGGCACTGAGTGCTCTGGGCTGGGGACAAGGTGGGGATGGGGCACAGGGTGGATCCATGGGCTGGGAGGGCTTTTCCAGCCTCAGTGATTCCATGATTCCAAGATTCCGTGGTACAGCCCTGACTGCTCAAAGTCCACCAGAACACTGCAACAGCCAGGCACTCAGAGCAGCCCTTGGCAATCCCACAGCACTGCCAGCAAACCACCAGGCTCCAGGCAGTCCACAGACTCCAGGAATGCAGTCAGGCAACTCATTTTTAGATGGCAACTAAACAGAGCAGTGATCCCTTTGCACAAAGATGTCAAAGAGGCTCAGAATGACAGAATTCCCTGTGGATGGCAAACAGCATCTCTGCAGCACTTCGAGATTCCCCCCCCCCCAGCTGCAGAGGAAGATTCCATGGTCTATACCACACCAGAAATGTCTTTTCCCACATAACAGACCCTTCTACTCTCTCTCCAAACTTTACTGAGACCCATGGATCCCTTCTGCCACAGCTCACATCCACTTTGAAATATTTTTTTTCCTAAAAGCAGAAGGATATTGTCAATTTTCCCCCACAGATTTGTCACTCTTATCTTATCTGTGTCAGCTGGGAAGTTCAGAATATTCCACTGCACATTAAAAATCTGTCCTTTTGTCCTGTTTAAGCTTGTCCTCAAGTTCTCAGCAGACACTGAAAAAAAAAAAAGACATAAAAATAGAGAAGGACATTCCTAAAATATTTGCTTTAAGCAGGAGCAGTTTCTATCCTGCAACTGTCTCCAGTTGTACCCACTGAAAATCCCTTTGACCTCACTGCTGGGAGTGTGGCTCATCCCCCCTGCACAGATCCAGGCAAACAACCCCCCAAAACATAATTAACTGCTTCAGGCAATAGCTCAGTGCTCCCTCAGCAGCAGATCTGCCAGGAAACATGGTCCTTCCTGCCCCTGGATGGTGTGTGTGTGCTCAGAGCCAGGGCAAAGCTCATCACACAGATGCTCATGTGCATTTTCCAGGCAGATCTGAGAGCTCTGCAGCATAAATACACATGAAAGCTGGAAAAAAACTCTGCCTCCTCTTTTTTTTACATTATTTTGATATGGGACACACACCCCAGGGAAGGTCTGCAAGCTTTAACAGTCTTCAAAATGAGAGGAAAAAAGTGGATTTCTTTGAATTTAATTTTTCCAGCTCTTTCAAGACTGGCAGCTTGAACAGTGAGAAGACCCTGAGAAGTGACTGCCCAGCTCCAGTGCAGCTGGAGGGCACTGGGTTATCCTGGGGGGTTACTGTATGTTAGAAGAGGGTTTATAGCTGAATATCAATATTAGACCAGGTAAGACATGGATGGATAATATAAATTTAACAATAACAACAAATATAAATATAAATATAATATATAATAAATATAAATATAAATATAAATATAAATATAAATATAAATAGAAATAGAAATAGAAATAGAAATAGAAATAGAAATAGAAATAGAAATAGAAATAGAAATATCAGTAGAAATAGAAATAGAAATAGAAATTAGGGGAACTTCTGACCTTTGTTAGAGAGCTCACCCCCAGCTACAGAGATGACCTGCAAGTAGGAAACCACCCTGAAGTGGACCTCATGCAGGTGAAATGAAGGGTCCAGCAGCACCATCCCTACTGTGGCTCTAATCAGCATTTTTACCAGCACTGAACCTGAAATGTCCGTGGT
>NW_021939882.1:10656317-10658470 GCF_001715985.3 Manacus vitellinus
CAGCCACAGCTTCTCTGGGCAACCTGTGCCAGGGCCTCCCCACCCTCCCAGGGAGGAATTTCTCCCCAAAATCCCATCTAACCCTGCCCTCTTTAGAAGACCTCAGACCAAGTGTACGTTTTCAGGGCCAGGAATGGGCTTATGAGGTTATCCAGGAGCTGAGGAGGAGGAAGGAGAACCTCAGGTTACACACACCTGGGCACAGGAGATGCTTCCAGAAGGATCATCAGCAAGGGCAGAGTCAGCATCCCTTCCAGAGACAGTCCTCTAAGCCCCGAGTGCATCTGAAGTGTAAAAATAGTGCTCTGATCAATAAAAGGAAAAAAAAATTACAGGAACAGGCATTTCTGAGCTATTCCATCCTTCCTGTATTTTCAAACTTTGTAAAGGTTCCAGCGTCAGGAACAACATCAGGTTTATTTTCCACTCCCCTGTTTCTCATCTGAGGTCGTGGCTTTAGGGAGCTCATCCTCCCTGGTTCACAGTGCAGACACGGGATGCTGCTCTCCCAATTCCTCCCTCACTCCCTCCCTCCCCATTATCCCACAGCAAGGCTAAACAGGACTGGGAAAACTTAACAGTTCTGCTGCAGGAGGCCTTTTAGATTTGAGCATTTAGATCTGACTTCTGGAACTGAAGAAAGGAAAAAAAAAAATCGGGATGAGATTTTCCTACTGACATTGCACAGCCAAAATTTTATTAACTTGGAATTAAACGTGTCCGGAGAAAATGACTTTTTTCCACTGGAGTTTTACCAGATGCATTTCAAACATCAGATTTCTCCTGTATGGACAACCCAGAATTCCCTGCCTTAAAAAACCAGGACAACTGAGACCTGCTCAGGGTATTTTGGGAAGACAAATGGGGAGCTCTTAACTCTTCTTTTTTTTTCTTGCCTTTAAAAAAAGCAGGATGGGGGTGTGAAGCCAAGCAACCACATTTATGAATGGGAACAAGGACAAGGAGCACAGATTTTCTAGAACATACATATAAAGAAAAACATTGTTTGGATCTTAAAGATCCATCAAGTCCAAACTTTCCTTATGTAGATTCTCCCTATATCAAAGGGAGATGACAAAGCTGCCTCCTATACAGGAATAAGGTCAGTTTACCCAAAAACTTAGGGGATAAAGCTGGAATGTAGCAGGCCTAGGGGAATAACTGCTGTCCAAGGAGGTAAAAGACACTGGTAGCATGTTTGGGTTTTCTCTAGAAATTAAACACAGAATTTAAACTCATGGCTGGCTGGTCATAAGGATGCTAAAAATCATTCCCAGGAAGCAGGATAAGGAAGAAAAGGAGACTATGGAAAAGAAGTCCCTACTGTCAGACAGGGTGTGTAGCAGACAGAGCAGGGAGAAGAGGTTTTCCAGCGTCCTTTTCCTTGTAGGAGCTGACAAATCCAGACTAACCCTGAGCCCACACAGTGGCCTAACCTGCAGATCCCTAAGTCTTATCTCCCTTATCTCCCTAAATGAGCCCAGCACTGTTGTGCTGTGTGGCAATTAGAAGCAGTTACAATAGAAGAGTTAATTACAACTGCTGGGAATGCTGATCTCCCTTTTCCTGCCCTTTCTTCCTGCTGTGACCTCGCTCCAGGACCCTCCTGGGACAACAAAAGGGGACAAGGGTCGTTAAAACATCCACTAAACATCAGCGGGGCTGGGCAGAGCTGAGCTTAACGGGCAATTAGCATCTGCCCCTAATCAAAGCCGCCTCCAGTCAACACCCCCAGCGTCAGGATTGACAATGGGAAGGTTCATGGAGTAGGAAAAGTGCCTGGGGGAGTCCCTGCTGCACTGGAGAAAGTGCTTGTTGAGGGAGACTCCTGCTGTGGTCTCATCCCAGGTGGCCACTGGGGAGTTTTCCCTTTCCCTTTTCTCTCTTTTCTCCTGTTAAATCCCCCTCCCCACACTCCAAAAAGGAACTTTTACTGCTGTAGTTGGTGTTTAGCTCTAGCACCAGGTTCTGAGGGTAAATCTGGTGTGTGTGAGCCTGTCTGGTCATCTTTTGTGCAACACCAGACAGGGAAAACTCTGCAGGGAGCGTGGAGGTGGAATCACACAAGGAACAAAGCAGTGATAAATGCAAGTTTTTCCTAGGGGAAGATGCTGATCTCTGCTTAGAGGAAAAGTCACTCAAAATCCCAGAGT
>NW_021939882.1:10658920-10661566 GCF_001715985.3 Manacus vitellinus
AGGTAACCTCATTAAAGACATCTATTGCCTTAAATGAATGCAGAGATGATCTCCACAATATCCACCCACACATCAAAGCTCAGTGCAAGCCACTGAACTCCAAAGGATTTATGGAGTGGCACAAGGGGAAGTGTTTCTGGAGATATGTTTGCAGGTTTGGGGCTGGAAGGATGACAGGAAGATGCCCAACAACACCACAATCCCTACACTTTCCCATCCTTTGGTAACACCCTCTCCTCTGTGTTGCAGTGGAATCAGGCTGCCACAGACATCCCTTCTCCAGGAGCATGAACAGTCCCACCAGCATTCCTGGGACTCACTCATGGAAAAGCTCTGCACCCTTCCTGTGACTCCATCAGCTCCACACCACGGGAGGGCTGACTGGGGCATCCCACTGCTCAGTGCCCACAAACTCACTGCTTCTCCATGGGCTGGGATAAGCAGGGGGGGGTCTGTGCCCATCCCAGGGTGACCACAAAAGCCAAGACCTGTCCCTGACCACGGGAAGGGGGCGAAGCAGCTCAGAACCCCATCTGTGCCGGGCCATCCCACTTCAACACGGGGGTGCTGCACCCCCAGCACTGTCCCCCAGCCCATCAGCATTCCCTGGAGCAGGAAGCTGCCCAGTAACAGGGCAGGGAGGATGAGCATCCCTCCCTCAGAGCTGACCTATGGCTGTGCTGCTTCTCCATGGTGCCTCCGCCGCAGCCGGGCTGGCGCCTGGGGCCAGCACGGAGTCACTGACCTATTTTCGTATATGCAGGCATGCACAGGATCACAGACAAAGGCAGCTTTAGCTTAGGAGATTTAAAGGAAAAGATACTCATCTGAACTACCCCCAGGAACCACAGTGGCTCTCGTGACGTTGGTTTTCTTCCCGAGCAGCATCTTGGTGTGTGGTTCTGGGAAGGGCAAAAACAAATCAAAGAGCTCCACTGAGCTGCAAAATCACAGTTTTTAAGGAAAGCAACAAAAGGGATGTGAGAATTTGGGAGTAAACCGGGCTTAGGGCTTGATAAACACAGGGGCAACCAGGACTCACTACGTGGAGGGAACAGAACTGAGTAAGAAGGAGCAGTCCTGCAGGACATCCCCCATCTCCCTGACACTGATGGATGAGCTGCCTGTGCAGACTCATCTCAACAGGCTGGAAACAAGTCAGCTTTCCCAGGGAACCTTTTGTTCAGGTTTGCTGGTGGACTTGGCCCAAATTTCGAAGTATTTAATCCACACCTCAGGCAGGTTCTGGAGCTGGGTGGAAG
The DNA here is from genome assembly GCF_001715985.3 of Manacus vitellinus. NCBI lineage: Eukaryota > Metazoa > Chordata > Aves > Passeriformes > Pipridae > Manacus > Manacus vitellinus. Next base: position 10,660,183 of record NW_021939882.1, read on the forward strand.
CTGGTTGCATTTACACCAGCTGCTATCTCTGTGCACGTACCTGTAAGGGTGAGGGCCCTGCAGTTTGGTTCTCAGCTTTGAGATGCCACAAAAAAAACCCCACAAAGCCCTTGAACTGCACTCCTTAGCCTGGAAAACCCACAGACAATCCCAGGAGCCCTATGGAAGTTCACAGACCTCTCACAAAAGGGAGAGATGTGCCGTGCAGAGCAAGAGCCTGCAGAGATGCAGGGACCAGGAAGGCACCACAGATCCCTCAGTCTAGCTCTGAGCCCCCAGCACTTTTTTTTTGGTTGGTTCAGTGAGGTGGAAGAAGCCTCCAGCAGTTTGGATCACTGGCTTGCTTCATATTCTGGATTGGGAAACGCCTGCTCACGCCACAGCACTGCACAACATGAAGGATGCAGTGATGAATAACACAGAAAAAGTTCCTCCAAATACAGATGATGACAAGAGTTGCTCAATACCACAGGCTGGCAGCTCTCCTGGGACTCTCCACACAGCTGGGAAAGGTGCTGTTGCCAGGATTTGTTGGTGACAGAGCAGGGGCAACAACCTTCCCCCCCCAGACATGCACGGGCAGGAAGGAAAGAAAGAACAAGAACAGATCTCAGCGTCCCGAACAATGAAAACAGGAAAGTCCCTCTCGGCTGGGGAACCCGGACAAGGGCTGAAACCTGAGCTCCATCCTGCTTCCAGGCAGTCTGGGGGGGTCTGCTCAGCCTCCTGTGGAGAGGGGGGTTAAAAAAAGCACTGTTGCAGCTGGAGCATCCTGTGGAAGGGAGGGATGAAGGGAGGGAGGGATGGAGAGAGGGATGGAGGGAGGAGGGGGGCACCCCCAGCCCTGGGGGCTGCCAGGGGGGCTCCAAGCAGCATTTCGGCTGAAATGCCACCTCTCCCTGCACCCCCCCTCCCCAGTCCTGGCATCCCTGCCCTCCATCCTCTCACCCTGCATCCCCCTGGGTACCAGTCCATCACTGCCTCGCCCCTCCAGCCCCACATCCCGCCCTGGCTCCCAGGAAACCACTGCCAAGCTCTGCTCCAGCACATCCCACATCCCCCCCCAGCCCATCCTCCCTCCTCCCTGGGCTGACCTGCTTATTTTCTGCGTCAGAACCATAAAATGGAGACTGCAGGGAAGGAAAACATTCCTCCTAAGATGGCTGAGGGAGGAGAAGGATTTGCACGGCAGTGCACGAGCACCCTCTGCTGTTGGATGAGCCTGGGGGGGGCAAACCAGCTCCCAGCCCTGCTCCAGCCCCACAGGCTCCAGGCAGGAAAAGAGCCCCCAACCAGTCCTTACTGGGTCATTAAAATTGTTGTAATAGTCAAAATATTTGTTTAAAAAGCTTCAGCAGCCTTGTCACCTCCTGAGCTCTCCCTG
>NW_021939882.1:10662647-10664438 GCF_001715985.3 Manacus vitellinus
ACACACACAACTCCTAAAAACTAATGCCACAGCCTTGCACATTTGTAATTTTTCCCAGCTTTGAGAAACACCACTGTATTTAATCTGCATTAAGTTTCACATCAGGATGAGCACCCAAAATTTGGTGTTACCTCTTGTGGGAGGGGAGAAAGGGCTGAAGATTGATATGAGGGGAGAACCAGCTCCCACCTGAAATGGGGTGACCAGATTTTTTGTCCCTAGGAAGGGTTTAGGGGTAAAAGGGTTCGTGCCAAACCTGCTCCCTGAGTGTCCAACTTTTAAGCCAGGAGTTTGTCAGTGTGTATCCAAATGCAGATGAATCTGAGGCTAAAATCCCCAAGTGAATATTGCAAAATGTTTTCCCAAGATCAGTTCAAAAAGGGCCAAAAGGCATCACTCAGGTGGGAGGTGAGGAACACAAACTGATCCAGGATCCTGAGACTTTTGAGTTAATTTAAACACTGAGGAGGATGACAAAAAACCCCAAGGAGCTTTAGAAAAGGAAAAGACAGAGAAAAAGCACCTATAAAGATGATGGCAGGTAAAATGCCAGCACTGAAGGGTTGGATTCAGGCAGGAATGGGTTGCCCAGCACAGTGCCAGGTGTGAGGTACCAGCACTCACACCCCCAAAACTGCAGAGAAAGTCTCACTGGTTATATAACCAACTGCAAAAATATCTCTGAGGGCTTCTCCTGGGAGAGAAAAACCCCTTTTTGTGGGATCAGGGTGAGGCTGAGCCAGAGCTGGAGCTCTGAGGTGCTGCTCCTGCTACTGCAGGATGGCTGGGTGTGGATGGAGCAGGGAACACCCAGGATGGGACACCCAGAGAGGCTCAGTTGTATTCCTGTCATTTATATACATATAAATACTGTGGGCACAGCCCCCTGCATGGCAGGGGACAAGTGAGGGTGGCACTGGGACAGCAGGAGCTTGGCAGGGCAGGGGCACCTGAGGAGGGGGTGTTTTTGCAGTGTTGCTGCATAAAAAGGGGCATCAAAAGCTGAGGTGCCAGGACACCTCATCCTGTGAGCAATGGGGACTGAAAAGCTTGCAAGACATGGCTCTGGGGCTCCTGGACCCGGGGGTATTCCCAGCACTCCCTGAGTGACTCAGCACGGGAGTGCTGGGAAAGCACAATGACACAGCAGGGTGGACCCAGCCCGGGCAGGAGCAACGGGATCTGTGGGAGCCCGGGATCGGGGTACACCGGCACTGCTGGGGCTGCAATTCCAGCAGGGAAGGAGGTCTGGGAGGGGACAGGAGCAGGGGAACACTACACCAGCCCCAGGAAGGGGCTGAGAGCACCGGGCAGAGTGGGGGGCACTGGAGAGATGCACTGGGAGCCCCCCAACAGAGAGAGGGGCTTGCACAATGTTTCATTTAATCCCTGTTTCATTTAATAGCACAAAACACTGCTAATCCCTGTTCCTGCTCTCAAAATGCCTGATAACTAAGCACCCAAAAGCCTGGTGATGCCAGCTGAGGGGGGCAAGTGCTGCCTTTGTGAGCCAGGACAGGGGATTTCTCCCTGGGCCCCCCCTTTTCCCCCCAGCAGCAGATGGAGACCCACTCCCAATTATGTTCTTGTCACAGGCAGAATAAAGAAAGACAAATGTCCCAAAGAAAGCTGTTTGGGAGGACAAAGGCTCCTTGAAATAGAAGCTGAGCTGTTTTTTCCAGGTTCAGAGCAGGGGATGGAGGCAGGGGGGGCTGGATGGGCAGGATGCGTGCGCAGCCAGCACTTCCCGTCTTTGTCTTGGAAAAGGAGGTCACGGGGAGGGGGGGACGG
>NW_021939882.1:10664725-10673645 GCF_001715985.3 Manacus vitellinus
TAAAGTGAAAAACTCCTTAGGGAACCCCTTGCCCTAACTTGGGGCGCAAGCAGGGGCTCCTCAAAGCTCACAGTGCAGATAAAACCCGTCCCCAGCTCTGGTGCCCCCTGTGAATGTGATGGGGGAGTGTGGTGGGCACTGCCTGGCTCCCAGTGCCTCCCAGTAACACCACACACCGGCGGGCAGCCCACCAGTGACACCCCAAGTGCTCCTCGCAGTGGCAGCACCCTGGGCCGGGCAGGAGCTGCACCCCAGAGCTGGGGGCACGTGTCACCTGCAGCTCCCCCAAAAGCGAGGGGTGGCAGGTGACTGTCACCAGGTGATGCCACCACGGTGCCAGTAGTGATGGGGACAGCAGCAGCTCCTCAGACCCAAAGATCCAGCCCTGGGACACAGCCTGACCTCGCCCCCACTGACTTTTGCACATGGCCTCTCTTAAAATTGCCACTTCCACCCAGGAAAACACCCAGACCAAGGTAGCTGCTGCTGCTGGACCAGGCCAGGTGCCCCAGGGGTGGCACTGAAATGGCAGGAAAAGTGCTGCTTGCCCTAAAACGTCAGGGAAGGTCAGTCCAAAACACACAGGCAACACCATCACCTGTTGTGAGGTGAAAACAGCTGCTAAAAACCACAGCTGGGCTACAGAAAGTTTATGAGGGGGGAGGTTCTTCTCTCCAGGCTCTGATCCACAGGTGGGAATAAAAGGGGGAGTGGACAAACACCTCCCAGTACTCTACCTGTACTTACAGACTGCACAGGTGAGGTGAGGAGTGACTCCAGTTTCCAGGAACTCCAGGGAACAGGCTCAAAACCCTCTCCCAGGGCATGACACAGGGAGTGGGTACCCCACATGTCCTGCAGAGATGAAACACAAGATCTAGGGAGAAAGTTCTCCAAACAGGCCTCCAAACAAGGGAATATTCATTTTCTCACCAGCACCCCTCCCAGAGCCCTGTCAAAGCCCTCTGATGCTGTTAGTGTGTGTTCAACACCACTCCAGGAGAAATGAGGAAGCAAGAGCAGGGAGAAGGTGAAGGGATAACAGCCACCAGCTCCAACCAGGGCAATCCTGACTTACTTAAGGAGAATATTTCACCAGGGTGGTTAAACACCAGAGAAGGGACCACAGTTACACCGAGAGGGCAGAGGAAATTCCTGTCATTGAAAATCCTCCAAAATGCCCTGAGCAATCCCTAACTTTTGGATTAGCCTTACTTGGAGCAGGAGGATGAACCCGAGACCTCCAAAGGAGCCTTGAATGTGAACTGTCCTGGAAGGACCCTGGTGAGCTCCCCTTATTCCTTCTCTTCAGCAAAAACTTTTTGATTTACCAGCTCCCTGGTTTGTGGGCAGATTTCTGCATTTTGTCCCAGGATATTCCCGAGCAACAGAGGAAGAGAGAAGTTTCTGTCCCTGTTTGCTGCTGCTTCTCAGCCCATGTTGGCACAATAGGAGCAGAGGAGCTACACCCTCAGAATTCCAAAGGCCTCTGCCTCACCAGAGAGAGGTGACAGAGCTGGAGGCACTGGGATGGACATGGAAAAGGGAAAGAGGTACTGGCTAGAGGAGACACTTGTGCCAGCAATCCCTGCAGAAAGACATCCATGAGCAAGAGAATGCCACAGCACCCTGGGAATCTGAGGGCATGCAAGGAGCACATAGGGGTGTTGTAAATGCATCTGTGAGCACCTGGAGGGGGCAGAGAACCAGGAATAGGAATTTTGTGACTGTTCTGCAGCGCTGTCAGGAAACCCCAAAGTTTCAGTCTCAAGAGAAGCTTTGATTTGGGTCCACACAAGGTGCCCAGGGCCCTGACCCCCAGCTGGGTGAATAAAATCCCACTGTCTGTTAATTGTGTCTCCATATCCATGTGCCAGGAGCTAAATACTCTCTGGATCTGGCCTTGTGGAGCTCTGAAATCACTGTCTTGTGTAGCTGATCTCACTAGATGGGTAAGGAATTGGCTGGATGGTGCATTTAGAGAGTTACAGGCACTGGCTCAAGGTCCAAAAGGAAACCAGTAACATGTGGGTCCCTCAGGGGTCCACACTGGGACCTTCCCTGTTTTATGTCATCACCAGTGACCTCAGATGGTGGGACTGTGCCTGGTCACATCCAGAGGGACCTGTAGGGCTGGAGGAGAGGGCCCTGCAGACCTCCTGAAGGTCAACAAGGGCAGGGTCCTGCTCCAGGGTTGGCACAATCCCCAGTGTAAGCACGGGCTGGGGATGGATGGATGGATGGATGGATGGATGGATGGATGGATGGATGGATGGATGGATGGATGGATGGATGGATGGATAGCAGCCCTGCACAGCACTGGGGGATGCTGGTGGGTGACAAAAGGGACATGATCAGTCCCTGTGTGCTGGTAGCATGGAATGCTGAGTGCCTCCTGGGCTCATCCCCAGCTCTGGGCAGCAGGGTGGGAGAGGGGATTCTCCCTCTCTGCTCTGACCCCTCCTGGAGTGCCACATCCAGATCTGGGATCCCTGGCACAAGACAGACATGGACCTGTTGGAGCAGGTCCAGAGGAGGCCACAGGAATTCTCCAAGGGCTGGGACAGCTCTGCTGTTGAGACAGGCTGGGAGAGCTGGGGGTGTTCAGCCTGGGGAAGAGAAGGCTCCAAGGAGACCTCACTGCAGCCTTTCCATACATAAAGGGGTTTATAAAAGAGGTGGAGAGAGACTTTTTACCAGGGTCTGTTGTGAGAGGAGAAGGGATGAGTGTTTTAAACTGGAAGAGGGTCAGTTTTAGAATGGACATAAGAAATGTTGTATGATGAGGGTGGTGGGGCTAATGCTGAGTTCAGTTAATTAAGGCTGTGATTGTAAATGAAGGGAGGTTTTAACAGGCAGAGGCAGCAACAGGAGCTAATGATGGGTGTAGGGAAGGTGGAGAGACACCTTGTACCAGGGTCTGTCCTGGCAGGACAAGGGGCCAGGGAAGGGCTTCCCACTTCCAAAGGGCAGGGTTAGATAGATATTGGGATGAAATTCCTCCCTGTGAGGGTGGGGAGGCCCTGGCACAGGTTGCCCAGAGAAGCTGTGGCTGCCCCTGGATCCCTGGAAGTGTCCAAGGCCAGGTTGGACGGGGCTTGGAGCAACCTGGGCTAGTGGAAGGTGTCCCTGCCCATGGCAGGGGGTTGTGTAGATGATTTTGAAGATCCCTCTAACCACAACCATTCCTGGTCACTCAGTATCACTACCTCCTGCCTCTCTAGATTACACCCACCAGAAAATAAAAGAAATAAATACAGACAGAACTTTTCCCACAGCCTGTTCCACATGGAGACAATGCTGTGGGGCTCCTGAGTGAGGTGTTTGCAGCAGCCACCTGAGGCTGAGGCTCCTGAGCTGCCCTATGGGACCAAGACAGCCAGGGCAGGTCCTGCCCCAGGGCACAGCTCAGCTCTGCCAGGTGCAGCATGGACAGAGCCAAATAAAACAGGAATAAAAATGTATTTTATGTGATTCTTTACGAGTAATGAAGACAGAAACTTCCTTGCTCCCCAGGAGGGAATACCCCGGGTGTGAGGGCTGCTCTGCCATGGGAGTGAGTGTGGAGAAAGGGTAGTGCCAGCCTGGCCATGCCCCTGGTGCCAAGGGCTTTGCTGGGCCAGTGCAGAAGCTCACACAGGGGAGCCACAGATGTGCAGCAGGAGCAAACTCTGCCCCTCTGCAGCTGGTGACAGTCAGGCCACAAACCTACCTCTGAGGGGCTCTGCAGAGGCTGGAGCACCCCAGCACCCCCAGAGCTCTCTGAGAGCACAGCCAGGACCCTGAGCCCCCCAAAAACCCCACTCCCAGGAGTGCAGCTGGCCCTGCCAGGCTCTGCAGCAGGGCTGCACACAGGGACTGCAGCAGGGAATGGAGCCTCCATTGGATCCCAGAGATCCAGGTGCCACCTGGTGTCCAAACACAGCTCTGCACCAGGACCCCCAGCGCCCAGAAACAGGGAATTTGGCCTGTTTGAAATGGAAATAATATCCCCATCAGGGACTTCCAGGCATGGGGCAGCACAGCTTCTCACAAAACCTGAGCCAGGGCCTCACCACCCTCACAGGAAGGAATTTCTCCAGTGCATCCAACCTAAACCTCCCCTCTGCCAGTGTGAAGCCATTCCCACTTGTCTGTCACTGCAGCTCCTGCTGCAGAGTCCCTCTTCAGCTCTCCTGTGGGCCCCTTCAGATGCTGGAACTTTCTCTTCTCCGGGCTGAACAGCCCCAGCTTTCTCAGCCTGAAGGACCTTCCAGCCCACAGAGCCTTCAGAGGTGGCAGAGGAAGGCAGGTTCCAGGCCTGCCCATGGATTCTGGAGAACTGCAGGTCCCTCAGTGCTCTGTCCTGTCCTCTCTGCTTGCTGAGGCAGAGGGAATCAATCACCCACTTCTACCAACCTTGTCTTTTCTATAGAATACAGAAAGCAGGGCCTTGACAGCCCTCAGCCAGGGTGATGTGAGGGGAGACACAAGGATGAGCTTTGCTGGGCTGGTAGATCAAGGTGTGAGGTGGCCCTTAAAGGGTAGGTCCTACCTTAGTCCCGTGTGTTGTTCAGCTGGCTGAGAACTTTCTTTGGAGACAATCCCTGTGGAAGCAGTCGAGGTGCACAGGAGGGCAGGAGAACATTCCTCATTCCAGAACAACCAAGGAGTGGAAAAGGTGGTGGGAAGGAGTTGCTGCAGATGACTGGACATTCACTGAAGTGCTTGGAGTGAAGCTGCAGGCAGGGAACGGGAGCATGAAGCCTTTTCTCTCAGTGCCTTCAAGGTCTCCTCTCAGCCTCTCCCCTGGAGCATTAACTGCAGCCTTTGCCAGCCCACCCCGTGTTTTAGGGGGCAGCCAAGCAGTTTGGTGCCAGTGATGTGGAGTTTCAGGTGTGCCACCTTCCCTGGGGTATCAAGGAGTGTGAGGGTGTCAGGTTCACCCTGCTCTCACCCTGGAGCCCATCACAGGGTGATGTCAGGGATAGATGTGGCTCCAGCAGCCCTGAAACACCGGAGAGCAAGATCTCTGCAGACCAAATTTCTGTCCCAGCCATTTCCAAAAGCAGGGAAAACAAATCCACCTTTAAAAACCCAGGTGAGATGATGCTCCAGACCCCAGCCCTGTTTCAAAACACAGGAGACAGTGGAACTCTGAAAAGACAAAGCCTGGGCAGTGCTGGGGGAAGAGGTGGCTGGGGGGTCTGCAAGGTGAAGTCGTGTCCATCTTCATGCTAAGAGAATTACAGGGGGAAATTCCCTTTTTATTCCAGACACAAGGTGGGAGCCTGGATTCCTGCTGTGAATCAGTTTTGCCATAAGGGTGGGGACAGCAGCAGAGGGAACACCCCAGCTCTGTGACACCAGGGGAGATGGCAAGCTAGGAAGAAACCAATTTATATTCTATTGTTTTCTATTATTCTCCAAGTCTGGCCAGTGAGTGGAGCAGCACTTTGTGTCTCCTGAGCTGCCAAGAACATTTTCTCAGGTGCAGAACACTGGGAACAAATACAGCTGATCAAACAGGGGTCAGAATAAGGTCTGTGGAGCCCAGTGGCCAAATAAATGCAGGAATGGCACAAGCCCAGGGTCAGCACACAGCAAGGCTTCTCCAGAGTACTCACCCACAATTTGTGCCCAGAAGTGTCTTTGTATTTACAGCCCCGAGTCTTCTTTCCCCTGAGACCCTTTTTGGAACCATATCCCCAGTACCTGGTGGCAAAACCTCATGTGGCTCAATTTGGTGTGTGCAAAACCACTTCTTCTGAGCTGCCCCTTGGTAGTTAAATCACATGGAATCATGGAATCACAGAATGGTTTGGGTTGGAAAGGAACTTAAGGATCACCTCATTCCAACCCCCTGCCATGGGCAGGGACACCTCCCACTATCCCAGGTTGTAGTTACATGAACCACAAACCAGCCACCACCAAGGGATTTGGGACAGTGAGAGTGCAAAAAGAGCAGGCTGTTATGGGCACTGCAACACAAAGAAAGCATGATATTTAAAATAACAGCAGGAAAGATTTCCTGCTTCAGCTCTGCAGCTTCCTGCAAAGCTTTTACTGGATTCAGAGGCATAACCAGGAGTGTCCACTACACTTGGCCTCTTGTAAGGGAGCTCAGGGTGCTCTCCTCATGTGCAGTGAAGCTGAAAACTCACCAGCATTTACTCTGAGGAGAATTCCCTCCATTCATTCAGACAGTGGATGACACTACCCTGCCAGGGATGTGCTTGATCCTTGGAAAAATAGGAGCCAGAAAGGTGTGAGGATTAAACAGACAAACAACAGGTCAGGTAAGAAAAATACTGCCTCTTATTTAATGTTTAAAGACATCAGTAAACAAACAGAACCGTACAGACAGAGGCTAAACCCTCCCAGCTCCCCAAACAGCACTTCCAAACCACCACAGGTACCAGGTGACAGCTCGGGAGAGGGAGCAGCAAAGTCTGGGATTTGAGGGATGGCTGAGCCAAATCTCTGCTGTGTGAGGGTAAAAAGACACAGGACTTGGAGGAAGCAGCTTCCCTCACCCATGTCTGCTGGGTGCAGTCAAGAGGGAATGGTTTCCCCTCGGAGCAAGCAGCCCAAATCTCTTGCTAACACACAGAAGGGCCATGTGTGAACGTGGAAAAGACAGCAGGGAGCTGTGTTAGAGGTGTAAGACACACCATGTACTGACCTTGTTCCACAGGGATTTTAGCCTCTTGGAGAATAAACACACCAGGGAAGTTGGGTCTCCCAACTCAGCAGAGTGTTGCAGAACTCGTTTGTGAATGCAAATCTGGGTGTGGGGGGAAGGAACAAGCCTACGCTCTGCAAACATCCTTCCATCCCTTGCTCCCTGCTCCAGGGACACTCCCCACCCTGACCCCACAACTGGCCTGGTCTCCAATAGTTTTTCTCGAGCTGTGGAGCATCAGAGGGTTGGAAGGGCCATCAGGAAGCAACTCAGTGCAGGCTGCAGAGCACAGTCGAGTGGTACCTGAGTGGAGGGCTGGGGAGAGCAGGAGGGATCCGGTGGTGCCGGAACAGAGGCAGAGATGGCAGGCACAGCTGCTCCAGCTCCTGGCTGGCAGGAGCCTGCAGGGGAGTCACAGAGCACAGGTAAGTCTCTGAAGGCAGTGCCAAGGCTGCCAGCCAGCACACAGCACAGATCCCTTTTCCCAGAGCAGTGACAGCTGGAACCGTGACACGTGGTGGAAACTCAGGAACACGTTTCACTGTTCTCTGCCTCTCCGGGTGGCAGAATCCTGCAGTGGTGCTGTTCCTGCTGCCACCATGTGCAGTCTAAGATGAAGGGAGGGCTCCTACACAGCCCAGTTAAGTGCTCCAAGCATCCCTGTCCAACGTGGGATGCCCAGCAGTCCAGAGCCCTCAGATCTCCACGTCGCTCTCTTTGTCGTTGTCGTGGTCACCGTCGTAAAACTCGTTGGCAGCCTCGGGCCTGGGCAAAGAGAAACCCCTGTCAGGGAGGAGAGGGAGCCCTGGCACCCCTGGGGCCCAAGGTCAGAGGATGCCCTGCACCCAACCACCCTGTGGAATGTCATATAAGGACACCACATGTTCCTAGAGAAGCTCTCTGAGTGAAACTTGAGACCTGGAGGTGTCTGCCGAACTATTTGCACATGACAGATTTCTAGACACTTTTTGCTGCTAGTTTTGTGTAATATTTATTGAACATTTTTGACAAATAATTTATTGTTGTAAGCCTAAAAGTGCTTCTTTGAAAGTTTAAAGAAACTTGACCAAAAGACAGTACAAAAGCACTGGCACTCGAATGTCGAATGTCACCGTGTGAAATTATATTTTCTGGGGTACTGAGAGCTTTTAATGTTTAAGTCATATTAAAGCCTTCAGTCAAACTAAGCAGACCTGGCATTGGCAGTATAGCCATAACTTTCTGACAGTAAAACAAAAGTTGGCAACTTAAAATTAAACATGCCAAGGTTTTGATACACTTAAGATGATCTCTAAGGTCCCTTCCAAACCAAACCATTCTAGCATTCTATGACTTGTTAGCTGTTCTAGGAAACACAGTCTCCAGTCTATCACCCACCCATCCCAGCAGGGACAGAAAGGGAAGCCCATTTCTCCAGAACAAGCTCTGGTACCTGCTGTAGTTCTCCTCAGAGCCTCTCTCCTCAGGATCGGGCTCATCCGTGCGATCGTAGCTGAGCAGGTCCGAGGGCACGTCGTGGATCTGCACACTGGGAGCGTGGTTCAGCATCTTCAGGTTCTCAAATATGGTCTGCCTGATCTGATCCAAGTACTGCATGGAAAAAACAGACAGGGATCACCCCAGTGGGGCTGTCAGTCAGCATTGTTACCTGCCTGCACCACCTAAGTGGGGAAAAATTTGTGTGAAAAGCCATTTATCAGAGCAGAGGAGGTGGGAGAGTTACTTCAATCATTGATACTCAAGCACACAGGAAACAGTGAGACAATCCAGCAAGGGTCTCAAATGCTTTGGGATTTCCTGACATCCCAGAAAGGGATGGTTCTTGGTTTTTGTCCGTTTTCTGCCCTTACCTGGGCTCTACCTGGTTTCACAGGACAGAGCATCAACCCCAGGGTTCTGGAGGTTCATAGCTGAGATTGCAACACAATTTTAAGCACTCACCTGCCTGGAGTTCTGGTTTTCAATCCTTGTGCTGACATCAGGGTGGAGGGTGAAGTCTGGAGCGAAGTATTCGAAGTACTCTGTGGTGGGAGGAGGCAGAGTTAGAGCCCAGAGGGACAGGAGCTCTGCAGGGAGCACAGCTCAGCCTCCCCCTGCCCACCAGAGACAGGGCCTGAACAGCACAGAGAGGTGCTGCAAGGGACTGCAAAGCCAAACAGAGCAAACAACAGCAACACTGGGCTCACTGAGTAGGAAATGATCCAAGTTAAATGATCCAGGATGTGTCTGCCCAGCAAAGTCTACAGTGGGTGGTAG
>NW_021939882.1:10674010-10677860 GCF_001715985.3 Manacus vitellinus
AATGCAGAATAGAATATAACAAATTCTTTAGCTCAGCTAACGAGGTAAAAAGGGAACTCCAACTTACCACTGTATGGTAGCTCTTCACTAATCGCTTCATCTACGAGCAGTGACGTTTCATAAGTCCTGCAAACGTGGAAAAAGGTGATCTTAGTCCAGAGAAAGGGACATGGTAAATGCAGGGACACATCCCACAGCAGCTGCTCTCCCAGTGCTCTTCACCAAGCAGAGAAGAGACTCACCAGCACCGTGCCACGTTCCGGACTGTGTAACCACCTCCTCCCAGGACCAGCAGGGGGATGTTGAAGCTCTTCACGTACTCCACACACTCCCTACAACCCCCAAAACCCAGAATGTCAGAGCTGGGAACTGCAGCACAGATTCCTGGGGCAGAAATGCCCCCGTGCAATCAAACACCACCACGGCTGGTGAGACCCACCCGAGCTCAGGGCTTCCACCCAGGGGGCCTGAACCACAGAATCATCATCACAATGGTTTGGGTGGGAAGGGACCTTAAAGCCCATCTCGTTGCACCCCCCTGCCATGGGCAGGGACACCTTCCACTAGCCCAGGTTGCTCCAAGTATCAGCCAATCTGGCCTTGGACACTTCCAGGGATCCAGGGGCAGCCACAGCTTCTCTGGGCAACCTGTGCCAGGGCATCCCCACCCTCCCAGGGAAGAATTTCTTCCCAATATCCCATCTAACTCTGCCCTCTGTCAGTGGGAAGCCATTCCCCCTTGTCCTGTCCCTCCATGTCACTCTCCATCTCTCTTGGAGCCCCTTTAGGCCCTGGAAGGGGCTCTCAGCTCTCCCTGGAGCCTTCTCTTCTCCAGGTGAACCCCCCCAGCTCTCCCAGCCTGGCTCCAGAGCAGAAGGGCTCTGGCCCTTGGAGCATCTCCATGTGCTGCCCTGAACCATTTGTACAAAGTCTCATTCTCAGACCTACTCCTGTCACACAAACATTAAACCCTCCCAAAAAATCTGCTGGAAGGCCAAAGCCCAAACCTCACAGCAGAGACTCACTAGAGCCCTTCAGATGGTCTTTCTCTGCCCAGCCCCCTGCACTTACCCATGGCCTCTGATACTGAGGTTAAAACAGCCCAAACGGTCACAACCCAGAGAATCAGCACCACACTGGGGAACAGAAAAACAAGAGAATTTTGGCACTGCTTTCCAGATACACACCAAGCCTGCTACCCCAGGAACAGCAGGGAACACTGGGATAGCCCTCTCCAACCTACAGGCTCCAAAAGGGATGGCTGTGTGCAGAGCTTGGCCTCCTTACCTGCAGTACTATGCAGGTGGGCTGGTAGTAATCTACCACCTGGTTAATGACTGGCTGGAAGAGGTGTTTGTAACCTTTGGAGAGAAAGGTAGATCTGTCATGGCTTTGGAACAGAGGACCAGGAAACACCTGGGCAGGGGGAAAGGGCAGGAACACCTACTCTGGTCATCGATGCCGTCCCGCAGGGGCACGTTCAGACAGTAGTAACGGCCACTCTCTGCACCCACCTCATACATGTCACCTGCAAAACAGGGCACTCACAACAGCTCTGACACTTCACAGGGGTGGAAAGGCCAGATCAGGCCTGGGCTGAGTCTCTTAACTTAGTTAGGACCCCTCCTTCTTACAAATAACTACAGTTCTGTCCCTCTCTAATCGATTCCTCCCACCGTTTCTCCCTGTGGCTCTAATTTTGTGATTTACCCTCTTCTACTCCAGCAAAGCTTCCAAAGGATTCTGAAGCGAGCCCACACTAAAAAGGAAAACACATACCTGTCCCAGGAAAGAAATAGTTGCCATATTTGTGAAATGACACTGTCATGACACGGTCTGTCAAGTAAAAAGCCTCCTGCACCCCGTCCCCGTGATGGATATCGATGTCGATGTACAGCACACGTGGGTGATACCTATGGAACACAGGAGGAAAAACAGCACCCACCTGAGCATATCATGCTTTGCATAGGAGGCATTTGTCTGCAGTCAAAACACACTAAATCATTTCCTTCTGATGTGCTTGGTAATCGATATTTGAAACGTTTCCTTCTGATGTGCTTGGAAATAGATATTAAAAAAAAAAGGGGTTTCAGATGGGGCCTTGGAAAGCACATGATGAAAATAACTTGTTTTAACCACCTGGGGGGTTTAAAAAGTTGCAGGTTTTTGTTTCCAACATGCCCTTGGTTAATCTTTGAGAGCTGCAATGATTTTAATCATACCAGGAGATGAAAGGCAAGGAGGAGGTGGGAACACTCATTTCCTCCACATGCCAGAGTACTGGAGCACTCTGTCCCAGCTGGTGAGCACCAAAAATTCCAGGCTGGATTAAATATGCTGTAGAAGCAGCCAGAGACACAGAAAGAGGGTGAAGAAGGGGAGTTCATCACCAGTAAATGCTCCAGGGTAATGGTCAAACTGCTGCTGTGGAGCACTGAGACACAGCCCTGAGCCAGCCCCAGCTCCAGAGCTGCCTGCTCAGCTGGAGAGAACTTCTCCAGCTTTTCCCAAGGAAATGCTGCACCTGGTCAACCCCCAAAAAACAGGGGATCCATGCCAAAACCCTCAGGGAGTGTGGAGGGCCCTGGAAAAACAAGACAACACCAAGAGAGAGAAGGAGTGTGTGGTTTGTGCCTTGGAACCAGGGCTTTAAAGTGCCTGCAGGGATCTGAGCAAACTGGCTGATGGTCTTCCAAGACAGACACAAACTACTTAAATTTCCAAGATTATTCATCCCACAGACAAATGGCAGCAAGGAGAGAATGGGGATGCATGGACACAGCCCTTCCACACTGGGAAAGGGAGAAAGGGACCTTTCTGTACTCTCATGGTGGGAAGCAAACCCAAAATACAGTCCCCTGCTGCAGAAATGGTTCCTGGAAACAGGGAAGAAAAGGATAGGGACATATTATCATCTCCCATGAGGAGGAACTGGGCTGTATTTGAGGCCTCTGGTGTACGGGACTCGTGTGAGACTAGAAAATGGGTGTGCAGAGATACACAGGGAAATCCTGAGGTTCCAAATGTGGGGCAGGGATGACAGGCAGAGAGGAAGGAGGTACAAGAAATCCAGTACATCCCATAAATCTGACTTTGAGAGCAAGTAAACTTGCCACCAGCCATGTAACTGTTGTCTGGTCAACTCCAAATCCTTTACAGTTCCAAAACAATTTGTCTCAGATTCAGCGACAATTGAGAGTACAAAAAAAACCCCCAAACCACAAGAAACTAAACCAGATTAATTTAAGAAATTGAAGGTATTTCTGTAACTCTTCCTCCCATTCTGAATTTAATTTTCATTTTTTGAAAACCAAAATAACTTGACTCTTTTCTACTGAGAGCAAGTGTCCTTTGATCATCCCTGTGTAGCTCAAGTCCTGTTCTCCACCCAATCAAGCAAGTCAAGAAAGGTTTGAGTGTTTCTCTGTCTCCAGTGAGCCATAACATGCATTTCCCTACAAAAGGCTCACTGTGGCAAAAAGGCTGAGGCTCAGGAGACTCTGAAATGAGTCTTTTACAGCTGGATGAGAAATGGGGTGGAAGAACTCCTCTGTGTCCCCAAAGCTTCATGCAACAACACTGAGGCAGATACTCCAATTCTCCAACACTTCCTTGTGTCTAATGAAACCAGGGGGGGAAAAGAATAATAATAATCAAGTTTTGGGGCTTCCTGGATGCCAGAAAGTCAAATGAGGTGTAGAAGCAGAGAGAGAACAGTGAAGCAGCAGAGGAAAAGCACAACCAGGCAGGACAGGTCAGTCCTTGCCCGTGTCCTTACTTGAGCAGCTCCAGGATGCCGATAACGATGTCATTAACATAACAAAAACCAGAAGCCTGCGAGAGAGAGAGA
>NW_021939882.1:10679033-10682548 GCF_001715985.3 Manacus vitellinus
CCTTTCCTCCCAGCAGAGCTGCTCCATCCCTCTGATCATCATCTTGGTGCCTCCTCTGGACTCTCTCCAGCAGCTCCATGTCCTTCTTGGGCTGGGATCCCAGAGCTGGAGGCAGCACTCAAATTATTAACAAAGATAATTGAACTGGAGGCTCTTCCAGAACAAGTAGAGCCAGAATCTGTAACCCAACAAGCCAAAATCTAGATTTAAAAAGCAGGACTGAGCCATCTAAAGGACAGGAATCGAGGACATTCCATGATCTGACACACCCAGGAAGGACACGCTCCTCATTCTGGTTAAAAACAAGCAAGAAAAGGGACATTCTAAAAGAGCTTTTGGGACATGAGCAGAGCAGGGACCCCCTTTGGGACTGCAGGAGGCTCAGGGCACTCACCAGTCGTCGCCCACGTTGAAGGCATTGAGGCTCTTGGTGAAGCCCTGCATGTTGTTGGGACTCACTCTCTGCAGGAAGTCGATGTAATCCTCGGAGTGGAAGCGGCACATGTCGTGCTGGGACGCCTGGTATGGCTTGAAAACCTTCCAGACACAAAGACAACACTTATTTCCCAGCTAAAGTCGTGTTTGTTTGGGCTGGAAGAAACCTCCAGCCCAGTGACCTGCACGAGGTACATTAAAAGCATTCCAACACTGGCTTCCTGGTATTTGTGTTCTTTTAAATTCATCAGTTGTTCCATGAAACTTTTTCCTGCCCTCTTTCAGCCACAAACCCATCTCCAGCCTCTCCTGACTGCAGCTGTTGCTACAAACTCTCCAATGCCCCCCCTCCTTGGGAAGGAGCAAAACAAATGGGCCAAGGCCAAACCACAGCTTTTCCTTCACTGGGGGGTTTATTCCCTCTTCAGTCACCAGCTTTCCACTATTTTAAGACCTTGATCTAGGGGGTGGTTTCAGTCCCTCTGGCAGATCTGCCTGGAATGGGCTGATAGGTCCAAAATTGTTTGGTGAAAGCTCCCGAACAGATGGAAGAATTGTGTAAGTCCTGTTTCCTTTGGAAAGGAAAATGGTGAAAAATGGTCATGGAGCTGGATGGACTCAAATTCAGGATCTTGTGACAACTCAGCCTCGCCAGTTTGGCACTGAGGGCACATACCTCAGTAGAGGGGAGGTTAAAAATTAACACCATGAACTTGGGAGAGCAAATTAAATCGATAAGAGATCTTTTTGGTGTCTCCCAAATTCTCTTATTTAAAGCAACCACTTCACAGGAAAAATGGGACATGGAAATAAAAGCAAGATGCACAAGCTGGTCTCCAAAGGGAAATTTATCACTGCACCAATGATCCTGTTTCCTGTTCGTTTTTGGAGCCACAATACACCCAGACAAGCCCATCCTCTCCTCTCCTGGTGTTTTCCACAAGGATGTGGAGTTTGTTGTTTGCATTCCCCAGGAGGGC
This sequence comes from Manacus vitellinus, assembly GCF_001715985.3. NCBI lineage: Eukaryota > Metazoa > Chordata > Aves > Passeriformes > Pipridae > Manacus > Manacus vitellinus. The sequence goes on from NW_021939882.1 coordinate 10,680,449, forward strand.
TCCAGGAATCCAGAAAGTCCCTGAAATCAAACAAGACCAAACCCAAAGCTAAAGAGTCACCACAGAGAAGGAATGGCTCTCACTGGATATCCAGAGGTTCTCTTGGACAACAAAAAGTAGGGAGAGGCGATTCAAACAGAAAGGCAGGGAAAAAAAATAGACCAAAATCTACCAAAAAATAGACCTAAACCTGCCTCCTTCCACCTTTCACCCAGTCCCAGCAATCCCACCCACCTTCCCAAGCTGGGAAAGGTGGGAAGAGGCAAACCCAGCCTGACAGGATAGCAGCCTTTTATTTGGGGGAGGCAGAGAGAGCAGATGGTGCAAGCACAACACAAAAAGTTAACAGGGCTTTTTATAATCCCAGCTGACCACAATTCCTGCTTTTATGTGTTCCCAACTTTGCCAGTCACTGACTGTTCAGGATGAAGCTGCCTCTGAGGTTTTCAGGTGGAAAATGTAAATCCCAGAAAAAGAGTTTCAAGACTTAAAATGTGGCAAAATGTAGAGCTCTGCCCACTGCCTCCCTCAGACATGGACTTGACCTTTAAAAGTGTTATGTCTGAACATGGATTTGTTTTATTTTTTTGCTGTTCCTGCAAGGAAAAGCCCAACTCCAGGGAAGATATTTGTGGAAGTTCACACATTGACAGGAAAAATCTGAAAGGGAAAATCTGCAAAGGCTCCCCAAGTGCTGCAACTCCACCCAGGGCAGTGGTCACCACACTGGATGTGGTTTCACCAGGGAATTATATTAATTAGGAAAGGTTTTCTCATGTTTAAACATGCCCAATTCATTTCATACATTGCATCCCTACAGCTCCCTGACAGGAGGGTGGAACCAGGTGGGGGTGGTGACAGGGTGAGAGGAAACGGCCTCCAGTTGCACCAGGGGAGGTTTAGGTTGGATATTGGGAAAATTTCTTCACTGAAAGGGTGCTCAGGCCCTGGCACAGCTGCCCAGGGAGGTGGTAGAGTCATCCTGGAGGGATTTAAAAGCCATGTGGATGTGGCACTTGGGGACATGGGTTAGTGGTGGCCTTGGCAGTGTTGGGACAATGGCTGGACTTGATCTTAGAGGGCTTTTCCAATCTTACTGATCCTATGATCAAGGAACTGGTCCATTTTAGCACCTTCCTTTAAAACTTGACACTGGGCTTTGGCTTTGGGACAGCTGATTTGTTGTCTCCTTTCACTGAGCCCACAACTCTCAGCACAGAGCAGGTCCAGCAGTGGAAGAGCTTGAACTTGAGCCCATTCCAAACTCCAGGCACTTGTACAAAGCTGGAGACAACAACTGAGTTCTGCAGCTGCAGGTTCAGAGCAGCTCAGACCCAGCTTTTCCCTCTGCCCCTCTTGTATTGGTTTGGCTGAGCAGACTTTGGCCTAAGAAATAAAAAGCAGGAAGATTATACTGCACACACACCCCTACAGGATTTGGGCACCTTGTCCTGCCCAGACACTGACCACATGGAGTCATGGAATCACAGAATGCTCTGGGTTGGAAAAGTTTAGGATCATCTCATTCCACCCCCTGCCATGGGCAGGGACACCTTCCACCATCCCAGGTTGCTCCAGGCCCTGTCCAACCTGGCCTTGGACACTTCCAGGGATGGGACACAAAGGGGAAGGAGGGGGAATGTCCTACATCCCTGACAGATCAGAGCACTGATGGTTTGAGCCCTTCCTCTTCCTCCCCTCCCTGTGTGCCAGCTCTGCACAGTGATGGCTCTGACAGGGGCTCCTCAGCTCTTTGACAGGGCAATTCCCATGGAAACACACTGTACATGTGCATCCCATACAGGGACAGCCAGGCAATGAAAACCCAGAGGTGCCTGGAGCTGTAGCCTCCTACATTTACATCACCATTCCAGGCACAGGTCCTTCCCCAGGGCAAAGGGATCACAGGCTGTGGATCAGATAAGCTGACCTGGGACCGTGCCAGGCAGGAATTAAATCAGTTCAAAGCTCTGATCCCAGCCCACTGAAAACAGGAATCAGGAACAGAAGATAAAACAAGTTGCCCCTAACCCATCAGCAGCTGCTGGTGGCACATTCTGCACCTCAGAATGGGAAAAACCCACCTCAGAATGGGAAAAA
>NW_021939882.1:10682753-10683998 GCF_001715985.3 Manacus vitellinus
GGGACTGGATGGGCTTTAAGGTCCCTTCCAACCCCAACCATTCCAGGAGTCTATGATGATCCCATTCCTGCCCTGATTGTGTATCCTGAGGCATTAATCACCTGCCCCACCTTTCCTGAGAGCTTTTCATTTGCTCTGTGCTGTGAGAACAGGCAAAGAAGTGCACAAGGATTCCTGGAAAAGGAGCATGGCTCATCCCACTGCCAGCAAGAGAAGGAAAACACTTCAAAATAAAACACTGCACCTCCACAGTGATATTCCCTTATCCCAAAACCAGCTCATTTCCCAAAAGATGGAGGATTAAGTTTTCCTTTTGACTGTCACTCTGTGCTGATCATGTTTTAGCAGGAATAACACGTCAGGTTTATGGAAGGGAAAATCTTTCCAAGAGCCAGGAGTGCCCTGGGCTGGGAGAGCTGGGTGGGCTCTGAAGGGCAGGTGGGACAAACACTGCTCAGGAAGGAGAGGAAGGAGGGAAACCCCTTGGGGCAACAAGGGGAATTAGGAAGTTTCTGGAGGATTTGTTTGCAGCTTTACTATTCCATGATCACACTGGTCATGGAATGGTTTGGGCTGGAAAAAGGAACTTAAGGATCATCTCGTTCCAACACCTTCCACTAGCCCAGGTTGTTCCAAGCTCGGTCCAAGCTGGCCTTGGACACTTCCAGGGATCCAGGGGCAGCCACAGCTTCTCTGGGCAACCTGTGCTAGGGCCTCACCACCCTCACAGGGAAGAATTCCTTCTCAACATCCCATCTAACCCTGCCCTCTGGCAGTGGGAAGCCATTCCCCCCTGTCCTGTCCCTCCAGACCCTTGTCCAAAATCCATCTCCAGCTCTCCTGGAGCCCCTTTAGGCCCTGCAAGGGGCTCTCAGGTCTCCTTGGAGCCTTCTCTTCTCCAGGTGAACAATCCCAATCCCAGAGGTCCCTCCCAGCAGGTGCTGCAGACACAGAAATGCCCCACTCAGAGCCAGGGCACTGTCCCAGCCCCAGGGATGGCACTGTCACCCAGGTGTGACCAGGGCACTGACAACCAACAGTGGGACCCTCCAACCCAGCCCTGGATGCTCCAGGGGGGGCTCAGGACAATGGGAATGCCTGAGGCTGCTCCAAGCCTGGTCCTGCTGGGGCAGGAGTGGGGCTGGAGATGGGGCAGGGACACAGCAGAGCTGTGACCAGCCCCTGACAGGGGGGGTGTTCATGTGGGGCCCACAAGTGCAGTGAGCAGCTCAGTGCTCAGCTCTG
>NW_021939882.1:10685658-10688612 GCF_001715985.3 Manacus vitellinus
CCAGTTCCCTCCCAGCCCGCACACCGGCCTCACAGCTGCCCCTTGTCCTGTCCCTCCAGGCCCTTGTCCAAAATCCCTTTCCAGCTCTGTTGGAGCCCTTTTAGGCACTGGAAGGGGCTCTAAGGTCTCCTCGCAGCCTTCCCTTCTCCAGGTTGAACAGTCCCGATCCCCGAGCTGCTCACCTGATACCTGCCTCCCAGTCACCCCAAATGCCCACAGTGTCACCTCGCTGCCCACTGGCCACCCACCCACAGCTGCCTCCAGGCAGCCACAGCTGTCCCCAGTTTCTCCCAGCTGCTCCCAGTTACCCCCACTTGTCTCCCAGTCAATCGCAGCTGCCCCCCAGTCACCCCCAGCTTCCCCTAGTTACCCCAGTTGTCTTTCAGTCACCCCCAACTGGACCCCAGTCACCCCCAGCTTCCCCCAGTTACTCCCACGTGTCTCCCAGTGCCACCCCAGCAGGGTGCAGGTCCTCCCAGCCCCGAGGTTGGCAGGGAGAGGGGACAGGGAGGCACCGAGGGCAGGGGGAGGACAAAAGCCAGGTGGGAAATTGCCGACTGGGAAGTGGCTTCATGTGGAATGGGGGAAACCTGAACCTCAGCTGGATGTAGGCAGCAACTGGGAATGAGCAGGTGCCGACTGGGAACGGTGGTAAAGGTCTGTCCCCTGGGGGCTGGAAAGAACAAAGTGTGAATGGAGCACCCAAAGGCTTGGGAAGGGAACGAGCTGAAATCTGGGCTTGGTCCTGCACAGCATCCTGCCCGACCCACTGGCGTCTCAGAGAGGAGCAGGACCCCCAAGGGGCACCCCAAGAGCTGGCTGGGAATGGAGACCGTGGCAGATGGGCACTGGGATGTTCCCTGGCTTCTCAGAGGATCCCGGGTAATGAATGTGCAGGAGGGAAATACTTGGAAGTGCAGCAAGGGGGGCTTCCCACGTGTGGTGGGGCAGCAAGGTGACAGTGGGATGATGTGGAATTTTGGGTGTTGTGCTGGCTGCAGATGGATGAGAGAATATGCCAAGGTGTGAGTAAATGGTGGGATTATTAAATGAAACTTCTGGCTGGCTCTGCCAGTTCCTGTGTGGGTTTCCATTCGGAATACCAGTTCCTGAGCATGGAGCAAGGATCATAGGATGGTTTGGTTGGAAGGAACCTTAAAACTCATCTTGTTCCAACCTTCAGAGGAGACCCAGGACCCCTCTGGGGTCACTCAGAGCAACCACCCAGCACGGTGGGCACCAAGTCCAGCACCCACCACCAGAAGAAAATTTAAAGGACTTAAATTTAAAGGATTTAAGTTTAAAGGATATAATTTTAAGGGATTTGAACGTGCTGCACAACACGGATGTGCTGGGAACTCATGGAACACGGTGACGTCTCGGTGTGACGGTTGTCCTGTCACTGCCCCTCAAGCTGCTGCCACCAGATAACGCCCAGCCGGGGACACGGAGCCACCCGGGGAAGCACGTCCCAACACCCATCTGGGGGAACAGGGTGAGGAAGGGAGAAACACATCCCTGCTTCCAGCTGGGATCCCTCTGCTGGCTGACCTCCCTTCTGGAGGCTGGTTGCTGCTCCGGGCATCTTCACGGCTCTCGGAGCAGAGCAAGGGAAGCATCAGAGCGGGATATTTTTAGATGCACTTTGTGCTCAGAGAGCAAAACCACACTGTGGTTTAACGGCCATCAGCTGCTGGGCATGTTGGGAAAGCTGAACTAAGGGCTCAGGATTCAGGGAGATGTTGGACACCATGGGATGGAGCAGCTTTGCAGACACGACGGCGATTTTTGGGCTGAGCATCGCAGCGGAGACCCCCGGAGGAGCCTGCCTGTGGGATTCCAGGATCCGGGCAATCCAGCTTGTTTAGCTGCCACGTGGACAGTCAGCGGGGCCGGGGTGGCCCGTCCCCTGAGCAGGTGCATTCCCATTGTTTGTGGGGTGACATTGGCTCCGATGGCTGCGGAGGAGGTGTGGGAAGAGAGCGGACGAGAGGTAACGTGGCACCACGGTGGGATCAAAGCCGGGTGAGGGATGAGGGGACAGGGACAGAGTTGTCCCTCCACTCTCTCCTTGGTTACTCTGTCCCTCCCTCCTCAGTCACCTTTTGACGTGGAAGCTTAACATTTAAGGGCTTCCAGGCAATGCCATGAGAGGGACCAGAGCCTCCAAGGACCCTCAGGATTCAGGCCCGGGAAGGCCCAAGTGGGTGACCCGGGGAGGAAGGGCGGGGGATGGTGGTGCTGGATGCAGTGGGCAGGCAGGAAGCAGGCAGGAAGCAGGCAGCTGCCTGTCCCAGACATCTGGATGGACTGTCCTGTGTGTCAGCTCACGCTGTCTTTTTGGGGTCACACAGGGTGGGGACAGGAGCTGGGATGGGGTCAGGAGGGGACAGAGGATGCAGAGCCCACACTGGAGATATCATGAGCATCCAGCCCGTGGCCACGTCCACACCAACCTAACTTGGTTTGGGGCTTCATCCCATGTGGAGACCATCCCCACTGGCCAGGATGGACACGGCAGCCTGCTTGGGAGGGAGAGCTCAGCTGTGTGGGTTCATGGCTGCCAGGCTGGCAGCTCTTGGGGCAGAGAGGAGCCCTGGTGCCCTTTTCAGGTCACCTGTGAGGGGCTGCGTGGGACAAGGCTCGTGGTCTGACCACTGACGTGCTAACGGGATTCCCAGTGGGATGAGGACTGGGAAGCTCTGGAGGGATGCTGAGACTGAGGTGGTGGAAGCAGAATGGAGACTGGGAGCACACGATCCCTGATGGGACATTAGGAAGAGAAACACTAAGAGAAACTGGGATAACCTGGCTGCAGAGCCAGGAGAGACCCCTCCTCATCCTGGTTCACCCTGTGGAGGCCAGGATTTGTCTCCAGGCTGTGGCTGCTGTGCCATTCTGTGCCCCCGAGCTTGTGGAAATGCTTTGACTCCAGGGGCTGTGGGAAAATGAGA
>NW_021939882.1:10688776-10689815 GCF_001715985.3 Manacus vitellinus
GGACAGCGTGTGTGGTCACGAGGAAAAAAGCTCCCCATGACTGCACCCCCTCAGGGCTCTGCAGAAACCCAGACCTGCCAGTTCCCCCTCTCAGAAGAAACAAGGGCAAGGAGTAAACTGCCTTTGAGGTTTGCTTTTTGAGGTCTTCACCAGCGGAGACTCCCGTGATGTGGCAGCTTGTTGGTCCAGCATTTGGGGATCTCTCCTCTCCTCTCCTATGGCCCAGCAATCCATGGCAGGAGGAATAAGTGTTGCTGCCTGTGGTGTTTTCCTGCCGTAGATGGTCTCTCTTAGGACCTGTCTCCCTGCCAGGACAGCAGAGAGATGGGTGGCACCTATGATGTGGTGACCTCATGAAGTCCCAGTGATGGAGGAGGCTCCTGAGAGGTGACTTTGTCACCTGTGCAGAGGGACAGGAGCCCTCAGCATGGCACAGTGGCAGCCTGGAGGGGTTGTGGGTTGTCTCAGGGCGATGCAGAGTGTGGTGGGATAATTCCCATGAAGGAATGTGTGTTTGGATCGGTGCTCAGCTCAGCAGAGACGGGGTGGGAGGGATTTCAAGGGTTGCGTGTGCTCCTCAAGGTCTGGGAGGAGAACTGGCAGGTGGGTGAAGGACAGAGAGGAGCAAACCTAATGTGCAGCAGGAAAACAGGGCTGGGTGAAGCCTCCCAGGCTGAGGATAATGTGGTGGAGATGAAGGTTGTGGGACCATCACAGCTGGAGTTTTCAAATGGCTTAACCACCCCTTTTTTTGGAAGGAGGGAGAGACAGGGATCTCCCTGAGCTCTTTTCCCACCATCTCCTCAGTGCTGTGATCCCAGTGTGGGTGTCTGCACCCCTCTCCCCCTGCTCATGCTGGTGTGGGGTCGGTCCTGTGGGGTCCTTACTGAACCCCATTCCACCCTTCTCCCTCCCGTCGCCAGGGCTCAGTGCGCTAAAAATCACGGAAAGGAAGGTGGCAGGGGAATTCGGGGCTGGCACGCGTGCGGGCGAGGTTTATTCACCCCGGGGCGGGCAGCAGCTTGGCAGCGCCGGCTTC
>NW_021939882.1:10690730-10696993 GCF_001715985.3 Manacus vitellinus
TCCGGCTTGTCCTCGCCTCCCCGGACCTCGCGGGGCAAGAGATGAGCCCCGGGCAGCCCGCCCCGAACTGGGAGCTGGCTCTTGCCCGGCAGGAGGGAGAGGAGGATGGGCACAGGGACCCCGCTGGGGGGGAGCACCGGGAGCTCTGAGCTGCCTTCCCCCTTCTCCTAGATCCGCATGTCAGACCAGAACAGCACCGACGATGGGGAGTCAGACCCCCAGCACAGCCTGTCTATGGTCTTCCTCCTCGTCCTGGTCTTCTTCATCATGGGGCTGGTGGGTTTCCTGATCTGCCATGTCCTGAAGAAGAAGGGTTACCGGTGCCGGACCTTCCGGGACGATCTTGACCCAGATAACAAGGATGTGCTGGCAGAGCTCCAGGACAGTGAGTGCTGGGGCCACGGGGGCTCAGGGGGGCTGCCTTTTGTCCAGCATGGACTGGTGCTCCTTATACACACTTCTGGGATGTGGGATGGGACTGGGAGAGTTACCTGTGACGTGTGGCTGGGTTGGGAAAAAGGGATGGAGAGAGTGTTCCCTGGGGATGGGGAGTGTGTGGCCCGGGGATCCCTCTGATCTGCTGGCTCCACAAGCTGGTGGTGACAGGGAGGTGGGAGCCAGTGTCTAGCTCTTCCCAAAGGAACATTACCACCAAAAGGTAATTCTGATGGACCTGCTGAATTCCCAGTGCCTGAATTATAATCCATGCTCCCCAGGCAGGGATACAAGGTGTCACCTCTGCCCCTTCAGCATTAGGAGGTCTGGCAGGGGGCCAGCATGGTGCTGGTTTTGTCTTCTTCCAGTCCCTGCTGTGCAGGCCAGAGGAATAGGGATATTTCCTTGATCACTGTGCTAGAACGGGACCTTTAGGGATTTTTTCCCATTGCTTCAGGCCACTGTAAGTTGCTCTTGGGTGGTTGGGTTGGGAAGTCACTGCAGCATCGAGCGTGGGTGCAAAGTAGAGCCCGGCCCAAGTTGGTTTCATGAGTCTCTGCCGAAATGGGGAAGGCACATTCCTTCAGCTGCTTCCTTAGCTGGAAACAGCCACATGGTGCTGCATAACTCCTCCAGCTTCCATGTGCCTGGGAGGATCAGCACCTCCTGCTGCCGTTTCTCGTGCACGGGGGGGAATGTGACTCCTCCAGCTCACCCACAGATGCAGCAAGAGCTTCCAGGTGTCCACAGATCTGCTTCTGTGGCTCTAATGACCTGGCTGTGCACGACATGGAGACAGTGAACCTTCCAGGATTGGCTTTGCCCTCTGGAGATACCACAGCCCTGGGAAACATCTCCATGGACTTCCAGGACCATGGTGGCAGCCCTTGACCATGTTCTTTGAGGCAGCTGCCTGCCAGACCACAGCTCCAAAGAGCTTACAGGAACAGCTAACACAGCAGACTGTGCTGAAAGTCCATCCTTCCAGGCCTCCTGTCTCCAGCAGTGTTCAAAAGCAGGCTGTAATAAACGTTGGAGAAGAATTCCACAAGCAGAGCAAGCATCAGTCAAGTTTCCCCTCTTTTAAGCTTCTAACAGTGTGCAGCTCTGGGGCTTTCTCCATCAGAGGTGTTTTTTCTGTGTTTAACAGGCCCCAGTGGGTTTGTTTTCTGTGAACATGTCCTGTTTACCCTTGGAGACTCGAACACTCTCAGCATCCTGCATCCAGATGCTCCTGGGCTGGACTGTCCCTACAAGGAGCCTCCTCTTTCAACTTTTTGGGACCTGCTTCCCATTCATTTCTCCAGATGTTCCCCAGCTCTGAAGGAGCAACACAACCCCCCTCTCCCTGCACACACAGCTGCTGGCTCAGCCATTTCCTTTCCAGGGTGAGGGATCTGGTGTTCCCCAGCATAATGAGGAATATGAGGCTTCTCCAAGCTCTCTGTGGTCGTGGCTGCTCCTGGGGAGAGAACTCTGAGCAGAGCCTCCAAATCCCAGCCCTCAGTGCCCCGTTGTCTCTTTTCAGATGAAGAGGAGGAGCTGAACGAGGACACGGTGGAGAAGATCGTGAGATGCATCATACAAAACGAAGGTGAGCACGCCCATGGGCCGGCCTGGAGCCGTGCTGACCACTTTGGCTGACACATCCCTGTTTTCCTCTCTCTTCAGCAAATGCAGAGGCTCTCAAGGAGATGCTGGGGGAAAATGAAGGGGACGTCCCAGTGCCAGTGAGGTGAGGAAAGCCAATAGCAGCTTGTGGCTGATGCAGAGTGGGGGAGAAGCAGCCTTTGGGTATCCCTTTGGTCTGGACACTGCAGCCAGTCCCGTTCCAGCTGTTACAAAGCATCTTCCCCATGAGAAGTCTTGCTCTCCTGAGGGTTTTCAGGAGTGCTTCACCCCACTGGCAAGGGTTCCTATCCTCAGTGGAGGTCCCTTCCAGAGCTGCTGCTCCCAGTGCTTGCTGCAGTGGGGCTGCACCAAGGTTGGGATGACTCCTATGGATAACACGACCTGTCATGTCCTTTCCCTGTTGCAGCCTTTGTCCCCACAGCCAGGATGGGGGCCCACCACACCACCACACGGTGCACCTGGGCTCCACACAGGCCCCCTGCATCCACTGCAGCCGCAGGAAGAGGCCCCCGCTGCAGCGACAGGGACGGTCCAAGGAGGGCAAAGGCCGGATGCATCCCGGAGAGACCACTGTCTTCTCAGTGGGCAGGTACTCAAACCAGCTTTGCCAGCCATGGCCCTGATGGAACAAGCACCATGGGCTCTCCTCAGTCCCCTGATTCCTGTCCCCTTCCTCCCCTGCCCCAGGCTGGGCTCCCTCTTGCTCTTCCCTGCTGAGATGCTTCAGCAGCAGCTCTGGAGCTGGAAGTCCCAAGGACCCAGGTGGCTCTTGCACCTGGAAATGCCTGTGGTGTGTGGAGGGCTGTGATGCACCCGTGGCTTCCCTCCTTCTCTGGGAAGGTGACTCAAGCCTGGCTTTTCCTGCTGAGTCAGTGCTGGGCACAGCCCCAGGTCCGTGTCCTTTCAGTCTGCTGTCCCAGCTCCATTCAAGCAGGGCTCCTGCTGCCCAGCTGGGGGCTTTAGGAACCTCCTCAGGAGGAGAAGGAGGGGGCAGCGTGCCCCAGGTGCAAGTTACCTCCTACCACCACCAGAATGAAAGAGTGGCTGTGCTGCCCCAGGTCGTTGCCTCCAATGGTGTCTGTAATTAGATGACACAGCAGGAATATAAGAATAGGGGAGTGCTCCTGATACTTCCCACAAATACTTCTCCAGTCCCCACCTGGTCTCACCTCAAGGGACTTCCTGAGCTTCCTGTGGTCTCTGTGTAATCAATAATCTGCAGGACAGTCTCTAGGCTCGCCCAGGTTGCCCCATTCCCGAGCAGAAAGGCTTAGGAAAGTCTCCCAGGGCTCAGCTCCCCACAGCAATGGTGACTTGCACAGGGTGACAAGCAACTGCCAGTCCCTGGATGGCCATGCTGGTGAGGCACAAAGCTCTGTCATGCTCAAATCCTGCAGCAGGACTTCATCCAGAGAGTGAGCCTTGATAAAGCTGCATGTTGTGGTCCAGAGAGACAGTCCTTCCATGGGAATGCTGAGCCAGAGTGGACATGGAATCATGGAGTGATTTGGGTTGGAAGGGACCTCAAAACTCATCTTATTCCAAACCCCTGCCATGGACAGGGACATCTTCCACTAGCCCAGGTTGCTCCAAGCCCTGTCCAACCTGGCCTTCAACACTTCCAGGGATGGGGCAGCCACAGCTTCTCTGGACAACCTGTGCCAGGGCCTCACCACCCTCCCAGGGAAGAATTCCTTCCCAATATCCCATCTAATCCTGCCCTCTGGCAGTGGGAAGCCATTCCCCCTTGTCCTGTCGTGGGGGTTTTTCCACTGTCAGACCCAGGAGCTTCAGTAGGGAGGTCCTGGGGCTTTATGGGGAGCTGGAGAAGGGGGAGACACGCTGGATCTCCCCATGCTGAATTCCAGCTCAGATCACATCTGGGGACTGACAGCTCCTGGTGTTCTGTAAGCCAGGTCTCTGCACAGTTGCGTATTCATGGCTAATTCATTCCCTGGCTGGTGTCCAGCTCCATCCACTCCTCCATGTCCTTTGCCCAGGCCCTTCCCAGCCTCCTCTCACTCACCTCTGAGTGCCAGAGAAGATGGTCTCCTTTCCTAAAGGCACCTTCCCTCAAATCTTGGTTTCTCCCCTTATCCCTGTTCATATCCCATGTCCCACCAACCTTCTCCGCAGGACAGTCACCCCATTTCTCCAAGGCTGTATTTTAAATCCCCAGTCTCCTCAGTACAAGGGCCTATGTGGCCACGAGGTACAAAACCACCTCCAGATTCTGCTTCTTGTTTCCAAACTGACCCCATCTCTTCCAGATCTTTGGTGACTTTCCCAGGACTGTCTTTGCTGTGTCTTATTTATGACAAATATCTTGATTGCACGAAGTACCTTGACTCAAGACTGACCATACATAAACCAGCTTCTTTAACCCACCTCTTGGATTAAAGGCCCAGCCTGAGGTCTTTTTCTCTTTTATTTTTAGTTTTTTTTTCCCTTGGACACTGGTTGAGAGTCCAGCCCCCTCCTACATGGACTGAGTCCTGGTCCTGGTAGACACAGGTCGTTGCTGAAAGACTGGAAAGGATGAGAACTGTGGAGGTCCACCAAGATCACCTGGGGCTGGAGAATGTGGCATGTGAGGAGGCTTTTTTAGCCTGAAGAATTATAAAGGGAGGATCTAATTGTTCTCTAACACTACCCAAAGGGTGGGCAGAGTTTAAATGAAGATGGAACAAGACTCTTCTCAGACATGCACGGGGAAGGGCAAGAGGCAAAGGCCATAAATTTCAAGAAAAGAAAACCAGAAAAGACAAAATGAAAAGCTATTTCACCATGAAGTGCAGACCTGGGACAGGGTCCTTGGGGGTGGAGAGATCTCCATTCTTGGAGGTTTCCAAAACCTGACTGGATGGGGCTCTGGGCAAATTGATTGAGGGTGGAAGGTAGCCCAGCTTTGAGCAGGGGATGTGACTGGAGACCTCCTGAGGGCTTTTTGCCCCTGAATTATTCTGCACTTCTGCAGCAATCTGGAGTGCTGCTGATCTGTACTTTCATATCACAGGATGATTTACCATTTCTCTCAGGGCTTTCCCTAAACCAGCTGTTGTCAGTGGCAGAGCTCATCCACCAAAGCATCTGAATCTGACTGCCTGTCCTCAGCCTGATCAGCCACAGTGTGTCACATCCTCCTGAATCCAAAGCCTCAGTGATGCTGACGAGGCAGCCAGCCAGAGCTCTCTGCCTTCCCCTCACCAGCTGGAGGTTGGTTACGTTACCTCTCGTGTCCTCTCCACTCCAAACCTTTCCTGCACTTTGAATCCATTCAGCTCTTCCAGGCTGACATTGCTCAACGGCATCACCAAGATGTGATCCTGCCACTGGTGCCTCCTCCCAGTCCCTCTTTGGGACCAGAACATTCTTTGGTCTTCCCAAATCGCAGCGCTGGTGTCTTGTCTCCCAATACCTGGACAGACCTGAAAGGCCACATTTGCTGCTGCTTGGCCTGACCTGAGCAGACCTGTGGGTACCTTGTCTGGAGCTGGAGCATTTTTCCTCTTGACCCTTCCAATCCTGAGCAGCATTTCTGACCATGCTGAGGGGTCGGTGCTGTCCATAGGCTGGTCCTCAGCCTGCTGGTGGTCTCCATCCCACCTGGCACCTGTCCTTATCTCCCAGACCTCTCTGCTCCTCCCTTCGAAAGCTGCCACTCTTGACCTTTGGGTCTTGCTCTTCTTTCAACCCCAGCAGTGCTTGAACTTTGCTGTGGAGTTGTGTTTTGCCCTGATGCTGTCTCACAGCTGAACCTCAGCACACCCAGGGCTGTCAGCAGCTTCTCCACGTGTGAGCCAAGTGCAGGGAGAGCGGGAGTGGGTGAGTCACGGGCTGCAGGAGGTCCCTGTGGTGGGATTGGCGTGCTCTGGCTGGTGGACACCAGCTCACCATGGAAGAGATTTCCTGTCTGCTGGTCCAGCAGTGGCTGGCAGTGCTTGTGAGGAGGAGTCACGGAGTGAGTCACAACCAGCTGGCTCCCAGATCAGTTTACACTACACTTGCCTACACTTGACCCCTTACAAGCTCAGGGAACTGGGGTTGTTCAGCCTGGAGAAGAGAAGGCTCCAAAGAGACCTTACAGCCCCTTCCAGTACCCAAAGGGGCTCTGAGAGACTTTGGATAAGGGCCTGGAGTGCCAGGACAAGGGGGAATGGCTTCCCACTGCCAGAGAGCAGGGTTAGATGGGATAT
>NW_021939882.1:10697453-10700379 GCF_001715985.3 Manacus vitellinus
GCTCTGAGCTGTTACCTGGTCATGGTGGAACCTTGGTGAACCACCCAGGTACCATCTGTCACTCCAGGGGATGGTGCAAAGTGTGCTCTGGCAGATTTTAGCTAAACAGCTCCTCCTGAGTTGTTTAGCTGCCTTTACTCCCTGTACCCAAATCACTGCCAAAACCTGTCCCTACCCTCACTTAGGGCACACCGTCACCCAGGCTGTGTTTCAGAGCATTTCCAGCAGCTGTGATCCATCTTGCTGCTAAGAGGACAAGCTGGGAGGGTCTGCACCAGCTGACATCTGGATTGGACTCTGCATCCTTCTCTTTATTTTGCTAAAAATGCAGGGGAAAATGGGGTTAAGTCAGTGTGGGCACTGCTAGAGCAGGGGTGGTGCTGAGTCTGAAATGTTGGAGATCCGAGGCTGGAGGTACAGGCAAGCCGGGAACACAGCTGTGAGAGAGGAGGGGAAGGATTTTGATCTGCCCTGCCCCCCATTCCAGGTTTCGCGTCACACACATCGGGAAGAAACCCGCTGTCCCAGAGCAGCAGGACGGCCCCCTGCCCGACGGCAGCCGGGAGCTGAGCACGGAGGAGCTGGAGCACAGCAGCGACCGGCTCCAGCGGGAGCGGGCCCTCAATGGGACTGTCCCCACGGGGGGCCTGCAGAACGGAGACATCCAGGGCGGCAAAGGTGTGGAGCAGAGCCTCTCCAACACCCCGGCCCCCAACACACCAGCCAGCTCTGGCACTCGCGACAGCCGTCGAGCGGGCGCGGGGTCCGGCAGGGCGGGCTCGCCGCAGGATGCTGGCACTGCTCCCGGGAGCGTGAGCCGCCAGAGGAGGCTCCTGAGCCATCCGGCGCTGGGAGGGTCGAGTCCCAGCATCCCGGGAGAGCTGGCGCGGGAAGGAGCCGGCATGTGCCTGGAGGAGGTCGGACTGGGGTCGGCAGATGAAGTGTCGGATATTCACGGGAGCCTGAGTCTGCACGAACAGGCTGAGGAGGTGGGGAGAGACGACAGCAGCAGGAGACAGCCTGGAGCAGAGGACGAGGAGCAGCAGGTACGTTCCTCCTCTTCCTTGTCCCCACATGGTCCCCTGGGCTGGAGGGGATTGCTTTTTCCCACCCATTTTCCGTGTCTGAGGCACGTGGAGTCACCATGACAGGTCCCACCCTGGTGGTACCCGTGCTTCAAGGGGAGCAGGGGATGCTGCAGACCCAGCTGCCCCTCGAGCAAGGGATGTTTTCCTCTGTGGTTGAGCTCTTTGGGGATATCCATTTCAATCTTGACTTGGTGGAGCTCTACCACACATGGTGTCCCCAAAACTGCAGCCTCAGCATGGCCAGCAATGAACAGGCAGGGAGAGGTATCTCTAGGAGCCTTTCTTGCCCTGAAATCTAGGGAGTTGTGAAGCCAAATGGTTGGTTTTCCCTGCTCAGAGAGGAGAGCTCACTCTGCCTGAAGCTCCAGCACCCTGGTATCTCCTAATCTTCCCACCCAACCACCTTGCTGGAGGAGCCAGAGAGCTCCAGGGTGATGACATGGTTTGCTTGGCCACTGGTGGCCCCCAATTTGGGGGATTTGCTCCCTGAAACTGCCTCTGGGATCTTAGCAGTGAGCAAACGATGCAGGTGGTGGTGGGAGCAGACACCCAGCATTTCACTCACACTCATGACATGGTTCTGCAGTTGGGGTAAGATGATTTTCGTGGAAGGGGCTGGGGAAACACCCCTGGTGTGATGTCAGCAGCCCCAAGAAGTGGCCTTGACTCGCCCCACAAAACCAGCATGAGGGCACTCCTGTCAAGTCCGAAGTCCTCGGAAGAAAAAGGGAGTCAAACACCTGGGTAAAATTCCTGGCATGCTTCAAGGCCAGGGGGATCCCCTCGGGCTGGCTCTGCTGGAGTTCCACGGGCATGGCACATACCAAGAGCTCTTGGCACAGGCTGGGATGGGGAGGGACTGGGTCAGCGTGGGAGAGCCCTGGGAAAAGGTGCCTGGCTGGATGCCAGCCTAAGGAAAAAGGATCCCACTGTTTTACTGTTTCCCTCTTTGCCTTCTGGTGTCCAGGCTGGAAGGTTTGAGCTGTTTCATGGAGAAGGGCAGCCCAGGGCAGCCAGGCAGGATAGAGCTGATGGCTGCAACCATTCTCCAGAGAGCTGGAAAGGTGGTGACAGGTCCTTCCATGGCTCAGTACACCTTGGGTGATGGCTGTGGTACCTCTGATCCCTAGGGAAGGGCAAGCCCAGGGACATGGTGATGTGTGTCCCCTTTGTGGCTCCAGACTCTTGCCTTGGACCCTGCATGTGGTGTTGAGGTGCTCCAGGACATGGGGTCCCAGGAGAACGGTGATGGGACCTCCTTGGGATGTTTGTCACTTGAACCCTCCCCCTCAGTCCCAGTCAGGCCACCACAAGGGTTGTTGGCTGCTGCTCATCACGTCCTGCAGGCAATGGGGAAGGGCAGAGGGGATGTGTGGGCTGTAGTTGCTCCTGGAGACTCCGTGGGGTTCTGCCCACTGGCCCAAAGGTTGCTGCTGTGGCCAAGGGAAAGCTGGCCCCCACCCCAGCACCCTGCCTCTGCTGACATCCCTCCCCATGCACATCCCTCCTCCATCCCACAGGAGCCCAGCGCCGCGGAGAAGGACTGGAGATCAACGGTGTGACGTGAGTGCTTTGTCCCTTGTCCCCTGGGGCAACGTCCGAGGTGGGGTGGGGTGAGGTGGGAGGGCGCTGGCAATGTCCCTGCCCTGCTGGATCACAGCTTGGTGATGGAGACGGAGAGAAGGCGAACCCCTTCTCCAGGGGGGTCGGTTCCCAGCGCTCCAGGTCCCGCACGGGCAGAACCCCATGCCCAGCCGCGGGCAGTGATGCCAGCGGGCAGACACGGGCCTGGGGGCGGATGGGGGGATGCCACGGTTGGTGGGGCCAAGTTCTATCCC
>NW_021939882.1:10702239-10703876 GCF_001715985.3 Manacus vitellinus
GGACGATGGGGAGGGCGCTCAGCACCTTCTACGGTCCCGTCCCCCTCCCCGGGGTGGGGGTGATTGTGCAGCACCCACCTCCAGGCTCCAGCACCAGTTCTGCTGCCATGATGCTGGAGAGCTGGCGGTGCAATGCCGAGGGTCCTGGGGGGCCGAGCCCGGCCCCTGACTCGCACCCGAGGGACAGCAGGTACTTTTCGGGGACATAGCCGACCTGGCCTGCCTTGTTCCGAGCCTGAGAGGGCAGAAACCATGTGAACATCCCAGCCTATGGACAGGGAACAACCTGGGGACCTTGACATGGTGGGTCTCAGCCTGCTCCCACCTTCACCCATTCCTCTGCGTCCCCGTCCTCGATGACCTCCAGCTCTTCGCCCTGGGTGATGGACAGCTCGTCCGCCTGGCAGCCCTGCAGGGCAGAGGGACAAAGTGGCAGGGAGGCTGAGATGCCATCCCTGGGCAGGCAGGGTGAGAGACAGGCAGCTGGGGCCGTACCTGGTACCCAAAGATGACCCGGCAGGTGTAGGGGTAGGTGCGAGCAGCAGGACCAGGCTCATCGTCCCCGTCTGGCTCGTCACTGTCCTCGTAGTCATCGAACTCGGCCGGATCCAGCCCCGTGGGTGTCTCCTCGCCTGTCCCCACCATGGCCCCCGCCAGCCAGGCATCCACGTCCAGCCCTGCTGCCCGCAGCAGTGCCAGCCGAGCCTCGGCCTTCACTCGACTGACCTGGGGACACCCACAGTGCCAGAGTCTAAGGGGACACCCACGGTGGGGGGACAGCCAGTCCCAACCTCATTGTCCCCATCCCCGGCGTGGTGGCCACGGTGGTAGAGCATCCCCAGGGACACATCCCCGGCACCACATCCCAGCCACCACACCTCCCCATCCCTGTGTCCCCCACCCTGGGGGTGACAGACCCGCTTGGGGGACCCACCTCCGCCTTCCGGATGTTTTCCCTCGCTTCTTCCATCTGCCGCTCCACGGTCGCCGCTTCCCCCTCGGGGACCTGCTGCCGCCTGGCCTCCAGCCTCTGCAGCACCTGGGAGGGCACCCGCGGGTCAGAGGGTGGTGGGAGCTGCTGAGAGGGAATGGAGCTGCTCCTTGAGCCCCCCATCCTGTCCCATGGGGCAGGACAACACCCACCTCCTCGCTGTGTGCCTTGTTTTTGCGGTCCCGGGTCACGCGCGTGGCCCAGCGCCGGGCCTCCTTCTCCAGGCTGGCTCCATCATCCCCTGGCGGCAGCAGGCACACCTGGGCAAGGACACGGGGGTGAGAAAGGCTTGGCTGCACAGACCCCCACGTTGCTGTAATGTGTCCCCCTCACCTACCTCCTCCACCCCGGTGAGCTGGAAGCGCTGCTCGGGGGCCAGGGAGAAGGCGGGGTGGTCCTGCAGGAAGAGGAGGAGGTCCTGCTCCCGGCACACCTGCGGCAGGGGAGCGCTGTGGGGCCGGGGGGCTCACCTGTGCCCTCCTGTCCCACCCAGCTCCCGGGACGGTGCCGTTACCCGCGCGGATGCCTCTGCAACGCCCTGGAACCAGTCCCGCGTGGCCCGGCAGGTCTCCACCTCCGTCCGGCTGGCGGCTGACAAGTGCTCCCGGAGCCGCTCGTACAGGTCCCCGTCCAGCGCCTGGGGGAA
>NW_021939882.1:10705186-10706503 GCF_001715985.3 Manacus vitellinus
CACCCCAGCACCCACTGTCCTGCTCTAGGCCTGAAACTGGGGTCCCCCGCACTGGCTGCCCACCCCATGAGCCCAAGGACACATATGTCCCCCCAGAACAGAGACACACCCCCCCTCCAGTGGCTCGGTGTTAGCAGAGATCCCCTCATGCTCCCCATGAGAAAACCTTTTTGGGGAGCAGCCACCAGAAGATCACCCTGCTGTGGCTTTTGGGACCAGAGGTTCTACAAGGGGACAGCACCAAGGGACACTGGCTACAGACACAGAGCAGAGGAGCCCCCAGGAAAGCCAAGCACAGAGAGACCCCAACCCTGGGGGAACAGTTTCCCCCCACCTCAGGAGGGTGAGGAGTGGGGTGGTACCGTGCCTGGCTGCAGGAAGGGGGGACACAGTTCTGCTGCAGCATGTCCCCAAGGGATGCTGCAGGGACATCTCCCGGCAAAACCAAGCTCTGACATTTCAGAGCACTGCCCTGCAATGACCCAGCAGACAGCAGAGCCCAGTAGTTTCCCCCACACACAGGGTTTTCCCTCCAGGCTCCCAAAACACCCAAGGTTCAGACCATGCTGTGCTCAGCAAAGCTCCCGGCGAGTGCCTGAACATGGTTGGGGTCCCCTCAGCGAGGGACATCCAACTGTCCATCTGCTGCCACCCCCTCGGGCAAACACAGAGCTGCCAAGCCTGGATAATTCCTGAGGCTGCCCATCGCCTGCATGAGGCTGGACACCCCAAACAGGCAGGATGGGGCCCATGGCTCCCCAGGACATTGGTCCTGGATCTGGCAGCACCTCCTTCTTACCTGTCCATACTCCCTGTCGATGGTGGCCCTCTGCTTGCTGTAGGACCTGGGGGGAGAGGGGACATGGGGCAGGAAAGGACACACAGAGAGGGGCAGGGACAGGCCACCCCTGCCATCCCCCTGCTATTCCCCCCCGCCACCACCCCTCTGCCATCACCCGCTGTCATCAACCCCTGCTCTTGTGCCCCTGCCCTCATCCCTGATACCACCCCACACCTGGATGTCCCCATCAGGCCACCCCAGAGGCTGGTGGAGCCTGTGACCTCGAGGTGCCAGGCTCAAGGTGAACTGTGCCCGGTCCCTGGGCCACACGTGGGATGAGCTGCCTGGCCTCCAATCAGGGACACACACACACCAGTGGGATGAGCTGCCCGGTCTCAGCTCTATCGGGGGGTGTCACACGCACTCGTGGGGCCGTACCTGATGTCCTCCAGCAGCTCGGCGTCCCGCTGCTGCTTGCTCTGCAGGCCCGAGAGCTGCTCCAGGACGTGGACCCGCAGCTCCTGCGTGAGCTTGAC
>NW_021939882.1:10707593-10709771 GCF_001715985.3 Manacus vitellinus
GGGACAGGGGGACACGGAGACACGGACACGAGGATAGAGGGACACGGGATAGGGGGACATGGGACAGGGGGACACGGAGACACGGACACGAGGATAGAGGGACACAGGATAGGGGGACACGGGACAGGGGGACACGGAGACACGGACAGCGGGATATGGGGACATGGGGATGTGGGGACACGGGGAGACAGGGATATGGAGACACAGGACAAGGGGACACAGACACGGGATATGGGGACATGAGGAGGCAGGGACATGGGGAGACAAGGATATGGAGGCACGGGGATGTGGGGACATGGGGCATAGGAACATGGGGATATGGGGACACGGGGAGACAGGGACACGGGGACACTGGGATATGGGGACACGGTGATATGGGGACACAGGGAGACAAGGATAAGGGGACACAGGGAGACAAGGATAAGGGGACACAGGGAGACAGGGTCAGGGGGGCACAGGGAGACAGGGTCAGGGGGGCACAGGGAGACAGAAGGACAGGGACACAGGACATGGGGACTTGGGGACATGGGGAGTCAGGAGGGCAGGGACACAGGGATGTGGAGACATGGGCACGTGGGAAGACAAGGACATGGGACACAGGGATAAGGGAAGCAAGGAGACTGGGACCTAGGGAGGCAGGAGGGCAGGGATGCGGGACAAGGGGATATGGGACATGGGGACACAGGGACATGGGGACACAGGGACATGGGGATATGGAGAGGCAGGAGGGCTGGGACATGGGACATGAGGACATTGGGCTGTGGGGGGATAGGGACATGGGGACGTGGAAAGTCAAGAGGACAGGGACACAGGGACATGGAGACATAAGCACATGGAAGACAGGACCGTGGGGACGGGGGGATATGTGAGACAGGGACATGGGGACACAGGAGAGCAGGAGGACAGGGACATGAGTGACACAGGAACACAGGGAGATATGGAGGAAGGGACATGGGGACATGGGAGGGAAAATGTGGACATGGAGACACAGGGATATGGGAGACAGAGACATGGGGACATGTGAAGACAGGGACATGGGAACATGGGGACATGGGGACAGGGGGTCACAGGAAGAGGGAGAGACAGGGGAGCACAGGGATATAGGGACATGGTGGGTTCTGGAGCACAGGGCAGCACAGGGATATAGGGACATGGTGGGTTCTGGAGCACAGGGCACTGGGAATGCTGGGGACCAAGTCCTTGTGCACGAGGACACACAGGTCACTGGTCCCAGGACATGGTGACACGTGGGGTGCTGGGACACTGGTTCTGGGGCGCAAGGACATATGGGGCAGTGGGGCCTCAGCCCTCAGGCACAGGGACACACGGAGTGCCACGTCACATGGGAGATGCAGAGCCCCTGGCATGGCAGGACCCTGCCATGGGGACACGGGCACGGTGCTGAGCAGTGGCATTTGGTGGGGGACACCTGGAATCATGAGGGGTCTCCAGCCAGCCCTTGTCCTGTCTGTCCCCCTGTCCCCCTGTCCCCCTCCTTTCCCTCCCATCCCTTTCAGCTCTCACTTCCCTGTTCTGGTTTTTCTCTGTGGTTCCTGCAGAGCTTGTGGCTCACTTCACTGTCCCATTTATCCCCTTCTTGCTCTTTCCGTGACATTTTTGGAGTCAGCTGCACGTCCTGGATCCCCTGGTGCGTGACAGTGCATGAGGCTGCTCTGGGCTGGAGAAGTATCACTGGGTCTGTTATTCCCCTCCTTGTCCCCTCTGCTGCAGGAGGGAGTTGGGAAAATGGATAAGGGCCACCCAACACCCACTTTGGTGACAAGGAGGGGACAGCAGAGTGGGACAATACAGGGTGGCCCCATCTACAGGGTGACATCAACTTGTCATCCCGACCACAGTGATGGATCCCTGGGGGTGTCTGGTCCTGGCAGGGCTGAGCAGGCAGGTGCCCTGTGTCCTGGGGGTGCTGCAGTGGGGCAGGGACACACGTCACCGTCTGCCTCCTTCCTGTCCCACATGTGGGGCACAAACAGCTCCATTTTCCCACTGCTGTTCTCTACTGTCTGCCGGTGGCTGGAAATCCCCCCGGCCTCGATGATGTCCCCTGGATGCTCGGGGGTGGTGACAACTGTCTGACACCTTGTGCTCCTGTCTGGCCGTGCACACCACAGGGACGTGGGCAGGACGCTGGTGGTGACGTGGTGGAGAAAGAGGAAG
>NW_021939882.1:10710979-10714441 GCF_001715985.3 Manacus vitellinus
CTGCGTGGTCCCCAGTGGGAGGGGGCAGTGGGAGGGGGCTCTTGGCAGAGTGTGATGCCTCATGTCTTCCTCAGTGCCTGTCAAAGGGCGATCCTTCATCCCCCTCACGCCCCGAGAGAAAAACCTGTGCCCCGGCGCCTCCGAGGAAGCTTTTCTCAACAGCACCCTCAGCACCCTCCTCCTCCCCGCCCTCTACTCCGTGGTCCTGCTCGTGGGGCTGCCAGCCAACGCTCTGGCCTGCTGGGTGCTGGCCACCAACTTCAGGAGGTGTTCCAGCACCCTCTTCCTGCTCAACCTGGCTGGTGCTGACCTGCTCTTTGTCCTCCTGCTGCCCTTCAAGATCTCCTACCACCTCTTGGGCAACCACTGGCTCTTTGGGGACTACTTGTGCCGTACCATGGTGGCCTTCTTCTATGGGAACATGTACAGCTCCGTCCTCTTCCTCACCTGCATCGGCCTGGAGCGCTACATCTCCGTGGCACACCCGTTCCTGTGGAAGGGCTCCAGCTGGACCAGGGGCAAGGTGGGCATCTGTGTGGGCATCTGGCTGGTGGTGGGGGCTGGCATGAGCCCTCTGCTTTTGCACTCCCAGACACAAGATATCTCGAGCCTGAACATCACGACATGCCACGATGTCCTAGAAAAGGGAACACACATGTTCTTCCGCTACTATTTCCTCTCCCTGGTGGGGCTGGGCTTTGGTTTGCCCTTCGTGCTCATGACCATCTCCTACAGCTGCATCCTGGCGCGGCTGCTGGCCAAGGGAAGGTGCTATGGGCAGGTGGTGCGTGTCCTGGCCCTGGTCCTCCTGGTCTTCATCCTCTGCTTCACCCCCAGCAACGTGCTGCTCTTCATCCACTACATGCTGGAGCCCACGGGGTGCCACAACATCACCTACTTCTGGTATGCCCTGGCCCTGGTGCTCAGTGCCTTCAACAACTGCTTTGATCCCTTCATCTACTTCTACATCTCCCAGGATTTTCGGGGCTGGGTCCAGGATGCCAGAGGCCGCTGCCTGCGGGGGCTGGAGTCCTCGATGGGGAGGTCCACGGAGAAGACAGCCTTGCCCCTGAGGTCCAGTGAGCAGAGCCAGGGGGTGCCAGGCTGTGTCCTCCTGCCCAGCGAGGAGGGATCCTGCAGTGTGGTGCCCAACACGAAGGGCTGGCAATAGACTTGGGCAGAAAATCCCACCTGGATCTGAGGTTCACTATGACTTTGCCCCAGTTTTGCAGTTTTGCTGGCACTGCCCCATTCCATGGGTCCCCCAGCTGGGTGCCTGGCCCTGGCACCTTGATCTCCCCACCTGCCACACCCTGGCATCCCTCACCACTCCTCCTGCAGTGAGCAAACCCTCCAGAGTACAAATAAACCTTTATTTCTCCCTGCTGGTGGCAGGAACAGGTATAAACCCCCTCCCTGAGCAGGGGCTGTCCTCCATTGCTGGACTACACACTGGGCACACACGGCCAGCCCTGCTCCTGTTGTCCCCCCCCAAAATATGCCACAGTAAATACAAGAAGGGAAGGGGGAGTGACTTGGGTGTCCAGACCCTGCCCCATGGGCCCAGTGCTGGAGAGGGGACATGCTGTGTCCCCCTGTGCTGGCAGACACGGTGTGCCTCCCTGCCTGACACGGTGCAGTGCTGCCAAAACATGCAGGCACCACGCTTCCACTTTTATTTTCCCTTTTACTTGCTTCCCTCGGTGCTGGGCTCCATGACAGATGTGCCACTCATGAGTGAGAGCACGTGTGGCAGCATCCCCAGTCCTCCCAGGAGGGGGTACCAGGGCTCAGCATGCCGGTCCCCACTAGTCCCTTGGTGGCCACCAGTCCCCAATCCTTGCCCGGCTCCAGCGTAAGGAGGAGGAGAGCGTGGATTCCGTGATGTGGGAGCGTGGGGGACCCATCACTGCTGCCACCCAGGTCAGTGGCTGCCCCTTTGGCCAGGTGGGTCACAGCTCACGTCACCGGCTGGCCCGGCCCCGGGGTTTGGCCATCGCTCTTCCTGAGGATGACGCTGCTGAGCTCCTGGATGAGTCTGTCATTGATGGGCGAGGGAGGCTGCAGGCTCCTCTTCCTGGGCAGCTCCAGGGAGCTCTCTGCACCAGGACTGCTCCCCGGTGTGGCTGCCTGCTCCCAGTCCCTGTCCAGCGCCAGGGAAGGCTCCACATTCCTCTCCAGAGAGGCTGTTTTGGTGGGTCTGAGCCCCTGGGTCGGAGCTTTGCCGCTCTCCAGGTTCAAGCCCCTTTCGAGGGACACGGCTTTGGTGACAGAGGGACCTGTCACCCTCTGGGCCGGGCTGGCAGGCAGCGAGGAGCGCAGTGGGGTGGCTGGGGGCTGCTCAGGGAATGGGGCTGGTTTCTTGGACCTGTCCACGGGGGGCACGGCCGACAGGTCTGCCAGCAGCCCCTGCCCCAGGTCCAGCACGGCCAGCTCGGGGAAGTTCCCCACCTCCTCGTACACAGGATCAGCGTCCACCTCCTTCTCCTGCTGCTCCTCCAGGGAGTCCTGGTGAATCTTCATGGGCTGGGGAGGGCAGGGGGTCAGGGTGAGGGGCACTGTCCACACTGCTCAGCTAGACCCCTCCGTCCCCCCTCACCTTGCCCTCCCTGCACTCGGGCACTGCCTGGGAAGCTTTGCCCCTCACTATGGGGCTGATGCCCACAGAGGACCCACCCTCCATCAGGTCTCTTGGCTCAGGCACTGCTGCCCCTTTCCTCCTCATCACTGATGGAGGGGGAGCATTTTGGTCCTTGCCAAGGCACGGTCCATGCCACCAGCCCAGCAGCCCTTGGCAAAGGGGCTCTGGGGTGGGGAGGGCAGGTGGATGCCCACATAGAGCTCAAAGCCAGGTGAGGTGAAGTTCAGCAATAACTTGAGGAGGAGGAGGACCCAACCTGTTTCCTTGCATTTCTTACACTGATCCCCTCTGGGCAATGTGTGCCCAGTGAGAGAGGCTCTGGGAACTGGGCTGGACTGTTGTGGTCTTGCTCGCCCACAGCGGGACCATGCAGGGACCCCCATCCCCAGGTGCAGGACATGCAGAGCAATGGGCACCCCCTCTGCCACACAGCACGTGCAGCATGGCCTGGGCATAGGTGGGATGCTGTAGGTGAGCCCTGGCTGCTGTAGCCAGCAGGAGCAGTGCAAAGCCAGCCACGGACACGCTCCACGTGTGCAGGTACTTACAAAGAACATGGACAAAGTCCTTCGTGTGTGCAGGCGGCGCTGGAAACAGAGGAGACGGGCACAGGTAAGCACAGAGGGCATGGGGCAGGAAGGCAGAGGAGGGGCAGTGGGGTGCAGCACCCCCCACGTGGGGTCTGCAGGCACAGAGAGCTGCCACGGACACGAGCACAGCACCCAGCACCCAGCACCCAGCACACACACCGCCGAGCACAGGGACACACACCCACAGCACCCGGCGGTGCCGGGCAGCACACACCCACCCCACGGGCTCTG
>NW_021939882.1:10714811-10728691 GCF_001715985.3 Manacus vitellinus
CCCATCCCAGCCCTGCCCAGCCCCATCCCAGCAGTGCCCATCTGGGTGGCACAGCCGGCCCTACACCCACCTGAGCCTTGAGGATGCTGGTGGTCCAGTCCCACAGCTCAGCCTGCCCCGAGCACACCAGGCACCTGCAGAGGAGACAGCAGAGAAGTTGCCAGAGAGCAGGGCCAGTGGGACCCCTGTGCCCTTGTCACCTTGTTTGTGAGCCTGGGGTTGTCAGGCACAGCTGCACCCCGTGGAGCTGCACCTCTGAAACTCATTGCACGCCCAAATCACTGCTTCAGGGCAAGGTGAGAGCTCGTTGGGCACCCAGCATGTCCCAGGGGTGCTGGTGGGGATGGGAGGTGGGAAGGGTGTGTAGTAGAGAGATGGATTACCCCTGGAACCTGGCTCCCTCCTTGTGCCAGGGAGCTTGTGGCCCCATCACTCTGGCACTGGCATACCCCAAGCTCTGCCAGATCCCAGGGCCCTGTAGCACTGCCCCTGGCTGTCCCAATCCCACTAACACTGGGGATAGAACTTGACATCCCTCCAGCCCCAGGATGGCAGGGGCAGATACTCACAGCTGCTGCTTGTCCAGGGTCAGTGTGAAACCCCACCTGGGAAAGGAAGAGACAGGCTGTGGGGCAGCAGTGCCAAGCTCAGACACAGCCCAAGGGCTGTGGGCAGTGGTTCCATAGGCCCAGGTTTGTCACAGCTTTGGGTCCAGGTGGAGCCTGGTGTGCTGCTTGTGGGTTCATGTGCCAGGTGCAGGGATTGAGGGATTCATGCCCCAGTGCCATGGCCAGGGAAGGACCCACTTACTGGGCTGGTGGCTTCAGCTTCTTCTTAATGCCCATGTAAACCTTGGCTGCATCCAGGGGCCACTCCCGTTCTGGCTTGGAACTCTGGGGAGGGAAATCCAATGGGTCAGCCCAGCTTGGTGCCAGCCTCCCTGCCAGGAGGACAGCCACCACCATGCCACCGCTGTCCCCAGGCTCCCTCTCCCTGCCTCTCCCCCGCCCTGGGGGTGCAGGCCCATGCCCTGGGTACCCTCTTCTCCTTGAGCAGCAGCAGCCTCCGGTCCCGGATCACGAAGTAGCGCTCCTGGAACTTGTTCCCCAGCAGCTTGGGGGGCTCCTCACGGCATTTCAGCAGCCCACACTTGGGGCTCTCACGCTTGGCACCTGCCCAGAGTGAGGAGATGGGGGTGAGGGGGGCTGGGAGGGGCAGGAGGATCCCACTGTGGGTCTCGGGGATGTGACCCTGATGGCTGCAGAGCAGTGGCCAGGGCAAGAGGAAGCTCAGGCAGAGCTGTCCCTCTCTGGGGACACCCCCAGGGGCTGGGACTTTTTGTGACTGCCTTACCTGTGAACAGACAGCTGCCCTCGCCAATGGGGACCTTCCTCACCAGCAGGTACGCGGCGCTGGGCTCCGGGAGCTTGCACCACTGCAAAGCTTGCTCCAGCACCTTCTCCTTGGGGTGCAGGGGCCTCTCTGGGGATGCAGAGACACTCTCATCTCTCTGTCCCCATTCCCTATGCCAGTCCGCATTCCCCCTGCCACCAGCACAAAGCCTCCTCCTCCTGTCCCACACCTCCCTCCCACCAGCCCAGCCATGCCAGGGGTATCCCCCCGTGCCATCCCACCAGGCTCACCCAGCTCCCCGTTCTCCAGTGCCTCGAAGGTCAGCCAGATGTCCAGGCTGGCTGCCACGTTGCGCATCTCCAGCACCTGGTTGGTGAGTTCCTCGGCCGTCATCGTGGGGGACACCTGGGGCCAGACACAAGGGGAGCTGCGTGGGCGGTGGCAGGATGGGTCCCAGGGACAGGCTGCACCCAGAGCCTGAGCCCCTCCTCGCTCCCCCCGGCACAGCCCTCCTTTGGGACTCACCTTCAGGGTGACACAGCAGTCGGGCAGCTTCTGCTCCAGGTACACCTCGATGATGAGGTCACCTGCCTGTGAGAGCTGGGGGAGAGCGGGTGGTGTTGGTGCCATGCTGGCACGGGTGCTGAGCACATCCCATCATCCCAGGGGCTGGTGATGGTGTCTTAAGAAGCTGGGGCTGCTTCTCCCCTGGGCAGGACCCTCAAGGTGATGGGCAAAGGGAAGACAAGTGGGGAAAGTCCTTTCCCAAATATCTGGTGTGGGACAGTGGGGACCCAGGGTGGGTAGTTGGGAGTGTCCCCACCCTCCAGTCAGTCCCACCGGCCCGGGGGTCCCTGGTTTAGTGGGGGCCAGCAAGCACATCCATAGTACCTGAGTGTCCTTCCAGGTGGTGATCAGGCTGTTCTCCAGATCCATCTGGGATACCTGGTCCTCATCAATCTGCCGGAGGAAGGATGAGCAGGGTCAATGTGGAGCGGGATACGGAGGACTCAAGGCTGGGATGGAAGGATGCAGAGGAGGCAGAGATGGGCAGTATGGGGGGATGCAAGGGGAGCTGGAGGGGGCTGGCAGGGCCCTGCTCACATTGAAGATGCTGACGTAGTTGTCGATGAGATCTTCCATCACCTTGACCTCGTGCTCCCCTTTGCCGTCCGTCTGGAAGAGGCTGGGAGCGAAAAGCAGCGACAGGTTCTTGGTGCTCATCTGGTTGAGGTCTGCACATTTCTGCACCCTGGGACAAGGAGCAGAGAGGTGAGGGGCTGGTCCCACTCTGGATGGGGTTTCAGCCCCATCCACCCTCCCCTGCCTCATACAAATTCTGAAAAACAGCTCGAATTTACCCAGCCCACCGGCAATGGGAACTTCAAGCCAGGCAGTTCCTGTTATGAGAACTTCCCGCTGCCATCAAACCAGACAAGAGCCCCACCTCAGCTGCTGAGTCAGGAATGGAAATGTAGTGTTCTGTTTGGGGCATTTAGTGAAGTCCACATCCCACAGGGGGGTGTCCCCTAGTCCCAAACCTCCTGTCACTCCCCCTTGCTGCAGGATGACTTTGGGAACATTCTAGGTGTCCCAGAGTAGCATGTTCCAGCACCATCCAGAGGGCTGGTGTGGCAGGGCACGGGCATGGGGCTCCTCCTGTCTCTCAGGGTTGGAAGGCAGCATTCCCTGGGGAGCAGGGAGACCCCACAATGCTGACTGCTCTTGGGGACCCTGGCTGGACCAGGGGACCCTGCAGGGAGGTGGCCCACTGACCGGTAGAGGTGCCCGATGAGTGCAGCCAGGGTCTTGTGGTTGAGGCGGGGCAGGCGATGGATGAGCTCCTTGTACCGCTCCAGGCGCTGGGGCTTCGAGGGGATTTCTGGAGGGAGGAACCCATGTCATGGATCATTGCTGAGACCAGCAGATCCAGAGACGATACAGAGACGACCAGGGTTGGCACCAGGATCCTGTGGGATACCAGCCCCAGGGAACCCTGGCAGGTGGCCCAGCATGGGAGCAGCGTCGGGTGAAGGAGGTACCTGCAGCCTCCTTCCACTGCGGGTGCAGCTCCAGGGTGAAGATGGGATCTTCCAGCTCGCGGAAGAACCTCTTCAGGACATCAGTGACGTCCTCGATGAAGTTGTCGTTGATGCGCAGCTTGACGTTGCGGGCGTCCCGCCGGAACTCCTCCATCAGCACCTTGATCCGCGACTTGGCTCCGTTCTTGCGGTAAATCCCCTCGTGCCGCAGCCCTGGGACAGGGACATGGGGTCACAGGGGCTCGGTCCCGCTCAGATAATCCCCAGTGGGGCTGGTGGCCCCCGCGGTGCGCTGGGGGCCGTTCCAGCCGTGCCGTGCTCACCGTACTGGGTGATGAAGGCGATGCAGCTGTCCACGATGATGGGGATGTCCCCCCGGCTCAGCTGCTGGTCCCGCAGCGCGTTGCCCCGGCCCCCTGCCGAGGCCTGGATGTCCGTGTACCACGCTGCCGAGTCCACCCGTGACAAGCCCTGCAGGTAAAATGTCCTGAGAACAACAAGGCAGAAAAGAGGGAATGAACGTTGCCGGAGGGGCAGGTTATCCCCTCCTGCCTGGGACAGGGAGCAAGGTACAGCCAGGCTGAGCTGAGGGATATGCTACCCCATCAAGAGATCCAGGCTGGAGTGACCTCTGCAAACCCCTTGGTCACAGCTCTGCTGTCCCAGTAGCATCCCCACCATGGGGTTTGGATCAGCATCAACCCACGCATAAGTGGCTCTGCCCTGGGCAGCCTGCTGGGCTTGCCTGGCTCATTCCCCATCATTCCCACGGCCAGGACTCACCTCCCCATCTCCACCAGGATCAGCATCTCCTTCTTGTCTGGAGTCTCCGTGGGGGGAACCAGACCTGCGTTGGGGTGAGAGGTGGAGGGGTCAGAGCCGTGCACGGCCACCACCACACGGTGCCTGTGCCGGGCTGTGACAGCACTCACTGAGCTCCTGCAGCCGCCGCAGGTTGATGCTGTCCTCAGCCCCGTCCTCCTCGGCGGGGCAGATGAAGAGGTGAGCTTTCTGGAGGATGAAGAAGGCCTGCTGCCACCTCTCAGGGTTGAGCATGCACTTGTAGCGCAGCTGGCCCACGCGCTGGAACTCGTAGCCCAGCAGGCAGTGACAGCTCACGGGTGTGAACCACTGTGGGACGGAGCGAGAGACGAGCTGGGTGAGTTCAGGGCTCAACCCCGAGTGATGACTCCCATGAGGTCATCAGGGAGGATGAGACCCCCTGGAAAGGGAGGAGGGTGCTTCCCACAGCAGATCAAGAGGTTGGGAGGAATCAGTGAGGACAGATCCTGGGGACACAGCAGGGTGCCGGGGCTGGGGCTGGCTCACCTTGCCGATGGCACTGGCCCAGGCCTGCAGTGTCTCAGGCCCATCAGTTCCCAGCTGCTGCACTTTTTCCCCAGCGAGGAACAGCTCGAGAGTGAAGCGAAACCTGCAGAGGATGAACCAGCCCATCAGGGCAGCCCCTACCCCGACCCTGCACCCAGAGCCAGGGCAGACCATCGCACCCAGCAGGAGCAAAGCCCTCTGTGTGCCCCCAGGCTCTCTGGGCGCGTGGTGGGGGCACGGCTGGGGGTACCTTTCGGTGGGGCAGGGGCTGGTGAGTGCTTGAGCTCTGCTGACACCCAGGGAGAGGAGGTCCCCACTCTCAATGTGGCCCAGGGGCTCAGTGCATTTCTCTGTCTCGAAGAAGAGCAGGGATCTCTCCAGGGAGCACCACGTGCGCTGGAAGTCTGTGGGAACATGGGGTCAGTGGCACCGGGATGGGCACCCCCTGGATGCCCTCCTGCACTCCCCACACTCACCCTCTTTGCTCTTCTTGGCACCTGGGAGCTTTGGGGGGGCCGTGGCCCGGTGCAGGTACCCGCTGTGTGTCACTGGCTGTGTGATCTCGTTGTAGACGCCCTCCGGACCCGGTTCCCGTGCGCGGGGGCTCCCTGTGGGGCACGGCACTGAGAGTGGGGTGGGAGCAGGCACCCACCAAATTGTGAGTAACAGAGGGGTCGGGAGACCCCACTCATGGAGGTGTAGGCAAGGGGGTGTGCCAGGCATGGGGTTCCCTGAAAAGGGGCTCCAGAGGAACTGCTGCTTTGCCCCATCCTAAAAGAGAGTCCCAGGCGGGGTCCCCAGGGAGCCTCAGCACCTGATGATGTCCCCAGCCTTGGGGCGTGCCGAGGGGGACAGGGGCAATGGCAAGGAGGAAGTGTCCCCATCACAGATGGGGCTCGAGGGTCCTCATTACCTGAAAGGTTCCTGGGCCTTTTGCTCTCCAATCCCCACCAAAGGTCAGCCCCTGGGGCCACCTCGCTGGCAGCAGGGTCAGATGCCAGACCAGCCTCTGAGGACGAGAAGAACTGCAGGACGGTCTTGAGGAGGGTTGGTCCTGCCACCGCAGTGCACAGTGCCTGGGGTGAGACAGTGCCTTTAGGGACCACGTCCCGGCTCATGGAGACCCCAGACCACTCCTAGGGACGTTTGAAGGCAGGCAAACCGGGGCACAACCTCCCAAGATACGCCTGGCACGAGGGTGTGCGCACGCACAGCCAGGCAGGAGGTGTTGGCATCTCAAACCAGGAGCTCTGGGATGGTTCCCAGCACCCCGGTACCCCGGGGTGGCCCCTACCTGGAGCACGTCCTCCTGGGTGGGGCAGTGGGGATGGGGCAGGCGGTACCGGCCCTCCCGGTACTTGCGGGAGATGAATTCCCGCCTCTGCTCGGCGCTGCTGTCCGGGTGGATGGCCTCGCTCGCCGGGAGCCGAGCGGCCCAGAACCGGTTGGCTCGGTCGTTTCCCAGCACGATGAAGAGCTGCAGGAGAGCCCCGTGGTCATGGTGAGCACCAGGGCCAGCGGGAGGAGCAGGATTCCCAGTGTTCCTGCACCCCAACAGAGACCATGGGGCTGCTGCCCTGCCAGAGGAGCAGCCCGGCCCCTGAGCACACCGTGCCAGCCCCGGTGCCCTGCCCCGAGTGCCTCTACCTGTACGATCTCGTTGGACCAGACGCTGGTGTCCAGCTTCAGGCTTTGCACCTTGGAAATGTTGGAGCCCAGGCTGCGGTGCTGCCCTGCGGGGAGCAGGAGAGTGAGCACCCCTTGACCCTGCCAGGGAACTGGGACCCAAGCTGTGCCCATGCTCCAGCCAGCACCTGCCTGCCCAAGCAGGCCCCCATGTGCCCCCGGGGGAGATGTCCCCACCTGCACACTGCTTGCAGATGACCACGCAGAGGTTGATGGATGCCCAGTCGGGACTCTGAGCCCAGCAGTCTGCACAGTATTTGTTGGCTTTGTTGGACCAGATCTTCTCTGCCACCTCGTAGTCATAGAGCATCTCAGCCATGGCCTCCTGCAGTGCCTCCATCCACTCCCGCTTCTCCCGCTCCGACTCCGCCACGAAACTGTGGGCGCCAGCACAGCCAAAACTCAGGGCACTGCAGCAACCAGCACCCAGGTCTGGCACCTGGCTGCTCCTCCCACCTCAGCCCACCTGGGTGCCGGGGATACCTGAACGTTTTGGAGGGGGTGATGAGCTCGAAGCTGCGGTTCTTGGCTTCGCGGATGGTGGAGCCACGCATCTCAATGAAGAACATGCCAATGCCCATTTTGAAGAACTGCAATTCAGAGTGACAGTGCTGTTGGTCCTGCAGTGCCACAGCCGTGGTGGACACAGCACTCTGGACACGCCCGTGATGTTGGGGCCTCCGGCACCCCCATCATCCCATCCCTGCTTTGCCTGGATGAGACCTTGCCACGTCTCTCAGCCACCTCACGTGGCCTGACATAAAGCACTCTGCAAATACGTTATGCCTTCGAATGAAATGCAAGTTCTGCCCACAGCCCCTGAAACCCGGCTATCCAGGTCCCTCTGTTTTCGGGATTTGAGTCAGGGACACTCATAAGACAAACATCATCCTGAGCCAAACCCCCAGATGATGCTGATTGCTGGGCAACCTGGAAATGAGGTGATGGAAAAAAACCCCAGAAAGGTGAGAAAATTGAGCAGGAAGGAAGTGGGGGTTCTGTGGGCAGCAGCAGGGTGTGAGGTGACAGTGCCCTGCTGCTTCCCATGGGGCAGATGCCCCTTGCAGCAGATGTGTTTGCTGCTGATTCCGTGCTCAGTGACCCATCCACCCTGTGATGGATTGGGCTGCCTTGGTGTGACTGAGACCAAAGCACCTGGCAGAGATGACGATAATTTGGTGACAGCGAGGAGATGAGGAGGGTGGTCCACTCCTGGTATCCAAGACTGCTGCCCTGTGCAGGATCTCCATCTTCCTGCCCTGCCATTCCCTTTCTTCTGCCCATCCTTTTCCTCTCTGCTCCCTCTTTGGCACCAACCCTGGCTAAGCTCCCTCCATCCCTGTCATCCCATCTGCCATTGGCACAGCCCTCTGTGCCAGCTGGGGGGCTGCTCTGGCCACGAACCTGCTCACTCTTGTACAGCCACATCTCAGGCAGGCTCAGGGCTGCGAACACCTTGGACTTCTGGCCCTTCAGCTCCAGGGTCCCCGACTTCTGGCAGTGAGCGGTGTTGGCGGGCCGGGGTCGGGACCCCACCAGGCGCTGGTCCATCACCTTCTTCTGCAGCGTGGAGCACCACTCATTCCTCTGGGCTGGGGACCAGGCATGAGGGAGCAGGGCTGAGCCCTTCCCAACAGCCCTGGCATGGAGCAGAGCACCCGGCAGGCATGGCAGGGATGAGGTGAGAGCTGCCCTTGGGATGCTCCGGATGGAGGAGGGAGGCAGGGATGGTTCTTTGGGGACTGGGGGCCTGGGTTTTCACTTACCCTCGTTCTCGGCACGGAAGACGAAGATCCGATGGCTGGTGACAACCTGGAACTTGTTGTCCTTGTTGGAACGAGCCATCTCGATCACGGACAGCGGGATCACCCCCTTGGGGTAGGGCTCCTGGAACGGGCCCCCAGGCAGGGTTAACCCCCTTTGCCCTCCCCACAGGGCACCCCCATAACCTGGCACATCCTCCACATCCCCTGGGTGCTGCCTCATAGCACAGCACCAGCAGCCAGGCGGGAAAGGATGGATCCATGGCTGGCATCCTATTTTCACTCTGCCCCAGGGTTTGTGAGCCAGCAGGACCCCCCTTTTCCTGCTCCCTGTTGGCAGAGGGCCCCTTGCTATCCCGAGCTTCCCATGGCTGGGGCTGTTTTAGGAGCCCACCAGGCATCAGGGCCATGGCTGCTCCACCCTGGGGATGGCAAAGCATTGCTGGCTCCTCACAGAAGGACAAGGAGAGGTCAAGGGGGTATAGCAGCCTCTGTGGTGTCAAGGCACAGTGCAACCTCCCCACCCTGCCCCATTCTGTCCCTTTGTACCTTCTCACTGCTGAAGTACATCAGGTTCTTCCCGTCGAAACGGACGTAGCGCCTCTGGAAGACATAGTTCCTGTTGGGACGGCAGAAAAACTGTTGGGAAGGGGATGATCCCCCCGAGGACCCCACATCTGCTCACAGATCCCCCCTTCCCCCAAGGATGGCTGCACAGACACCTTTGCAGCACAGCTGGGGTACCCAAGAGGGTTCTCCTCCCACAGGGAGGTCTGGCTGCCCCAGCAGCACAGTGACCAGTGTGGCCACCTCACCCAAGGGGACTTTACCTATGGAAGCTGCCCCATCCCACCCCTGGAAGCATTCCAGGGCAGGTTGGACACAGCTTGGAGCAACCTGCTCTAGTGGAAGGTGTCCGTGCCCATGGCAGGGGGTGGGAACAAGATGAGCTTTGAGAAAGTCATGGCAGCTGGGACACCCCAGCACCCACAGGACAGCTTTGAGATCCCTCCCAACCCAACCCAACCCATTCCGAGATCCCATGGCTGTCCCACATACCCCTGTGGGGAGAGCTTGTCCAGCCAGCCACTGAGCATGGTGGGCCGGGGCTCGGAGAGCGACGTGAAGCTGGCGTAGGGGGAGATGGTGAGGTCGTCCAGGACCTCGTCTGGGTAGAGGTGGGCTGGGAGGCTGAAGGGGGCCCCCTCGGCCCGCGGTGCCTCCACGGTGGAATAGCCCTCGGTGTCGTTCTGGACGATGCGGTCGATGAGCCGGCTCCGGGTCTCCTCGTCCTCGCTCCGTCCCTCGCTGCTGCACTCGCTGCTTGTCCTGTGGCACGTGGGGCTGTGAGGGAGCCAGGCTGCTCACCATGCAGGCTCCTGGCTAATCCCATCCCATCTGGGGACACCTCACACTGCCCCTGTCCCCGTCCTGAGCGCTCGGGGCACCCAGGGATGTGGGTGTTTGCGTCTCCAAGAGCAGGGTGGGACGAGGGCTCAGTGCTCATGAGGCCATCAGCAGCCTGAGGCTCAGCCAGTCCTACATCATGGCAAGGTTGGGGCCACCACACACTCCAAATCCCTGGCATTACCTCCTTCCCCTCTTCACAGGCAGCAAACCAAAGCCAGGCAGCTCCCCAGCCCCATGTCCTGTTCCCTGCTCTACACCCATCCCAGCTCCCTCCTCACCAGGGCTCTCAGCCCCTCTCCCTCTGCCCCTCCAAACTTCCTGGAACCGTGAAGATCTTTCTGCCATGACACCTTGTGCCTGCTCTTGTGCCCAGCCAAAATGCCCTGTAAAAGGATTGAGATGGACAGATGGGCCAGTGGAGCTCCTGCACCCTGGGAATCCAAGATCTCTATCTCCTTGGGAAGCCATGCTAAAGCCCCCAGCCAGGCCTGCTGAGCCCTCTCCAACCACAACAATAAAAGGAAATTATAAAAATAAACCAGGGCTCAGGCTGCCCCTTCCCATCAGCCCTTTCATTTTTCTTTCCAGCCATTTTTCTTTCCCTGAAAAGGAAATGTGCTGGAAAATGTCTGACAGTCCCGGGAGCTCACAGGGGAGCTGCCCAGGTGAAATGGTGATGGGCAGGAAGAGAGCCATGGAAGGCAGAACACGCCAGCACCCACAGGAGAGCACCCAGGATTCCTCTGTGGAATCCAGTGCCAGCATGAAAGAAAGGCTCCAAGAAAGGCAACAAGGAGGGTCCAAGCCCGGTCCCAGCTTCTGCCTGAGGAGCACCTGAGCAGGCTGGGCATCTCCAGGGGCACAGGGGGAGTGATGGGGGCAGGTTCACGAGGAGAGCACACAGGAGCTGGGGGGCATCATATAGAGCCAGCAGGAGCAAGGCTCAGGAGCACTTGGGAAAGGAGCACCTGACCTGTGGGATTCCTCCTGGCAGAAGGAGAAATCTGTGAAGGAGAAAACCCCTGAATATGAGAAACTGCCTCCGGTGTGAATGCATGACTAGAAATGCTTTTGGAGCAGAAAGACCTCAAATTCTCCCAACACCTGGTTTTGGGCACTGACTCGTCCTAGGAGCCAAGGCTGTGCATGGATCTGTGCTTTGGCCCTGGACAGGCACCTTGTGAGGCCATGAGACACCAGATGTCCCTGATCCACATGGGACAGGAGCGAGTCTGTCTGGGAGGATGCTGGGCTGGACCCACCCAGGCTGCAGGTGGGTTCTCGGAGAAGTGGGGTGGTGTATGGGATGAGGAGGTGATAGAGAGGGAAAACAGCCTGTTTGGCTCCAGTGTCTGGAGCCAAAGGAAGGGCAAGAAATGGCCAGGGGTGGCTGGAAGGCTCAAAGCACAAGGAAAATTACTGTTTAATTAGCATAACAGAGCCTTGGCAGGGTGAGTCATCTGGCTGCAGTCCCAGCCTGGTCTGCAGCTTCTTCAGGAGGGACTGGCCAGGCAACAGGGCAGCTGGAGGACTCAGTGAGTCAGAGGCAGACATCAGCCTTGAGTGCCAGGGCTGAGGGGGAGACAGACCCAGGGAATGGGTCAGAGCAAGAGAAAAAGCAGATAAAATCCATAACAGCCCCTTCCTGAGCCATGACTTACAGCCAATGAAGCTATAAAGAGCTGGAGGACAGGGAGCATCTGCCAGGGACAAGCAAAGCCCATGGTCTGGCTGGAGTGGGGTCTCTCAGCATCCCAGGAACACACCAAGACCCAGCTCTGGCCTCGAGGACAGGGTTGGTGGATGAAGCCTCCAAACAACAAGTCTGCAAAGGCCAGGTCATGTCCTTCCAGCTGGTGTCAGGCAGTGAAGACAAGTAACCCGGGGGACAAATGAGTCCCCAGGGCCAGGAGAAGGTATTTCCAGGCCAGCTGAGCCTGGAGGGTGATCCCTGAGCTGCACTGAGTTGGGGCAACCTCAACCTCTCCATGCTCATGTGGGTGATCTGGTGGAGGACGGAGGTTGGGTGATGGAGGGAAGGGACCTGCTGGTGGTGAGGGGACCAAGGAGCTGATCCTGGATCTGGTTACTGCAGCTGGAGGTCACAGTCAATGAACCTGTGAGTGGGCACCTGGGAGGGAGGGAGGGAGGTAGGTAAGGAATAGGCTGTCAAGGACACAGCATTCCCAGTGTTTCTCTTCCTGAAGGGAAGATGCCTCGAGGTGTGGGGAGAAGCAGTCCAGGGTCTCGGAGCAAACCAGGGCAGAGTCCACCATCCTCACTGCCTGGTGAGTCTGACCCAGTCCCTCGAGCTCCACAGGGTGACACAGACACTGCTGTGCCACCACCTCTCTCCTGTGAGACTGATATCTGGAGCAGGGCAGGGGATGCTTTTGGCATCAGCATTTCAGGGGGCTGAGTATCACCAGCTTGGATGTAGGTGGTCAGTGTGAGAGCAGGTAAATCCCATCCTAAATTCCAGGCTCTGCTGGACCCTCAGAGACTTGGCTCTCAGTTTCCCAGGGAATTCTGCATTCCTTTTCCTCTTTGCTGAGGATATTTTGTTGCTGGTGAGGTGGCTGAGCCCACCCCTAACACTGGCACTGCCTAGAGAACAAGAGGGCTCCAGGCAAAGCTCCCCCACAACAGGGTGAGAAGAGCTACCACAGGTAGAAGAAAGGGGAAGAAGGGACTCTCTGAAGTTTGGGAGTGGGAAATATTTCCCTCAACAAGCAGATCTGTGGGCTGCAGGAGACCCTCCTGTTATTCCCAGTGCCCAGCTGCCAGTCAGCAGGATGAGGACTGGCTGAACTGGAGAAACACGAGTGCTGAGGAGGAGGATCAGGAGGTCCCACAAAAGGACCAGGGCTGGCCAGCAGCCCCTCAGCAGCTGAGCAGGAGCCCATAGCTCTGCTCCAAGGGATTGTGGTCAGACCAGTGGGGCTGGTTGAGGGAGGAAAGCGTTGGAGCAGCTGGATGTGGAATGGAGCACAATGCAAAAGGTCTTCAAAGGCTTTTCTGTCACTACTTCCACTCCTCACACCCCAACCACCCTTGTGCTCAGTCTGGGAGGAAAAAAACCTGTGAGCCACTGCCCCTGACACTGCTGACAGTCACATCCTGCCTCTTCTCAGCAAGACCAGGCTGCAAACTCCCTGATGGGTCCACAGCTGCAAGTGCCTGACTAATGATCTCGGGATATTCTGGATCCCAACTCCTTGGAAGCCACTGGATGGAGACTGTGACCCACAGGGCAGTGCCCAGCTCTGCTCTGAACTGTTGGTTCAGAGGCTCCACGGGAGCTTTCAGGATTTCTGTTTGCAAAACTCCTGTTCCCAGGTATTTGCAGTTCCCCACCCGTGGCTGGGTCAGCTCCGTGCCACTGGATCAGTGACAAACACCCACAGCAGGAGATGGGCTGGACCAACACTGGGCCAGAAAGGGCCGTGGGCATGCACTGGCCAGCAAGGCCATGGCCAGAGCTGAAGGACACAGAGCTGCAGCTCACCTCCTCCTCTGAGCAACACAGGAAAAGGAACCCTCCCCATCCGAAATGGGAAGAGCAGCTTTCCTTCCTCTTTCTGAGATGCTATCAGGAGGTATGGAAAGTACATTTCAAAAGCATTTTAAAGGTGCCCCTCACAATTTCAGTGTCTAACACAGTGTGACTGAGCAGCAAATGCTGATCTGATGATGCTGGACCCTTTGGATATTGCACATCTCTCCATCTGGGGCTCAGAACTACCTCATTCATGAGTAATCCCTGTCGCCTGTGGTGTTTTCCCACTCCCAGAGGCCAAATCCAGGCTCCTCTGGGTGTGCAGGTGTCCATTGCCACTGGTGCTGCCTCAACTGTGCACCCACAATGTTTGTTGCCAAGCCCTGTCCCCCCAGGGGCCTCCCACCAGCACAGCTCCTTCTCCTTTCCAAACCCACCGGCTCTCCTGGAGGCTGCTGACCTGATCCCAGACACTTCTGACCAGCTCTATGGTAGGGGAAAACCCCCCATTCCCTCTCAGGCTGTCCCCAGAGGTGTCCCCTGGCATGCAAACCCCTGACCCTGAGCTCAGCCCAGCCCCTGTAGCCCAGGGGGGGTGATCCCACCTGTGGACTTCTCGCTCCAGGTCTAGCTCGGACACTGCCTCGTAGCTCTGACCAGCGGAGATGCCAACACCCTGTGGGGAGAGAACAGTCACATCTCCTCTCCCTGTGCCCTCTCCCATCCCAGATCTCCTCATCCTGCCCAGCCCACAGTGCAGGGGGCTCAGTCTGTGACCCCCAACCCAGCACAGAATCA
>NW_021939882.1:10728941-10729893 GCF_001715985.3 Manacus vitellinus
TGGTCTCACCAGTTGCAGCTCCCAGCTTTGCAGCAGCTGGTAGGATGCAGAGTGACAGCAGGGGACAGCCACCATCCCCACAGTCTGCCCTCACCTTCAGGTCCCGGGATGGGGCTACGTGTCCAAAGATGGTCTCGCTGTAGGGGCTGACGGGCTGCTCGTTCACCTCTGTGGGGAGACGTGGGAGGGAAAGGCAGTCAGTGGTGCCTGTGGTGAGAGAGAGACCAGCCAGGACCCCCAACATTGGAGGGGGACCCCCCTGAGCCCACAGTGCACCCCAGCATCCAGGGCACATGACATGACAGAGATGCCAGCCCAAACACTTGTGGGGTTGGGCACTGCCTTGGAATGGGGCACCCCAGTCCCTGAGCGAGGCAGGAGCGCTGGGCAGGACCCAGGGAAAAGGCAAGGCGTGCGTGTGCCCCCCTCTCCCCCCTTCCCTGGGACACCAGGAAGTCCCCAGTGCTCACCAGTGCCCTGGGGCTCTCACCTGGTTTGCCGGTGGGTCTCTGCGGGACGGGGGGCAGGGCCCCGCTGGGCCAGCCGGGACTGCTGGAAAACAGGAGAGGGGTTACTGGGCTGGGCTGGGCTGGGCTGGGAGCCTGCGGGGTCCCATCTGGCTGGAGGCTGCTCCCGACTCAGGCTGAGCCCGGCTTTGCCCCCTGGAACGTGCAGCATCCCCTCCCTGCTCCCAGTGCCCTCCTTGCTCCCTTCTCCTCTCCACCCTGGGACCTGCCAGGCTCTGTCTCCTGGGCATTTCCCAGCAGGAACCAGCCCCAGAACCCTCGCTCAGTCACCCCCTCACCATGCTGGGGACCTCCAGCCCTGCTGCTGGGGAGGCAAGGAAGGGGCAGCAACTTCTCCCCACAACCAGAAGGAGCCATCCAGGGGCCCAGGGCCACCCTGTCATATCAGAGGGATCCCAGCTGCTGTATCCAGAGCTTGGGAAAGA
>NW_021939882.1:10733418-10740334 GCF_001715985.3 Manacus vitellinus
GGGGGACCAGGATTCCCTGAGACCCACACTCCAAGGATGTGCTGCCGAGGGATATCTCTGAAGTTCTTGGATGTATTCAGCTCCATCTGCTGTTTCTGTCCCTGGCTGGAGGCAAGAGGAGATATTCACTGTCCCTGCCATGGCACAGGACTGGGAAGGGTGCAGCTGCTGGGAAGGTGCTGCCAAGTGGGAGGAAAGAGGGAAAACTGTTCATGCTCTTGAGGGCACTTGGGAGGACTGGCACTGGGGCTGGCTGGGAACATCAAAACCTCCCTTGAGCTGCAGGGAGGCTGGGGGTGCAGCACCCCATCCTACTCCTGGTGCCCCATGGCAAGGGGGATGTGGAGTGAGCCACAGCCGGGATAACAGCAGGGGCTGGGGTGGAAGAAGGATGTCCAGAGGGATTCTCTCCTGCAAGGAACCTGAGCTTTCACCATGGACTGGCCCAGCTGCCTTTAAGAAAGCACTTTTCACAAGAGCCCCAGTAGGGCTGGCAGTTTGTCTGGCTCTGCCCTTACCCAACCTTGCACACAAAGGATGTCCGAGCCTGGTATCTCACAACACCCTTCTCCGCTCCTGATGCCACAGCTGATAACCTCCCCCTGCCCTGGAGGGTCCAGATCTGAGGACACCCTTACTCCAGCTCAAGCCGGTCCTTTCCTGTCCCAGTGATGCCCCCAAAAGCCACTGCAGGGGTTTGGGAACATTGGGAGCCCCTGGTGTGGGAGGGCCACCCTGTACAAGCCTCTCTGCATGCAGGAAAGGCAGGTTCTCCTTATCACAGGCTGCTCCTACAAAGCAGAAGCAGAATTCAGCACGAGTTTGGCACAGCTTTTGCCTTCCTCCCCCTTCCCTGCCAGCTGCTCCGGCAGGGAGTGGCACATCCCCAGGGCTGGGGATGGCATGGGTGGCCCCTTGGACCACCTTGCAGGTGGGGTGTGGAGACAGGGTGCACAGGGACCCTGAGGGTGTGCAGGGACCCTCTGGCCCTGCACTGCAGACCGTGCCCTCCCCCTGCCTCTCAGAGGAAGCTGTTTGGCACCGCTGCTCGTGGGAAGGTTGCTGAGGTCTGTGGTGTGAGCAGGAGGGATGGAGCAAAGGGTGCTGGCAGTGCTGGTGACAGATGATGTGTCACCACTTCCATCCTGCCCTGCTGGAGGCATTGGCACCAGTGAAGTCCTGAGTGGGGCTAGATCCTGGGTCACCACTGTTGAGCCCCCAGCAGCACCTCCAGAGACAGAATTCCAGGATGAGTCAGGTTGGAAGGGGCCACAATGCCTCCCTGATCCAGCAGGGCCATCCCAGAGCACAAGGCGCAGGATTGTCTCCAGACATCTCTGGAATATCTCCAATGAGGAGACTCCACACCCTCTCTGCTCTCTCTCCAGGGCTGGGTCACTGCCCAGCAAAGAAGTTCTTCCTCCTGTCCAGCTGCAACTTCCCGGGCATCAGTTCCTGCCCGTTCCTCTTGGGCCATTGCTGGGCCCCCCGAGCAGAGCCTGCTCCAGCCTCTGCCCCCTCCCTGCAGCCCCTGACACAGCCTGGGGAGGGCCCCTCTCAGGCTCTGCTCTGGAGGCTGAACAGCCCCAGCTCCCTCAGCCTTTGCTGCTCCCAGAGCTGCTCCAGCCCTTGGGCATCTCCGCAGCCTGCGCTGGCCCCGCTGCAGGAGCTCCCTGGCCCTGCTGTGCTGAGGAGCCCGAGCTGGGCCCAGCCCTGCAGATGTGCCTGCCCAGGGCTGGCCAGAGGGGCAGGATCCCCTCCCTGACCTACCAGCCCCACTTTCTGCAGCACAGGTTTCAAAGCCTCTGCCAGGGTTTGCCATCCTGCTGATGGGATCTATATTTAGACAGCGGCATCCTTGGGCAGAGGTAGAGAGCCCTGGGTCACCAGGTGGTGGTGACACCATAGCCCTGGGCTGTGGTGTTCGCAGAGCAGGAAGGTCTTGCCTGCTCCCTGGAAGAAGCAAATGGGCAGGATCAGAAAACACCCCTAGGGCTGAGGGATTGGGCTTTGGGAAGATGCTGGCAAGGGCTGGAGGAAGCTAACATCAAAGTGAAGGTTAGATCCTTCCAGGGTAAAGGCCTGTGTGCTCCTTCACCTTTCCAGGCAGTACCCAGGATAACACTGTCCCTCAAGGTCCACATGTCCAGATGCTCATCCATCCATCTCTTTATCCATTCTTTCCTCCCTCCCTCCCTCCCTTGCTCCCTCCCTTCCTCTCTCTCCCTCCCCCCTTCCTCCTTGTCTTTTTCTAGCCATCCATCCATCGATCCATCCATTGATCCATCCATCCATCCACCCCTAGCCATCAGCTTTCACTGCACCCTGGAGCAACTTTTGCTTTCCCTTCAGCCCTGCCCATGCTGGATCGTGCTGGGGGATGTGTGGGGTGATGGTGGGAGCATCTCTTGGGAGCAGGCTGGGGTGAGGGACACTCAAAGCTCATACCTAGAGGGTAAATGTCACATTTAACAGCTGGAAATGTGGGGTGGGGTCTGAGCCTGGGGGCTTTGCCAGGGCATGGCTGAGAGCTGAGCCTCGGGGAGGGCTTGGTGGAGGAGTGGGGAGAGGGAAGCTTGAAGTTGTTGGGCTTGGAAACCTGCTGGAGCCCAGCTGAAGGTCAGTCCATGAGGTAAGAGGGGCTGCAGGGGGGCTCCTTGCTGAGCTCAGGGTCCCGGTGTGGGTGGTGGGGCCAAGGGCTGCCCAAGACCTATCCATGAGCTCAGGAGGTGCAAATCAGGAGATCCAGGGATGGAGTCTCATCCTCCCCCAGCCGGGGCACGTTGGACACCGCGTGTGGCCAGGACGGGGGGCCCATGCCACGCTGCCCCTGCCCCCCATCCATCAGGGCTGACATCACTGCCTCCGGGCTAATCTCTCGTCCAGCAGCAGCTTCCCGTTTCCTTTCCAATCTGTGCGCGCGGGCGGCTCCTCTCCGCTCGGGGCCAGGCAGGAAAAGCCGTCCAGCTGGGCTGTCCTGCTGGGCTGCAGCCCCCACATGCCTGGCCCTCGCCCCACTGGGCCGTGGGCCACCCGCTCCCCCAGAATCCCCAGGAGGCAGCCGGGGGGGCTCGGAGCCCCCCACCCCCTGCCTGCCCCTTCCCTCGCTCGGGACACCAGTGCCCGGCCCCCTTCCTGTTTGTGCCACAGGAAACCCGGCGGTGGCACATCAATCGGAAAGGAATCCCCGCACTGGGGCTGCTGGAGAGGCAGCCCCCCGCCTCCCCAGCCCCCCGAATTTCCCCCTGCTCCCTGGCCGGGGTGATGCTGGGGGCCAGGAGCTCCGCTACAGCTCAATGCTGGATGTGGACCCGTGTCCCTGCCACCCCAGCAGCCCTTCTTCTCCCCGTGCCACCACCATTCCGGTCATGTTGGGCCACATCCTGGGCT
Organism: Manacus vitellinus; assembly: GCF_001715985.3. NCBI lineage: Eukaryota > Metazoa > Chordata > Aves > Passeriformes > Pipridae > Manacus > Manacus vitellinus. The sequence goes on from NW_021939882.1 coordinate 10,736,809, forward strand.
GAGGTGTCACCCGTGCCGGCACAGCATTCCCTGGGGCTGGCTGGGGAGCAGGGACTCCCCGCCGGGCTCTCGGTGCTCAGGCAGCAGCTCCTCACACCCACTCAGGGCTGGCTAAAAATAACCCCACGGCAGAGCTGCAGCCTGATCCTGCAGAGAAACATCCGGGGAATGAGGTGGGATGAGGCTGCTTCCTGCAGGACTGGGGCTGTCAGGGGTGGTCTTCACCCCATTACCCCGAGGGCTCGGGATGCCAGCGGGCTCTGCCCCATGAGGGAGTTTAATGCCCTTGCTCCGGCCGCAGAGCACAGCTTTTCAAAGTGTTTTGGGGGCGATTTGGGATTGAGATATGTGTTCTCACAGGTAAAATCGTCCCTGCTGAGGGTGCCCTCCGTCTGCCACCATGGTGGGAGCAGCATGAGGAATGGGGGGCTGCTCCCCTCGCCAGGAACCCGGAGCACCGGGAGGAGGGAGCTGCACATCTGCTGCCCTTGGGTTTTCCTCGTTTTCCTTGCGGAGGTGGCCGTGCAGCCAGCCCAGCTGCAAGCCGTGGGAGCCGACTGTCCCGACAGCCAGGACCTCCTGTCCCCTCCCCAGCACTCTGTATGTGAGTGCTGTCCCCCTGAGGCAGCACAGGGGACACAACGTGACCCAAGGGGGTGGCTAAAGGGGGAACAGTGAACATCCACACCCGGGATGCTGGAGTGGGTGTCTGGATGAATCAGAAAGGCTCCAGGTGTGGGGAAAGCATGGACAGGGCAGTGGCACTCACAACTCACAGCAGGTCAGGGGGACCAGTGAGCACGAGCCAGGTCAGAGAGGCCCCAAAAGCCATAAAGGCAGGGGCTCAGCAGGGACATCCTTGCAGGACACAGGTGGCTCTGGGCAGGCTGCAAGCCCTGGGTGCTGCCAGGGGGTTGTCCCACACCACTGCCTTGACTGTCCCCCATGTGCTGGCTGTGTGACATCCTGGCCGTGTCCCCCAGTTTTTACCTTGTGGGACAGATCTGGAGCTGAGCAACCCAGCACCATCATCAGTGATGGCCCCATTTGCAGGAGCCCAGCAGCCACGGGCAGCCTCGGAGTGTGGGGGCGAATAGAGGGTGGAAAATCCCTCATCTGTCAGCGTATTCCCACAGCAGTGTCTGTCTAGACCAACTTCCCGTTGGTGGGAGCTGCCCCGTGCCCACACAGCCTCACCCACGCGCACACAGGGGTGCAGAGCCCGGCATCCGTCTGTCCTGCCCTGCCGTGGCCACCCCGCTCCCTGCTGAGGGTCACCCCGGGGTGCTGGATGGACCAACCCTCCTGTCCCACCCACACCAAGCACCTGCACAGCCTCTGGGTGGGCTCGGTGCCAACCTCATCCCGTGCCAGCCCGACGCTCTCTCGCACACACACCAACCCCTTTATTGTTGTGCCAGAAACCACAGCAGCGGCAAACACCGGGAGAGTGGGGACACAGGCTGCCCAGGCCCCCACTGCCAGGACAAGCCCCCCCAAACACCACCTGAGGGAGGGGTCCCCAGAGCCAGCTGGGCTAGAGCCAGCCTGCAGAGGCGAGCCTGGCACTCAGGAGAGGACCTGGGAGGGCTCCCTGAGGTGAAGGGGTCACACAAAGGGTGGTGGGGCTGCAGTGGGTCCAGCCTGACCTTGGCTGTGGCAGACCTTGGGCCAGAGCAGGTCAATCTAAGCTCTGTGCTGCTGCAAAGCCTGAGCAGAGCCCCCACAGCCCCCCACTTCTGGACCTTTGAGGGACACCCTTGGAAGATCTCAACATGGGAGAGGCATATCCTGATGCCAGGAAAGCTCCTATTCACTCCGTGAAGGGTTCCCCCTCTCTTGCTCTGCCCAGCCTCTCCTTGGGGCACCCACTCCCACTGCCAGCACTACCTCCTGTGGGGACATCTCCATGGGCACAGGGGGCACCAGGGTGCCCATCCTCCCTCTTTCCAGCATTTTGTGACTCAGATTCCCATGGGACAGCACCCTGCTGCCCGGGTAGGGGGGTCTACGATGGAGTTGGAGAGCAGATCTGCCTACTGGGGGGCACGGGGCCAAATTCCCACCCGTGCCCCCTGGCTGCCAAGCCTCGGTCTGGAGGGTGTCCCCCCACAAGAGCCCGTGGAGAGGGCTCAGGCCTCGTGGTCACTGGTGCTCAGGTGGTCCTCGGACAGCCCCGTCTCGTCGATGTTCTCCAGGGAGTCGGCGTGCTGCACCGAGAGCTCGGCCAGGCTCACGCTGGGCAGGGTGTTCTGCTCCGGGTACACCCAGGGCTTGTACTCGGGGTCGTGCTTGCGTTTCCACTCCGGGTACTTCAGCCCAGCCTTGTAGATCTTCTTCATGGCCTGCGGGCAGAGTGGATCTGGGGATGAAGCCCCGGCTCCCAGCTCCCCCACTGCTGGTTTTTGGGGGTGTTGGGAGGGGATGTGGGCCTGGCTTGGAGCACAGAGCCCCAGCAGCATGCCCAGTGTCACCCAGCATGCCCAGTGTCACCCAGCACCCATCCTGTGTGTCACCCAGGACACATCCTGGGAGCCCTGGTCACCCAGCACCTGTCCTGGGAGCCCTGGGTCACTCAGCACCCATCCTGTGTGTCACAGAGAACACATCCTGTGAGCCCTGGTCACTCAGCACCCGTCCTGGGAACCCTGGGTCACTCAGCACCCCCTCTGTGAGCCTTGGTCACCCAGTATCCATCCTGTGTGTCACCCAGGATACATCCTGTGTGTCACCTAGGGTATATCCTGTGAGCTCTGGGTCACCCAGTACCCGTTCTGTGAGCCCTGGGATACCCAGTACCTGTCTCATGAGCTCTGGGTCACCTAGGACCTGTCCTGTGAACCGTGTGTCACCCAGCACCCATTCTGTGGGCTCTGGGTCATCCACCACCCATCCTGCCCCTACCCAGGGGCTCTTAGGGGCGGCTCATCCCTGCTGCCTGTGCATCCCACCACCAGCCACGCACCCTGCTTACCTTCGGTGCCACAAACTGGGAGACACGGTTCACCACCCACTTTGGCAGCGACCCTGCAAGAGCCCAAAGCCCCGTCACTCGGGCAAGCAGGGCCAGCCCCAGGGGAGGCACTGTGAGCCTGCAGTGCTCTGTGCCAGCCTGAGCAACCCCAGGGCTGATGGGGGAGGGACCCCCCTCTTCCTTGGGTTGTCCCCACTCCCCAGAGTGATGGAGAGCCAGCGGGTGAGCTCTGGGGGCACACTGGGCACGGTGCCCCCTCCCCTCCCGCTGGCACTCACCGCGAGGGTCCACCTGGGTGAGGTAATAGAGGACACAGGCACCGGCGCCGTTGGCCTTGATCAGGTAACCCGTCTGCAGGGACACGGCCCTCACGAAATCCTTCCGGGGTGGGTAATTCTGCAGAGAGATCCCCTGCCCCTCAGAGCCTGCCCAGCCCTGCCCGTGCCTGCTGGCACCCCTGCCAGCACCGGGGGCAGTGGGGGGCTCACCGGGTGCTTGACGCTGTAGTTGATGATCATGTAGTCGTTGCCCAGGGGCAGCCAGGAGCGCAGG
>NW_021939882.1:10742714-10746160 GCF_001715985.3 Manacus vitellinus
TTCCTGCCAGCCTGTCCTTCCAAGCCTGCCCTGATCACACAGAGCAGCATCCACTTCTCCAGTCCGGATCTCAGGGATGTGGCGACACGGAGACTGCGGGACACCCTGAACAAGGCTGGGCCCTGTCCAGCACAGGGCTCTCCCAGACCTCCCAGCACCCACACAGCCAGACCTCTCTCCCTGCAGGAGGCAATCAGGCTGCTCAGGCATGATTTGGCCTCGGTAGGTCCCTGCTGCTGTCACCACTGCCCTTCTCCTTCAGGACATGGCTTCAGGACAATGTTCTCCATCTCTTTCCCAGAGATGGGGGCGACACAGCAGCCCATAGTACCTTGGACCTCCCTTCTGGGAGATGGGTGTGATGGATGGCCTCTTCCCAGATATCAGGGAGCTCCTGCAGGCACCAGGACCTTGGCCAGACCCCTCAGCACCCCTGGGAGTGTCCCTGTGACCTGTGTGTGCCCAACTGGCTTAAGTGCTCCCTGATTCTAGTCCAAAAGCTCTTCCCTGGCTCGTGGCAGCAAGGAAATACAGCTGCTGCTCCTCCTCCTCCTCTCCTTGGCCCCGAGGGGCCTCCATCCACAGCAGCACTATGTGCCCAGCTCCTCCTGGTGCCTCCTCAGCTGCATGTGCTGGGGTGCAGGCACCTGAGATGTGCTGCTGATTGTTCTGTGCTCAGGAGAGTGGTGCAAGAGCCTCCTCCAGCGTGTTGTATCCCTCCCCACCACCTCCCCATGCCTTCCCTGCTCCTCAGGTCACGGTAACCCTCCCCTAACACTCCTAGCTGAACACTCTCTCAGTCAGGTGGGCTGTCCTGTGGGTAAGATGCTCTGCCCCTCTCCCTGTTTTGGTGGATCCCGTCCCTGCCCGGCAGTCTGGATTCTTGGTGGCCAGAAAAACCAAAGCCTGTGACACCCACCATGGATGGACCTGCATGGATGGACACCACCAAGCATGGACCTGCAGGATGCTCCCACACAGGGAGCCCACCTAAGATGGGTTTCCTGTGCCCCTGTAACCTCTCCTGATACGCCCAAGGTCACCTGGCAGTGCCACTGGGGCTGCTTGGATGAGCAACAAGGTGTAACAACAACCTGAGGGGCACGGGGGCTCTTAAACTCTCCGAGATGCTCATCCAGTGAGGATAGGAGGTGATGTGCCCCGGGATGGGGGAGCCAGGGAAAGGACACCAGGGAGGGATCCCATCCCTGTCTCACGTCCAGGGGCTCCCAGCAAGGCCATCTCCGTAAGGTAACTGATCCCAGGGCCTTCCCACCTGTGCCCAGACCAAGGGCAGCGCAATGTGAGCCCACAGGGCAGGAGGCCTTGGGCATCCCGGCAGGTCGAGAGGATAAAGCAGCTGGAGAAGCACCTTTGGGGGTCTAACCCTGCCAGCCCTGGGATTTGGGGCAGAAATACCCTAGACAGGCTGGACTGTGCACCCCAAGCGTGGTCAGCACCCCAGGGACCCTCGGGAGTCCCACAGCTGGGGCAGGGAAGGTCGAGGGTCTGCTTACCTTGATTTTCTGCACGGTGCAGCTTTCCTCCTGGCCCTGACTCCACACCGTCACACCAGCCTTGTTATACCGACAGTGCCAGCCCTCCAGGCTCTCACACTGATCCCTGAAGGAGCTGAAGTCGGAGTCATCTGGGATATAAACCATCTCCCCTCCTCTGGACATGAGGCTGAGCTGCTGGACCCCGGGCGCGGGCACTGGCTGCAGGCAGGCTCCTTCTGCCTCACCTCTCGGGAAACCCGGCTGTGCCCTTGAGCTCTGCCTCGCTGGGTGCCTGCTGCAGCTCACATCATCCTCCCAGCCCCGAGCCCGTGCCCCTGGAGCCAGCCCGGCCACGCTGCGCCGCACGGAGCAGCGGGGGGAAGGCTCCCTCCCTGCAATTGCTATCGCAGCTGCCGGGAGCTCAGATGTCTTCCCCGGCCGGCTCTCCGGCATCACATTTCTCTCCGCCGGCTGTCAGCTCCTCTATTATTCAGCAGGTAGCAGCACGCAGGTGGCTCGGCTTTCAGGGCAGAGCTGCCCTCGGCTCCCCGAGCCCCTCGTCCCTCTGCCCCTGCTCTCCCCTGGCCGGTGCCCTGGCAATCTCTGTGCCTGACTTTGCAGCACCAGCTCGCTGGCAGGATCAGCTGATGCCGGGAGCAGGGGCCAGGCCTCCCGGCAATGCCAGCACGGGCCCTGGGATGGGGCCACGCTCCAGTGCACAGGAGCTTGGCTGCCGAGGGGCCCTGGGTGTGTGGGGTGGGCTCCTGGCCCACCTGGGGATGGGAAAGAATTTGCAGATGGGAGGTTGTCCCCGCTGGGCTCGCAGGATGATGCTGGTGGGGAAAGGCCCCTGGGGGTCTCCAACCCTCCTGCTTGGAGCAGAAACACCACCAGCACAGGAAAAGTCACCCATGGCTTTACCCCATCCTGAAGCATGGACTTGCCCACCTCACAGGTCCCACAGCTGCTCCACCTCTCAGGGGAAAACTTGCAGTTCTACTGCCCACCCTGAAGCTGCAATTCATGCCCCTTGTCCTTTGGTACATCTCATGCCCTACCAAGAGAGACCAGCTCTGTCACCAAGGCACCTGCCCTCCAGGTATGATGCTGGTTAATCCCAACCCATCCCTCTTGTAGCCCCAGGTCCCAGCCCTGCCAGCAGCATCTGCTCCCTCTGCAGCTCCTCTGCCTCTCCCTGAACTGGAGGGGCCACTCTGGACACTCTGCACCCAGCTGGGGGTCCCCTGGTGCTGCATGGAGGGGACAGGCTGGTGGCCACACTGTTCCTCGTGCCACCCAGGTTGCAGCTTGTCCCATTTGTCCAGCTTCTTGTCCAGAACCCAATCCAGGGCCTTGTCCCAGACAAGGGACTGTCCAGTCCCTCGGTGCCCAGCCTGGATGAAACCTGAGGTTATCTTGCCCATCTTGTTGATGTTCACAAGGTTTCTCTTGACCTAAATTTTGGATTTCTCGGGGTCCACCTGCACTGAGACTCTGCACACTCTTTCCCCAGGTTTAGCCTCACCTGCAAGCAAGGCTGCACTTGCCTCCTCATCCAACAGGGATGGGGAACAGCCCCAGTACTGCCCCTGGGGTACCCCCCTTGAGACCAGCATCGACTGGGGAAAAACTCGTGGGAGGGCCAGCAGGGAGAAAGCTGGAGAGCTGCAGCTGCTCCCAAGGCCTTGCCTGGGCAGGAAGGCTGCCTGCACTGCCTGTGCTCCTCCTCCAGGCACAGGATCGTCGTGGGGCCATGTGTTTCCGAGCTTGGGATGCTCCAGGTGCCAGAGGCAGAGCTGCCAATGCCACGCTTGGTTAAAGAGCTGCCGCAGTGGGCAGGGAGTGGCAGATCCGGAGCTGGAAAGACCTTGGGGTGGCCTTGGGGCTGCAGAGCAGGGAACAAGTGTGGCCGGACAGATTTATGGCCTCAGGCTGTCTGACACCACT
>NW_021939882.1:10747264-10747879 GCF_001715985.3 Manacus vitellinus
AGGGTATGGAATGAGATGACCTGTAAGGTCCCTTCCAACCCAGACCATTCTGGGATTATGATGATTCTTTGATCTCAGGAGCAACTTTGTGATGTACCCCCAAAGTACGACGGTCCCATCCTTCCCTGTGGAAGAAGTGTCAGGAGCTCAGCAGAGGGGAGGGAGGAAATGAGGGATGCTTCCCTGGAGGCATCAGGGCTGCCACCTTAGCAAGGCCTGAGCCTGAGGGACATGGACTTTACAGGCTCATTTTGCAGGATTATCTGTTAGCAGGGAGCTGGACGGTGAGTCCCCATTGTGTGGTGCCTTCCAGACCCTGCTTTTGGGGCTGGCTGAACCTGCACCCTGGGGTTAGGAGGAGTGGCTCATCACACCTGGTTCACTGGCTTTCCTTGGCTATGGGATGCTGGCAGCTCGTGGTGGCCCCATGACTGGCATTCCCTGGGCTGACAGGGGCCCACTGTGAGCATGCAGGGTCCTGCTCTGGCCACACCATCACTGTGTGAGGGTGGTAGGGGTGACACGGGGGACTGTCACACCAGCAGCCCCAGGGGTCCCTGTGTGCCCCACGGCCACCAGCTTGATGAGTGGAGCCTCTGCAGAGCCTGGTGGGGC
>NW_021939882.1:10748421-10756405 GCF_001715985.3 Manacus vitellinus
GACCACTGGGGATACTCCAGAACCCCAGGTCTGCAGGGACCTCTGGGTGCCAAGTGTGGTCCCAGAGTCCCAGGACTTCAGGAACTGCCTTGGAGTCCCAGGGCTGCAGGGGCCCACAGGGGCTCCAGTGAGACCCCAAAGCCTCGGGGCTGCAGAGACCCCTGGGGCCCCTGAGAGACTTCCCCAGTGACACCAGAGCCATGGGGCTGCAGTGAGCCCTGGGGCCACAGTGGGACCCCAAAACCTCAAAGTTACAGGGACCCCCAGGATCCTGAGGAGACCCCAGAGCCCCAGTGAGACCCCAGAGCCCTGGAGCTGCAGGGACTCACATGGTGGGGGTGGTAGTGGTGGGGCAGTGATGAGACCCCAGAGCCCTGGTGAGCCCCAGAGCTGCAGGGACCCCTGGGTGCCTGAGGGACACCAGAGTCCCGGGGTTACAAGGATCTGTGGGTGCCTGGAGAGACCCCAGTGCCCTGGGCCTGCAGAGACTCCCAGGTGCCTGGAGACAATGCAGAGCCTTGTGGCTGTAGGGACCCCCGGGTGCCTCTAAAGAGCCCATAGTCCCAGGGCTGGAGGAGCCCCTTGTGTCTGTGACACCCCAGAGCCCGGGGGCTGCAGGGACTCCCGGGTGCCTGGAGAGACCCCGAGCCCCGGTGAGACCCCCCAGCCCTGCAGGGACCCCCCAGCCACGACCCCGTCCAAGCCACCCAAGTTCAAACCCACCCACGAGCCCATCGGGCAGTGCCACCCCATTTCACTCAGGAGGACCGTGTCCCCTACATGGGGGACACCCCCGGGCCAGCGCCACCGTGCGCAGGGACCCTGCTGCCGCGATGCAGTCTGCTGTTCACCCACCGGGTGTCACACGAGCTCCACGGACGACAACGAGAGACACAGAGACAGGGCCAGCACCGGGGAGCGCCAGGGAACGGGACAGCCGAGGGACAGAGGGGAGCCTGAAGTCGTGTCCCCCTGCTCCCCGCTGATGCCACCACGGAGGTGGAGGTTGGCGCTGTGTCTGACCTGGGTCCCCAGGCGAGTGCTGGCTGTACCCCACCGTGTCCTCCTGGGGTGGCATCCCCGTGCTCGTTGTCCCCTGCTGCTCTGAGCTGTTCTGTGGCACCCCAGGGACAGCTCAGCCTTGGCAGCTCGAGGGGGTTCGGGGTGATTGGCACCTCCGTTTCAGGCTCGGTGTTACTGGTTCCAGTTAAGGGTCCCCGGGGCAGTGCTGGGGGCACGCTGCTCTCAGTGCCTGTCAGCCCAAAGAGGGCACCCCCCGTGAATTTTACCATTAAGATGAAGCCCCACAAAATGTCCTTTTCCCCCTTGCTCCCACCTGGCATTCCCGTTGGATCCCTCCTGCTCCTGACAGTAGCCTCAGGCACCCTGAGCCCCCCCAGTGAGAGGGACAGCAGGACATCCTGCACCCGGGACCACCAGGCTTTAACGTGGAACTTTTTTTGCCACTTTGGGGTTTTCTGCTGTCAGGGAAAAGTGTGTGTGTGTATGAGTGCTCCCCACAGTCCTTCTTGGAGCTGGGACTTGGCACAGCCAGGGTATCCAGCACTGCTGGGTCCCTTCCCTGCCCCCAGGTCTCATCCCTGGCACCACTTCAGGAGGGGATGGGCAGGGGCAGCACCAACCCCCCAGACAAAGGCAAGGAGGGAGCTTGGAGCAACCAGGTGGCAAAGCTGGGTGGTACCAGTGGCAAAGCTCAGGAGGGTGTTGGGGGAGGCTGCCAGGCACATTTCCAGGGGCTGGCACAGCTGACAGGGGCATGGAGAGGTGGGATGAGGGTCCCCTGCTCACCCCTTCATGAGGTTTGGCCTCAGCTCTGCCCTCCAGAAACCCAGTGGAGGGCAGTGTATGGGGTGGGTTCCCTGGGGTACAGCCAGTAGGGCCCTACAGCAGCTCTGCCCCACTGCAGGTGGGTCAGAAGGTCCTGTGGGTGATGTGACTCCATGTTTTGAAGGCTTGGAATAAGATGGTCTGTCAGGTTCCTTCCAATCCAAACCATGCTGTGACATATCTCCTGAGTACCCACGTGCCCCTCTGCCACCTCTCCGTGTCCTCCAACAACTGGGGTCATGCCAGGGCAGGGTGCTGCCCCAGGATGCTCCTCCAGCTGCGTGCATCCCACCTATCCATGGAACATGTCTACATGGGACACAGCCCAGCGACACACGTGTGTGACACACGGCATGGCAAAGGCAGCACCCTGGGGCAGGCACATGTGTGGGCACAGCCACGGAGCAGCGACGTGTTCACGGGGTCCTGCCACACACAGGGACATCCAGCAGGCACCTGTGCCTCCTCCACACACTGTGGCATGGAAGCCACATGTCTGGACATGTGTGTTTACCCACCTACACGTGCCCAGCTGGCAGCACACGTGTGTCAGCACATGTAGCTGGCACACAGCCCATAGTTCCAGCCTGGTTCTGGGGCAGCCCACAGTTACTGGGCACCCCCACAGCCCTGCACACACCCCTTGAGGGGTGCAGATGTGCCCTAGGAGTGTGCAGATACACCTGTGCACACTGCAGCTGCTTTGGGGTGTATGTGATGCTCCTCATGGGCCTCTCCTTAATCCCCTCCCACTCCATCTCCTGAGCCTTCTTGTTGCATCCTGCTCCCCTCCTCCCTACTGTCACCATCCCTGTACTGTGAGCCCGTGTGTGCCCTTTCCTGTCTCTCCTACCCCTCTACACTGCTTGTTTTAGCTGAATCCTTCTCCCCATGTCGTGCTGTGTCACCCCTTGGTTGCCCTGGAGCATCCCTCCCTGCCTGCTGCCATCCTGGAACCCTGCACCCCCCCTGGCTCCCCAAACTCCTGCTCTACTCCCCCACGCTATTCCCAGCCTGGCAGACAGGGATGTGGCACCAGCAGCCCCACGGCTGCCAGGCCAGGGCTTGCCTGCACAGTGCCCCAGCCGGGCATCAGGATGATTTAAAAGGACTGTGAAAAATGTAGTTATTTTTTCCCCTTTCAGCTGCAAGTCAATACTTGGGGAAGGATGTTTAATTATCTTTGTCACCCTCCTAAATCTCTTTATGAGAAGGTTTGGCTGCAAATCTCCACATCATTTCAGAGTTATTGGCTAGTGCAGTGCACAGCGACACAGTAAATTAGCCGCTCGGAGCAGGCGTGGGTGCTCCCACCACTGCCAGTCCTGCACGTGGCTGGTCCCCCTCATCCTGGGGCTGTGACAGGCTGGTGGCAGCAAGGGAGCCCTCAGATAGCTCAGGAGTTAGGGCTGGTGTCCCCTCAGGTGTGGGCACCACCTGGTTGTCATGGCACAGTACATGCCCCATCCCTGGGGACATGGCATCTCCTGTGAGTTGCCAGGACCAGGCAGGATCCAGAGGACAAGGGACACCCCAGGGCGACCTCTTGCACCAGGAGGTCCATTGTTCTCACTGTGTGAGGCCCCCAGTACCTCCTTCAAGATACTCTCCCCAGCCCTGGAGCCAGCCTGCCCAGACCCAGGGCTGTGGTTACCTGGTGCCCACTACCCCCACAGCTGGCAGGATTCCACTGGGGTGACCCAAAATCACCCTTGGCTGAGGGATGGATGAGGCTGAGGCATCTAGAGGTGCTGGGTCCACCCAGCTGCTCTGAACCTCCCCAAAAATCCCCGTGTTTGAAGGCAGATTGGAGAGGGGTGGGTGGGCTGAGATCCAGCTCTGGGTCCTGCTGCCATTCCCAGGGCAGGACCCACCCGGGGTGCGGGTGCAGGGCTGGGTGGGCCAGTGAAGGCGACAGATGGAGAGCAGGCACAAAAAGTGGGATGCAGCCCCCCACCCATCAGCATCCCTGGAGGCAGCACCCAGCACCCAGCACGCCCTAAACTCCCCCATTCTCATGCAAAACCGGTAGAGCTGGGGCTGGGCTGGAGGACCGAGATACGCCAGAACGGAATACCACCTTCCCGATAATGCCTTTTATTGGACTAGGTGACACGCAGGCTTTAGGGGGATAGCAGGAGAATCCTCTCGGCTCATCCGCAGAAAGGATTTCCACAGCCCTCCCGGCGGCTTGTCAGCGCTCGGCGCCGAGTCCCTGAAGAGTTATTACCTCCCGACGCAGGGCTCTGTCTGCCGGGAGCTCAGCGGCGTCCCTGCCCCTCTTTGCTGCTTAGAAAGATTACGCCGCCTTGGAATAAGCTCCGTGGAGCGCTGCTGCCGTCGCATCAGACACAGGCTAATCAGAAAATTAGCAGGGAAAGAAAACTTTGTGGCAGGAAACTTATCTCCGGCGCGGGCGCGTTGTCGCTCCGGCTGCTGCTGCTCCCGCTCCTCCCGAGCTCAGCCCCGGCCCTCGGGGCAAAATTTCCTTGGATTGCAGTGATTAAAGCGGGGTGTGGGGTGTGAGGTGGTGTGGGCACACACACGTCTGTGTTTCAGCGTGTTGGTGCATCTTGGGGATGGTCCTGTGCAGGGCTTGGGGTTGGGCTCGGTGATCCCTGTGGGTCCCTTCCAACTGAGCATATTCTGGGATTCTGTGCTTGGCACAGGCGTTTGTGTGTGTGAGTGCACACACCCACCCCTGATCTCACATGACTGGACTTGTACATGCATTGTACAATCACAGAATAGTTTGGGTTGGAAGGGACCTTAACGACCATCCAGTTCCACCTGTCTGCCATGGGCAGGGACACCTTCCAGCAGCCCAGGTTGCTCAGAGCTCCATCCAACCTGGCCTTGACATTTCCAGGGATCCAGGGGCAGCCACAGCTTCTCTGGGTAACCTGTGCCAGGGCCTCCCCACCCTCACAGGGAAGAATTCCTTCCCAATATCCCATCTAACCCTGCCCTCTGGCAGTGGGAATCCATTCCCCCTTGTCCTGGCACTCCAGGTCCTTGTAAACAGACTCTCCATCTTTCTTGTAGCTCCTTCAGGCACTGGAAGGCCACAATTAGGTCACCCCAAAGCTTCCCTTCTCCAGGCTGAACAATCCCAACTCTCCCAGCCTTTCCTCCCAGCAGAGCTGCTCCATCCCTCTGACCATCTTGGTACCTCCTCTGGACTCTCTCAAGCAGCTCCATGTCCTTCCTGTGCTGGGATCCCAGAGCTGGAGGCAGCTCTGCAGGGGGGTCTCACCTGAGGGGCAGAATCCCCCCTGCCCTGCTGCCCACGCTGGGGGATCAGCCCAGGGCACGGGGGGTTCTGGGCTGGGTCATGTCCAGCCTCTTCCCCACCAGCACCCTCAAGTCCTTCTCCCCAGGGCTGCTCCATCTGCTCATCCCCAGCCTGGATTGATCCCAGGGTTGCCCCAACCCAGGTGCAGCACCAGCCCTTGGCCTTGTTAAACCTCGTGTGATTGCCATGGGACCACTGCTGGAGCTTGTCCAGGTCTCTCTGGACGACCCCGTCCTTCAGGCGTGTCACCTGCACCACACCTGAGGGACACAGGGGGACACACTGGGACATGTGTGTGCACACACAGCCACATCTGGGCACCCTGGGGACTCTCCCACCCCTGGCTGTGTGTGTGTCCCACCTTGTGCCACCGATGCCGTGCCCACCCAGTGCCTGTGCTGGCATGACACGAGTCCCCACACCACGGTGGCATCCCAGGAAGCAGTGCTGGACACCCTTGGGTGTTCCCAGTGCCACCCCATCCTGTGCCACGGGGGCAGGAGCCGTGGGGGGGGGGTGCAGGGATCGGTGCAGGGTGATTAAAATGCACTGTTCATGTTATTTCAGCCCAAGCATCAGGGACAGTTACAGGGCACTGAGCTAGAAAATGGCATTTACAGACCCCACCTCCTGCCATCCCCAGCCCCGACCTTTGCAGCCTTCATTAGTGCCATGTGGGCACGGGCACATCCAGAGAGGGGCACACGGGGGGAAACTGGGACCCCTCCCCACTGCTCCCAGCCCCACAGCCTCTGTGTGGGACCCCAAAAACAGACAGGGGGGTAGGCATGGGACCCCTCTTCACTGTCTCCAGTCCTGCAGACCCTCTGTGGGACTCCAAACACAGCCAGAGGGGAGGGGAGGGACCACCACCACCATCTCCAGACCTGCAGCTGCTCTCTGGGACCCCAAACATAGCCAGAGAAGGAAGGCAGGGACCCCTCCTCACCCTCCCAAGCCCTGGAGCCCCTCTGTGGGACCCCAACTAGAGTCAGAAGGGAAGGACAGGGATTCTTCTCTGTCCCCTCAGCCCTGCAGACCCACCGTGGGACCCCAAAGACAAGGAAAAGGGGAGGGCAGGAACCTCTCCTCACTGCCCCCAGCTCTGCAGCCCCTCCCTGGGACCCCAGACACAGCTAGAGGGGGAGGGCAGAGACCTCTCCCCACCACGTGCAGCCCTGCAGCCCCTCTGTGGGGCCACAAATGCAGCCAGGTACCAGTCTGGGTGCTCTCAGTGGGATGTCTGAGCCCCCTGTGGCTCAGCTCTGGGGCACAGAGGTGTCGCTGGCACCGAGGGCAGAGGGGCAGGGACCGTGCTGGGACCCCCGTGCCCCCTGCCCCGTGCTGGGCAATACCAGCGGCCCCACACGGGCTCATTTTGGGGATAACGGGTCCATCCGTAGCAACAGTTACTACGATTCCCTTTTCCCATTCCCTTTTCCCGACTCCAGCGTCTTCCCATGGCAGCTATGGCGCTGCCGGGGATGTGTTTACAGGCAATTAAAGCTCATTAATTGTGCGCAGAAGCAACAGAAGCCCCGCGGCAATGTTGGAGGGGGAGGTGAGTCCCGCAGGGGACGGAGCCAAACCCGGCCATCCCTGGCTCATCCAGGGGAATGTGGGGGGCGAGTGGGGGGCAGCACCCCCCTGGGATGATGCTGGGCTGAGTTTGGCCCGGAGGGGATGGGGGATGGGGGATGTGCGTGAGCGACTCGTCTGCTCCGAGTCCCCATGGGAACATTAACCCAGGCACCGAGTGCTGCCAACAGCAAACTGAGGGGCCGAGGGGGTCAAGCCTCCTCCTTCGAGGAATACGAGCCCCGTATTCCTCCCTGGAGCCCAGTGCTGTGCCCTGGGGATGAATTGGGCTCTGCTCTCGGCAGGAGCAGAGCAGGGTCTTGCTCGAGGCTCTCTCAGCACGTGTCTGAGCAGAGCTGGCAGGGGAAGGGACTGAGCCGCTGCTCCCCAGCTCGGAAAAACAATAGCATTTGGTGGCAGGAGGAGAAAAACCTTCTCTGGGATTGAAAGGATGCTTTGATTGGGAACAGATGCAGGAGATGAGGGAGGAGGCAGGTACCGGCACGGATCCGGCACAGGGCCAGCCGCCAGCCTGCTCCTGGCTCCTCGCTGCAGGGAAGGGGAGACTCTCAGGAGGCAGCTGGTGTTAAGATTCCCACTGTCCTGCCTGCTCCAGGGCTGCTGGGATACACATGGGCTGGGCACGGGAGCAGGAGGAGGACACAGCGGTGCCAGAGCAGGGAACAGGAGCAGGGGGAGGATGGAGTGGTGCCTGGGATGCACCTGACTGCAGGATGCAGCTTGTTGGGCCCAGTCCTGGGTGTCAGGGTGGGATCAGGAGATCAGAATTCCTGGGGGGAGGAGCTATCCCTGGCTGGGTGGGGGTCACTGGCAGGGGGGATTCATGAGGAGGGTGCTCTGCCAAACTGGGAGGGGCTGCAGGCTTGGGATTTATCCTGCTGGGAGGGATGTGGGACTGTGTGTGAGCTGAGCCTGGTGCCCCATCCCCTGCTGCAGGACCAGCACGAGAGGTGCAGTGAGGATCCTGCTGTGGCTTCCAACTCCTCTTCCTCTGCTTCCTCCTCCTCCTCCAGTGCTGGTAGCAGGACCCAACAAGACAAGCCACAGCTCTGCCAGGCTGAGGCCAAGGGCACAGCTCAATGTAAAGACTGATCATGGTGCTGCTGCAGTTCCATGCCCCCCGCCCTCCTGCCTGCAGAGAGGCTGGTCTGTGTGGCGCTGGGTCCCGAGGTGTGGGCAGAGATGCTCGGGGGCACACTGCGGGCAGCAGGAGATGGAGAGTGGCTTGGCAGGGCCTGACCC
>NW_021939882.1:10757157-10764234 GCF_001715985.3 Manacus vitellinus
TTCTTCTCTAATCTTCTTATTTCATTTCGGCATTTACAATACACCCAGCCGGTAATCCTGACATCAAACACGCCACGCGCGCTTCCAAGCCGCGCCGACGTCAGGCTGCGCGAGCGCTGGCAGGAGCTGCCAGCTCCGACGTCTCCAGATAACGGGCGGGAGAGAGAGACAAGGAGAGCTGCTCTGCCAGCGGGGGGAGCGGGCACCGGGCTCCAGGTCCTCCAGAGCCCTTTGGTCACCCACAAGGTGCCCCTCGGGGCTGTGAGGGCGTGTCCCGCCCTGGGATGAGGTGGGTGCTGGTTGCTCAGGGCAGGTTTTGTCTCTAGGGAGAGGTTGGGGTCAAAGTCACTCACGGTGGCAGCCCAGGGGCAGGGGCTGAGCTGGGTGGCCCCGCTGGTGCCCACTCATCCACCTCCCTGCCCCCTGGAGCTGTGTAGGTTTCTGGGCAATCCCAACACTGGAATGTGCTGGGGGCTTTTCCCAGCCACCATCCTTTGGTGACCGGGCATGGCAGCTGGACCTTGGCTGGGGCACATGGGGCACCCCTCTGGAGTGCTGGGATGTGCCCCCTCCCCAGGGGGAGGGCAGGCAGGGGCACCTGCATGCTTGGGGTGGATGGAGACAGTGTCTAACACCCAATATCCATCGGCATCATCCATGTGGAGCTGGTGACAGAGACCCAAAGGCTGGACAGCCAGGGATGCTCCAGAGTCCCTTTCCCTACTCCCCTGTCCCCGGCTCTTCTCCGATGGATACCAGCTGCTGGGACAGAAATTCCTGAGGCTGGTGAGGCCCTGGCACAGGTTCCCAGAAAAGCTGTGGCTGCCCCATCCCTGGAAGTGTTCGAGGAGCTGAAATGCTCAGCAGGGCTGGATTGGGGAGAGGGGAATGAAGGGCAGGGAGAGGCAGAAAAGCCTGAGAAATCATTTAATCCACCCTCAGACCCTGGTGAGGATGGGAACCCTGCCTGGCTCCTCCTCATGGATGGTTCTTGGGGGCACCACAAGGCTCAGGAAGGCTTTGCCATGGCAGAGCACCCTGATGCCCTGTGCCAGGGTGGTGTCCTGTGCCCACACAGCTTTACCATCCTCTTCCTCAGCCCAGGCAGGAGGAACGAGCCCAGCAAACACGTGCTCTGCCCGGTGCTGGCAGTGCCAGGGGATGTGAGGAACGAGGAGGAAGAGAAGGAGAAGGGTAATGACTCCTGTCCCTGTGCAGACCTCAGTCCCTGCCAGCCCCTTCCTCACTGCCAGGTGGGCACTCCCTGGGAGCCCCCGGTGAGGGGTCACACCCCACGGAACAGCCTTAGATCGAATCCATGCCTCGATATTTGGGATTTGATCAGCACTAAATAAGTAGCTTTTTTTTTTCCTTTTCTTTTTAAGGCGGGGAAGGGATGCGACTCAATAGGAATTAATTTGCCTAATTAGCGTCTTTGGGAAGCTCTCCCTCCTGCGCATGCCCTGGCAGGGGGAATTCCAGGACCCGGGAGTGAAGGCTGTGCCTGGTGGGGTGATGCCCAGTATCCTGCCTGCCCCTCTTCCTGCTGGTCCACACAGCTCTGCCCTGAGCCCACAAGATCCAACTGGGATGCAGCTGTAGAGCTCCGGGGGATGCCCATCACCGGGGTGGCACCCACCAGCCCCACGGGGGTTGGCCACAGTGGGCACGGGGCGGGGGCCAGCCGGGGGGTGTGGGAGCGGGCGCCTGACAGGGAAGATGAATGGTTTTAATCACTCTGCTTACAGGGCACCATCTGAAGTTTCGTGTAAGTTATGATAGCGACAGTTTGCACGAAAATTGTATTTCCAGGCTTCATTGACTGGCTTAATGAGAATCTTTACGTGTCAGATATTAAATTAAGAAATTAAAGAGCTGTTTCGGTGTGTATAGACTCCTTCCCTCGCACTGAGCTGCTTCTTCCAGATCAATCAGGAACGCGCCTCTAGAAAAGATGGGAGAAGCCTTTGATTTTCTGTCACCGGGGAAGTGAATCTAATACGCGTTGGCACCTAATTCATGTTTTATTAAAAGGCATGAGGTGGATGCTGCCGGCCCCCGCCTCTGCCCGCTGCCCTCTCTCCGCCTGCGCCGCTCCAGGAGGAGGGAGCCCCCCCAGCCCCCCCATCCTTGGCTCCCAGTGCTGCCTGGCTGTCACACCGTGTCCCAAATGCCAGCATTCCCAGGGATGCCCAGCACTGAGAGGGCACAAGACCCTGGCTCTGCTAGCCAGAGATGAAGGTCAGTTCGGAAAAAGCCGCGTGGAAAATATCGCTGCTCTCCTGTGTTGCCATCCCTGCTTTCATTTTCATTTCTGCCTTGGCTGAGCTTGACCTGAATTCCCTGATCCCTTTGGTCTTCCCTCAAATTTTGCTGGGAGCGGGTAGTCGGCCAACAGCTCGCCAGGTGGTGGGGAATGGGGAAGATGTCACAGCCGTGGGAGGGACTCGGATGGCTGGAGGACGTGGAGAGTGCCACGATCATGGACAGGCTCCCGGGCATGGTGGGCTGGATGGGGGCAGAAAATCAGTGCCATGGACACTGGAGATAAACACCTGGGACAGGGACGCTGAAGAGTAACTCCTGGGTCAGGGACCACAGGGATAAATGTCCCAGGGCACGGGTATCCAGGGACAACAGGGATCAATGCCCCTGGGTGGGGACATCCAGGGACACCAGGGATAAATGCCCCTGGATGTGCTTATCCAGGGACACCAGCCATAAATCCCTCCTTTCAGAGGCACGCAGGGACACCAGACATAGCCCCTGGAGCAGGGCCATGCTGGGACAGTGCAGATAAGTTGGGGACACCAGTCAGCTCAGTGTGTTCGGGGAGAGAGTCCAGATGGGATGTGTCTGTGTTTCCTGATCCACCTGGTCCCTGTCATGGAGGAGCTTGGGGACACAGTCACCATCTCAGGAGTCCCCAGGAGGAGGACAGGGGTGTTGGGCTCTCTCTGGATGCTTGGATGAGCCCCAATCACTTGTGGTCAGCACATCTGGATGAAGTCCCACTGCCTGGGCGCTCTCCCAGTCCCCTCACCACAGCTCCACCTTCCAAAGTCAAAGATGAGGAGAGGAAGGCATCGCTGTTTCAAACTGTCTGTCAGGGCAAGGAAAGTCCCACCTCCAGGTCCCTGACCATGCCATCCATCTTCAGCTCCCCACGCCGGCCCCGGCTTCTCCTTGTGAGGGCACACTTGGAGTAAACAGCTTAATTTGGCACTAATATGAGCAGTGACATCGTCTGCTGTGTCAGCTATTGATTCGTGTCCACACGGCCCCATCAGTCACTCAGGCTCTTTTTAGTTTTTGGTATTACAGTCGGGAAGGATCAACCCCCCAGCAGTCCTGGATTGGGCTCATCGTGTCCCTGCAGGAGCCTGGTCCTGGTGTCACCAGTCCTCTCCCCACTGCTGGGACTCTGGGTCCCTGGCAGTAGGGAGAGGGGTGTGACATCAGGACCAGCCTCGTGGGGGGACCCAGTGTCCCTGCAGGAGCCTGGTCCTGATGTTGTTAGCCCTCTCTGCACCATTGGGACCCCACATTCCCACAGGAGGCTGGTCCTGGTGCCATCTGCCCTCTCCCCACTCCTGGGGGCCTTGTGTCCCCACGGGAAGCTGGTGCTGTGCCACTCACAGCATTTCTCCCACAGGACATATGTAGGTACAGAAGGAGATGTGGGGGGAGCTGGAGCCACTGTGCCCCTGCATTAAGGCTGCCGGGATGCCTGCAGGAATGGTGCCCCCAGGATCCTTGCCCAGGAGGACGGGGGTGGGTCAGGACTGGGACCCATCAGTGCCACCGTCCCCAGGCCACGGCCAGGCTGGCCGAGGTGCTGTTGCCGCCCGTGCCAGCCCACCCCGGCAGCCGGGCGCCCCGCTGGCCCTGCCTAAATGTCTCATTAAAGGGATTTGCGGGGCTGCTGAGCCGGCCTGTAATCTGGCGCTTACCGTTCATTTGTTCCAGCGTCTCAGGCAGTCGGCAAAGGTCGTTGGATCTTTAATTACCGGGAGGCAAGCGGCGGGCACAGCGGGGAGGAGGAACAGCTGCGGGCGCCGGGCAGGCAGCCCGAGAGCGGCAAGCGCGGCCGGCTAACGAGGGAGATGCTTTCTGCCCTCGAGAGCCGGCAGACGACACGAGCAGCGCTGTCACAGCGGCGTTGTCACAGCCAGCCAACCCACGGCCTGGCTGAGCAGTGACCGCAGCCTCGCCTGGCATTACCCCCTTCCCCCTCCTCCTCCTCCTCCTCCTCCTCCTGGGCGGTGTGTCACCCGCCCCGCAGCCCCAGCCCAGCACGGTTTGTCTCTTTGTCGCTCCTGTGAGCTGTGAGACACGAAGGGTGCCCAACCCTGGGCACAGGGGGGTGGCTGGGCACACCCTGGTGTGCATGTCTGGGGGTGCCCACCCCTCCCTGGGCAGATTGTCCCTGGGCTGTGCCTGGGTCAGGCTGAGCGGGATGGCTGGAGTTCAGCTAGGACAAGCCAGAATTCCCAACTGGCTGAAACACTGGGATGTGTTGATACCTGGCGTGCCCAGGCAAGAGCAGGAGTGTGCTCCCTGCCCACAAATCCGTGTGGGATGGAGGGACGGGGGTGGGAGCACTGCTGGGGTGTTGCGTGCTTGGTGCTGAACGTGGGCTGTGTGTGCAGGTACATCCATCTCCCAGGGCTCAATATTCACGTGTGTGTGTGTGGGGAGGTGAGTTTGAGCACGTGGGGGTGTCTCAGTGCTGAATGCCCCCAGCACAATGGATGTGTGTGTGTGTGTTGGGGGTGTGTGTGCAGGGACACGGGTTAGATGGAGCTCTGAGCAACCTGGTCTAGTGGAAGGTGTCCCTGCCCATGGAAAAAGACGAGCTTTAAGGTCCTTTCCAACCAGAACCATTCTGTGATTTTGTGATATGGGCTGAATTCCACGTGTGCATGCACATACCTCCCTGCACACCCTGTGCACATACATGTGCATGAGCTCCCACGTGTGACCACTCAACGGTGTGTGTATGCTGAGCCATGTGGTGTTTGTGCTGCAGAGGGGCCTGGGGGTGCTGTGTGGGTGACAGGGCTGCAGAGAGCGAGTGACAGCAGGACGGGCAGTAAAGGAAGTCACACAATTATCCCTGCGCTGCGTGCGGAGCCATCCCGCTCCCTGACGGTCATTAATGGACTGTCATATCCTGTGCTGACAGGTGGGATCAGTGCCTGACACGGGGAATGAGATGCTCCAGGGCTGCGGTGGTCTTGGGTGACAGGCAGGAACCGTGTCTTGTGCTGCCACCTCCCCCTGCCCATGTGCTTTGCCTGGCCCCGACCCCCCCTCCATCCTGCCCGGGTGCCCAGGTGATGCCGTGCAGCCCCCCCCACTGTCCCCACGGGCTGCCCAGCGTGCAGGGGGGATGCAAAGGCTCTGCCCTCCGCGGCCGGGGGTCCCCGCAGCGCTCGGAGTGCCCCCGGGGCTGGCTGCAGCCTGAGTGACAGCCTGGCGCGTTAATGAGCCCCGTGCCGGGCGGGATGGCTGCACCCGCGGCCACCTCCTCGGGCCACCCCTGGGGGCTCCCAACCGCCAGGCACGGCCGGGGGAGGCCTGGGGGTTGACACTGATGCCGTCCTTTCTCCTTAACGCCGCTGGGATCTGCCTGGCTTTGCCTGACCCCTGCAGTCTGGGGGCTCCAGGATGTGCAGGGGGCTGGCTGTGCTCCCTGGCGTGCAGGGTCAGCTGCCCGCAAGGACCGGTGGCACCTGGAGCGTCCCCTGCCTGGCCCCAGCCAGCCTGGGCAGGGCAGAAGGGGATGGAGAAAGGATAAGCCAGGCCAATGTGGGTACTAGGCGGTCTGCAGTGGGTCTGGAACGCAGCATCATCCTCCTGCCTCAGTCCCAACATTCCTGGGGCATCTTCCTGCCTTAACCCATTGCTTTTGGAGCATCTGCTGCCTCAGCATCACCATTTTGGAACATCTTCCTGTCTTAGTCCCACCATTTCTGGAGCACCCTCCTGCCTCAGCACCAGCATGTCTGGAGCATGGCCCTGCCTTGGCATGGCAGTTCTGGAGCATCCTCTGCCTCAGTCCCACTATTTCTGGAGCACCCTCCTGCCTTGGCCCAGCATTTCCAGAGCATCCTCCTGCCTCAGTATCACCATTTTTAGAGCATCCTCTTGCCTCAATACCACCATTTGTGGAACATCCTCCTGCTTCAGTCCTATCCTTTCTAGAGCATCATCCTGCTTCAGCACCAGCATCTCTGGAGCATCCTCTGCCTCAGCATCACCATTTCTGGAGCATCCTCAGTTCCTGCATGACTGCAGCTCTGCCCCCTAATTCCAGCTCCTGGCCCCATCCTTTTCAACAGTGACAGTCTTCATCCCTCGTTTCCCTGTCTCCTATCTCTCTTCCTCCCACGTCTCGCTCGCTCCCTTGAAGACACACATGCCTAATCCTCTTGTTAGCCTATCCCTTCATCTAAAACCAATATGCAGCTGAATGCTGGAGATAATTAATTGATCAATTAGATAGAGAACTGCCTGTGCTCGTGGCATTGAACACACACGGGGGGGGAACACTGGGCTAGCACACCTGGCAGTGCCCGTGCCCATGGGAGGGGGTGCTGTGTCCACACCCGGGTGCTCTCGGTGTGTGCACACCCAGCCGTGCCCGTCGGTGCTGAGCTCGGGGTGACACACACCCTGCGCCCCCCACATCCCTCCTCCTGCCCCAGTTTGCTCCACAGCTGCAAGGACACACCTGCAGTGGTCCCACCGGAGGGGACAGGCCACCCAACAAGGTGACCACGGGGCACTGGCAGCTGGCAGGGCCATGGTCACCTGCCTGCCCCACAGGGTCACAGCGGGTGCTTGTGCAGTGGGGACCCCAAACCCTGTCCCTGCTGCCCCCCCCAGCCCAGCCTGGGTGTGGGTAAGGGATGGGGCAGTGCCAGCTGCAGGTCTGGGTGCTGCTGGCACCTCACCACTGTGCCACGCACACCGTGTGACACGATGACATGGTGTGCAAAGCTGGGGAGGTGCGAGTGCTCCAAACCCTACCCGGGGGGTTTCTGCAGCCTGGCATCCCCTGGTCCCCAA
>NW_021939882.1:10764409-10767359 GCF_001715985.3 Manacus vitellinus
TAGCATGCCGAGGAGGGGCTGCCAGGCAGGCAGGCAGGCAGGCAGGGCGCCGCGGAGAAGTAAATAATGCAGCAAACCCATGTCTGCCAACCCCCTCCTCCCCGGGCTTTGAAAAGCAACACATTACCCTGATCTCCAGACATGAGTTTTTGTCACCAAACAGGGTGATGAGGAGACTTTGAAGCAAATACAAACACCGGGAAAGGGAATACATAAGAAGAGAGTCGTGTGTTCTCTTCAGAAAACAATTGCGGTGTCAACTACACGGAGCAGCTCCGCGGAGGGGGAGCTGCTAACCAGGAACCTGACAGCCCCAAACGCCGGGAATTATCATTAAAATAACGAAATCATCCCTCTGCTGACAGGGCTCTGGTGCCTTCCCTGTTCCACGCCACACGGATGTCCCTGCCCCTCCTCTCCTTGCACCCCCACCTTGCCCCAAGTGCTGTGTGTGCCCCTGTGGTGGTGTCACTGTCCCAGTTGGGGACAGATCCCCTCTGCACCCACCTGTGCTTTGTCACCTGCATGCCCTGAGTGCATGCTCCTGTCTTGCACATACACACTTGCACCACCTCCTGCTTTATGGATATCCTCACACCTTGCTCGGGGCACTCACACCTTGCACACTCACACCCCACACACTCCCACACGCTCTCCTGCCCCACAAATGCCCTCACACCTTGCACACTTGGCCTCTGTGGTCCTGTGTGCCCCCTTCTCCCTGACAGCCTCCCTGGAGCTCCATAAATAACATAAACCTGTGTGGGGATGTAAAGGCAGTGCTATGTATAGCCTGGGAGATGGTGGCAGGTACCTCTCTCCTCCTGGATTTCACTTGGGCATTTAAGGTGCCTCGGGAGTTCAGGCAGGATTTGGGGGGTCTGTCTTTGAGCCAGGCCCTGCATTGGAAGGGCTCAGGACAGCCCCTGGGAGCTTGGCATGGGGTTCTGCCCCTTCACATGCAGGGCTGTTCCCGAGGGCGTGGGTGTGCCTTGGGGTAGGGGTGATGCCACGAGGACCCCTGGGAGCTTGGGGGAAAGAGGGGGCACCTTTGTGTGGCACACAGGCACCTCCTTGCCTTCAGATGCACATGCACCAATGCTCTGCATGAGCACTCGCACCCCGTGCACACAATCCCCCCCTGCACCAGCACATCCATCCTGCTCACAGTCACCCCTGCACCAGCATTCCCAGCCTGCTCACATCCCCCCCTGCCCCAGCACTTCTCTGCTCACACGCAATCCCTGCACCAGCACTCCTATCCTGTTCACACTCATTCCCTGCAGAAGCACATCCCTCCTGCTCACACTCACTCCCTGCACAACTTCCACGCTGCTCACTCTCATCCCAGCAGGAGCAAATCCACCTGCTCACACTTATTCCCTGCACAAGCAAATCCAACTGCTCACACTCATCCCTGCACCAGCACTTCCACCCTGCTCACACTGATTCCCTCTACAAGCACTCCCATCTGCTCCAAGTCATCCCTGCACCAGCACTCCCACCCTGCTCACCCCTCCAGCCCTGCACTCAGGCCTTGCACCCCCCTCACCTCTCAGACACACTCGTGCCCTGCACGTCCTCTCACACTTTCCTTGCCCTTCCACACCTTCCACGTGTGCCCAGACATGGCACACGGGATCTCCCCCGTGCCTCACACACGTGTGTCCCGGTGCACGCTCCGGGGGCACCCCTGGCATGACCCCAAACGTGCCTCTTCCCAAACGCAGCTCCAGGCACTCCCTTCCTGCACCCCCCAACCCCAAACCTTGCTCAGCCCCTCACCCACGGGGCCACCCTGGGCACACCAGCTCGCTGCCCCCACATCCCTGCAGACACCTCTCCCTGCTCCCTCCATCCCTCATCCATCCATCCATCCATCCATCCATCCATCCATCCATCCATCCACGCATCCCTCCGTCTCCTGACACCCTCCCGCGCCCGGTGCTGTCGCCCTTCTCCTCCCTCTTTATCTCTGGCTCCCAGATGCCTCTCGCCCCTCCCCGCTGCTCCCTCCATCCCTCCTCTCCCCATCCCTCGCTCCCGCCGCGGTTATCGCTCCCTCGCACACATCCCTCCTCCCTCCCTCCTTCTCCTCATCCTTTCTCCCTCCTCGCACGCTCCCCTTCTCCCGTCTATCCCCACCACTTATCCCTCCATCCCCGCATTCCATCCCTCTCCATCCGCCAGCTCTCTAGGGCACCTCGTTGTCCAGCCCCGGGGCTGCCACCCCATCCCGCCGCCCGTGTCCCCGCGTCCCCCGGCTCACGTGTGTCCCCTCGGTGTCCCCGCCGTGCCCCGTTTTTGCCGCGCTGCCGCAGCCTTTAAAGTTTCAATCAGGCTCGGCTGGGGGAGGCGGGGAAGGCTGCGCCTCCCGCTCCCAGCCCCGCGACGCCGCGCTGCCACTCTGAGTGCTCCCGCCTTATAAATTTTACATTATTACCCTCTTTAAAGTATATAAAATAACTATTCATAAATTATTGAGGGGAAATTTAAAATACTACAAATGTTTATAAATGTTTATCAAGAGGTCTTCAGAAGTGAGCGAGCGGAGCCTGAGTGACTTCCCGCGGCTGGCAGGAGCACGGCAGCCCCCCTGCCCCTGCCCGCAGGGGGATTTGGGGGGGACCCTCAGCTGGAGCCTTACAAGGGCTCCCACAGCCTCTTAATTCATGTTCCCGTGGATGGTGAGGAACAAATTCACATCCGTGTGCTGTCTCCTGCTGCTAGTGGTGCTTGGGGTCGGGGCGGCCCCATCACCTGCTGAAGTGTGATCCCACTCTGGGGCTGTCCCTGGGCAAGGACAGATGGCCTGTCCTGTTTGGGACATGTCCTGTCCAGCTGGGAATGTGTTCTGCCCTACTGGGGACACAACCTGACCCACTGGGGACACGTTCTGACACACCAGGGACACGTTCTGTCCTGCTGGGAACCTGTCCTGACCCACTGG
>NW_021939882.1:10767758-10768841 GCF_001715985.3 Manacus vitellinus
GATGGCACTGCCAAGCAGAGGCAGCTGGCATCTCACAGTCCCTGGAATAACCATGGCAGAGTCCCTGGAATAACCATGGCACAGCCCTGATGTAGCCATGGCACAGCCCAGGGAGGGCACAGGGATCCTGCACATCCTTTGCTCCTCTTCCCAAGGTGATCCAGGATCCAGGTTTCACCTGTAGGCAGGGTGTTACTGCCAGGGAGGTGCCAGGGTAGGAACCACCTACCAAAGACCAGTGCTGGGGACATCCTTGTCCCTGTGCAAATCACAATCACAGACAACACCCAGGCTGCAGGACACGGGCACCACGGCTGCTGGGAAGGAACAAAGCCCTGGAGATGTCCCCAGGAAGCCCAGCACAGCCTGGAGACTGTGCCCACCACGGGGTGGCAAAGGAGCTCTGCTTAACCCCGGTGAGTGGGTCTGCCAAGTGTGCACAAGTGGTGCGTGGATGCTCAGTGATCCCACAGCCCCCAACGAGAGCTGCCTGCAGGGATTGTGTTTAAAGCACCGGCTGATTGGGGTAATCATGGGAGCAGAGAGTGCATTAGCTGTGAAGGTTTATAAAGGGAAATTAAAATAAAATTGGATGTGACAGAAAAGTACATGGAAAATTAGTATAAGAATATGAATATTTATGGCTGTGGGAGCACGTAGGGGGAAAGCTCTCCTCTGCTCCAGGCCACCCTCCCTGACGTGGGGCTCGGGCAGGCCCTGGGGCAGCACCGGAGTGTGGGGTGGGCACGTTGTACTCCACCTTCGGTCATCGTTGTCACCACTGACGTGCCTTCACGGGGGTGATGGAGGTTGTGGCATCCCAGCTGTGTGTCCCTCACCTCTGGGGGTGTCTGCAGGGCTGGCGTGTCCCGGTGTTGGTGGTGACCACAGGGACAGGGAGAGGCGCAGCGCGGGAGCATCGCTGGTGGCAGAGGGGAGGGGGTTGGCACCGTGAGGTGCTGGCACTCCCGAGGCTGCTCGAGCAAGAATTAGGGCACTAGGACAGAGCTCAGCCCGGGCACAGCTCTCCTCCTGCCCGCTGGGGCTCTGCCCACCCAGCCGGGCTCCGCAGGGTCTGCACCA
>NW_021939882.1:10769076-10774541 GCF_001715985.3 Manacus vitellinus
CCTCCCTCTGCCACACTTAGAAGCCATTAAAATAATTGAATGCTTTAAATATTCAGCGCTCGGCTTAAATATTCATCAGCAAAGTTATTCTGATTGCTAAACAGCATCAGCGCAGGCTGGGAGATGGTTCCTCTCCACGGAGCTCCCCCCGCCCCCCGTGCACAGCCCTGAGCGCCCCGACCCTCACGTGGGCACGCACGGGGACAGACACACCTGCACACGCGTGTGCACACATGTGCACGTGCATGCAGGCATCATGCGTGGAGGAGGATGTGTGCCAACACTCCCAGAGCGGTGGGTGCAGGCACTGGGAGCAGTGGGGGGCACTGGGAGCACGTTTAGGCAGCTGGTTCTACCCCCCTGACCTGAGCTGGGCTGCCCTGGTGAGGCAGGGGGAGGTTCTCAGTGTCCCCATCACTGCCCACCCTGGCACCAACAGCTTAAATCCCACTCCAGGGCCACTCTGGTCATTCCCAGTATCCCCATACCGGTGTCACCAAGGGCCCAGGGCAGCAGCACTCACCTCTACCAAAACCCACATGAAATCCATGTGGTGTGCAGCCCCAGAACTCTTCCTGGGCAGTCTCTGCTGCAGGGGTGCCCCGCAGGGTGCAGGGGGGGCATCCCTGAGCCAGTGCTTGCATTATTTAGGTGTTTGTACCACAGGCAAGGACACATTAAGGACTGATTCCTGACTCAATAGTAGTGAGAGATGGTCCAAGTGGACCCCACTTGGCATCCCAAGACGCCTGGGAAGGCATCACTTTGAACCCCCTCCCTGGCTCCCCAGGTACCCCAGCCCTTGTGCTGCTGCCAAGCCACCATTTGCTGGAGACTGGTGATGGAGAGGTGCCTTTGGACATGAAAGGAAGGTTTGGTGATCCACCCAGCTGGGCCCTTCAGAGCCCCACCTTTATTATCCTTAAGTGTCCTCTGCATAATCCCTTCCCTCAGGCTGGCTGATGGGGGGATGTTCTCTGCCAGTTCTGCAGATGTGGCACCACGTGCCACTTGCCAGGGTGATCACAGAGTCACAGAATGGTTTGGGGTGGAAGGGACCTGAAAGATCATTGAGTTCCACCCCCTGCCATGGGCAGGGACACCTTCCACTAGCCCAGGTTGCTCCAAGCCCCGTCCAGCCTGGCCTTGGACAATTCCAGGGATGGGGCAGCCACAGCTTCTCTGGGCAACCTGTGCCAGGGTCTCACCACCCTTAAAGGGAAGAATTTCTTCCCAATATCCCATCTATCCCTGCCCTCTGTCAGTGGGAAGCCATTCCCCCTTGTCCTGTCCCTCCAGACCCTTGTCCAAAGTCACTCTCCAGCTCTCTTGAAGCCCCTTTAGGCCCTGGAAGGGGCTCTCAGGTCTCTCCAGAGTCTTCTTCTCCCGAGGTGAAGCCCCCCAGCTCTCCCAGCCTGGCTCCAGAGCAGAGGGGTTCCAGCCCTCAGAGCATCTTCATGGCCTCCTCTGGGCCTGCTTCAACAGGTTCCCATCTTTCTTGTACTGAGGACCCCGGACAGAGCTGGATGCAGCACTCCAGGTGGGGTCTCACAAGGGCAGAGTAGAGGGGGAGAATCCCCTCCCTTGACCTGCTGCCCACTCCTCTTTGGATGCAGCCCAGGACACACCCAGTCTTGGCTACACCCCTGTGCCCTTGGTTGTGACTCCACTTTACCCACTGCTGAGTATTTTCTGGGTCCCCAAATGCCACCCATGATGGCCAGAACTGTGCTGTGGGGAGAAGAGCACCAGCGGAGCATCCCCTGCAAAACCAGGGGTCAAAGCAGAACTTCAAGAGCACAAAGAGCTCTGCACTGTGCTGAGGCTCTCCTCATCCTCTGATCTTGACAGCACTCTGGTATAATCTTCCATTAGGAGACAAAAGATCATTGCTCGACACCTCTATTCCTGGAACTGAGTGACTCGGCTGAGAGAAGCAAGAGGAGAATCAAGAGCTGATATAACCCATGGCTGGGAACAAACGATGCTCTGAAAAGAGCAGTGGCAGTGCCAGTGGCAGCAAAACCTCTGCCACCCTCTGGAGGGTGGGTGAAACCAGAGCCAACAGCTGCTTTTAGAAGGATTTTCCTTCTTCACTGTGATGCACTGCAGTGGGAGTGTGGGGAGAGCCTGCACATCCCCAGCCAGGAACCGCCTTCCTATCTGGAGTCTTATGAGAGGCAAGACCTGAAGCTCAGCACCTTCAGGGATCCCATCATGAGCCCCCAGTCCCTCCAGGGATGGTCTGCAGGGCCCAGAACCTTCCGGGGTGAATCCTGCCGGCAGTCCCGCACCCACAGCCCTCGTAGTGAGCGGTGCTGGTGGATAAAGAGCTTTTGCCTTTCACCCCGGGCGCGTTTTCTCTCCGGCAGCAGCTGGCAGCGAGATTCCACTGGTGTGCCAGTGCATTCCCACCCTCACATGGGCGCTGGCATGTGCAGGCGCACGGAGAGGTGGGAACGGCCCCGGCAAAGCTCTGCAAACAGCCCCGATAAAATTGTTCCTCAAATACCTAAAGCAGGCTTAGGTTTAAGCAATCCCGCTCCAAAGACGGCTCCCGCAGGCTGGAGCTGCACCTTTAATCCCGAGGAATCACAGACTTTGCATCCGCATTTGCCATTCAGATTCGCACAGCAGCAGGCAGAGGTGGGGAGGGGGGGGTCAGGGGGGCTTTGGGGGCTCCCAGCCCCGGGGGGTTGGACCCTGCCCACGCCACGGCTCAGCCAGACCCCGAGCAGAGCAGAGCCCGTCGCTCCGCGCGGCTGCCGAGCACCGGGAAGGAGTCGCTGGTTTATCTGATATGATTTAATCAGCCCTATAATTAGATTAATTTGTTGATTTGATAGCAACCCATTTCTCGCTGTTTGATTTGTTTATGTGTGTTTTATGCTCCAGTTTGGCAATAAAATAGGAGCTGAGGAGGTGGGAAAGTCCCTCTGCGTGCCCGCGCTCTGCCCCTGTGGCTGGAGAGGCACGTCCAGGGCTCCTGCTGGCTCCTTGTGTGGGCAGGGAACAGGCACAACGGGCAGCTGCAGGGATGCCAGCTTGATGGAACAGTCTGCCATGGGGTGGGTGCATCCCTGTGGTGACAGCACAGGGGACAGAGGGACCCAGGATGGGCCCAGTCCCACTCCAGCCACCTCCCCCTGCATCCTAAAGCAGCAACGCCTGAAAGGAAAAATAAACCCAAACCTGCTTGTTCGAGGGGGGAAGAGACGGGCTGTGGGGTGTGTTGTAAACCACAGGATGCTTCTGCTGACTTGGCAATGCAGGGGGAGAGGGGGTTTTGCAAAGGCTCTGCTCCCTCCTCCAGGCTGTGCTGTTGGCAGCACTGCCCAGCCTGGCCCGGCCCTGCCCGGCAGCTGCCGGTGATGGATGCAGAGGGACACGGACCTCACGATGCCTTCAGCTCCAGCCTATGCACGGCCCCCTGCCCTGCCTGCCCCCCACCAGCTCTTTTCCGTGAAGCTCGAGCAGCACAAGGGCACGCACAGGGGCAGGGTGAGTCCTGACCCTCCTCCTCCTCCTCCTCGCCGCTGTCCCCACGGCAGGAAGGGAGGTGTTGCATCACCCAAGGTGGCCGCTGGCATCTCTACCAGACAGGTGCTGCCTGCTCCCAGGGTGGGGGACAGCCGTGGCACCCCCTGCCACCGACTCAGGGCCACCTCCACCCGGGTGACTCCTCCAGGGACGCGGTGTCACCCTCTGCCAGCCCCGCAGCCGCCCCGCAAAGGCTGAATAATTAAAATTAACAAGGCTGGCTCGGGGAGGGGTGTGGGGAGCAGGCGGGAGGAGGGAAGGCGGGAGCGACACGGAGCGAGCGCGGGGGTTTGCCGGCGAAGCCCGTGCGAGGAGCTCTTTGATGGGCAGCTCCTTTGATCAGAGATCTGAATACAGCCCTCACGTTCCCCCCGTGTGAGCCCGCTGCCTAATTACCACACGGCAGGGCCGCTCCGAGTCCTCGGCACGTTGCTGTAATAGATTTCCCCGCGTCCAGCCTGGAGAAGGACATCGATTCCTGCCCACAGCCGCAGGCTCATGCTAAACATTGCGTCCTATCGATTTTTTTTCTTTCTCCCCCTTTTCCCTTTTTTTGCCTTTTTCTTTTTTTTTTTCTTCTTTTTTTTTAAAAAAAAATTCTTTATTTTCATTAAATCATTAATCAGGGAGAAATCTACATTTTTATCATTTCTATGGCTGGAGAGGAAGAGAGGAAAGTTATATTGCCATAGAAACCGTTCCCTACCATTCTCAGCCTCCGAGCAGTCCCTCTTGTGCTGTCTCTTGTCAAAAGGCGTAATTGTTGCTCCTGATCTTCACTGCTCAATTAGCAGTGATGTCTCCCTTCAAGTTAATTGCTGGAGATGGGAGGAAGTAGGACAAATGTAACCTTTTAGATGAAAAGATCTCTCCCCCCCCTCCTTCCCCGCCTTTCCTCGCTTGCAGGCACTCGAGGGCCCCTCTGCAGTGAGCTGTGGGGGGGGGAGCACCACTGGCCTGGGAATGTTCCATCTCCCCCCAGCTCCCCACTGGGGACCCCTCCCCATCTCCCTCACCCCGTTATCCACGGCAGGACCCCTTTGTCTCCCCCCTTGGTTCCCTCTGCCTCTTCCAGCAGCATCACCACCAGCTCAGCCTCTCCCCAGTCACCTCCACCCCAGCAGTGTCACTCACCCCAGCATCTCCTGGGCTGGGACAACCCTCCTGGACACTCTGGGATTGCTGGCCCAGCTCCCACGGCACGTTCCCATGGTGCAGCACCAGCACTGGGTGGGCTCACAGGGATGGGGTGGCCCAGGAGCAGGGGGACCCCTGCACATGGCCAGGGCTAAAGCCTGGTGACAAAACAGGGCAGAGTGAATGTGGAGATGGAAAAACAAGCAGGAGGGTTTCATCCTGCAGAAATAACACCAGGAGCACCAGTGCAGCTCACAAACCTGTTGGGTGGGAGCAGTGACCCCAGGTAGGAGGAAGGTTCAGAAATGCTGCCTGGGCAGAGGGTTTCTCACCCTGGAGGGATGACAGACAAGCCACACAATACATTAAGGAGCAGAGAAGTGTGGCAGCTGCCTGTACCTTTGTAGTCAGAAGAACAGCTCTTAAACACTGACTGGAGTGTCTGTAAGACACAGATCACCCCAACCAGGTGTGATGTGCAGGGCACAAACCCACACGGTGCTGCCAAGTGGCATGCCAGGGAAATGGGGACAAGGCAGCCTGGTCAGACCTGTGGCACAGGGCCCCCTCCTCATGTGCCACATGATGAAACAAATGAGCCCTCAAAGCTCAGGATGGTGGTGAAGGCAACGTGGACAGCTGGAGGATGGAGGGTGTGAGGGCATCCAAAGGGTTGTCTGGCAGGCAGGAGCTGGACACAAGGAAAGGGGGTGTCACCACCTGTGGGGGACACTGGGCCACCCTGTCAACAGTGGAAGAGCACCAGAAAGGTCCAGGGCAGATCCAGG
>NW_021939882.1:10775441-10782515 GCF_001715985.3 Manacus vitellinus
GCACAGACACCCCAACAATCCCACTCTGTCCCTGAGAGTGTTGTCCAAACCCTCCTGGAGCTCTGGCAGCCTTGGGGCTGTGCCCACTGCCCTGGGGAGCCTGGGCAGTGCCCAACCAGCCTCTGGGGGAAGAACCTTTTCCTGATACCAAGCCTAGCCCTTTCCTGATGCAGCTCCAGCCATTCCCCCAGGTCCTGTCACTGGTCACAGAGAGCAGAGATGGTGCTGCCCCTGCACAGCCCCTCGTGAGGAAGTTGCAGTGGTTGGGTGGGAGCGAGGTGTGATGGTGGTGATGCAGCAGAAATCGTGAAGCAAGGGGAGCCCTCACCTTGAGGTGCTGGTGAGGGTTGTGGATACCACCACTCACACCCTGAGCAGGGGCAGGAGCTGCTCTCCAGCCCACAGAACAACGGGCCCACCCCTGGTGGCCTTGGCCCCTCTGGCTCATCGTCTCCTTTGCCTTTCTGCCAAGACAGGCAGTAATGACTCACTTTCCTCTCACAGAGTGGAGATTGGCTTCTCCAGTCTCACAAAGCCAGAACTAGGTTACTCCCCTGGCTCCCATCACTTGCTGTATTGCTGAGCAGACCCACCCTCAGCCCCTGCTCCGTGGCAATCTCCACGTTCCCAACCCAAGGCCACCATCTCTCTGCCTGGATGCTGCTGGCCTGAGCTCCTCCCGCTCCAGTGCCACGTGTCCTGGCTCCTCCTGGGCTTGATTTGTATGTCCAAGACATGGACCCACCCCACCCCTGTGCATCAGCCCTGGGGCCACCTCGCAAACATTGCCCTGGCCACGGATGCAGCTTCTCTAATGCCCGGGATGCTCCTTCTCTAATGCCTGGGATGCTCTGAAGAGTCTTTCAACTGGGAAAAAACCCACCTTGAGAGGCTGAAAAGAGGCATTTTGGGGACTGAGGAATCGCTCGAGGATGCTTCCCTGTGTGGATGAGCACTTCCCCGTCTCCGGAAGGTACGGAGGAGCAATTGGCAAGCCGGGGCTCAGCTCCCGCTTCCCTTCCGCTGGATGCAAACAAGCCCTTAACATTTCGGCAAGTGCCTCTGCCGGTGGAGACACGCGGGGTGCCGAGTGCTCACTTCAGAGCTCCTCGTGACTCCCGCCCTCCGCGGGAAGGTCGGGGAGGGGGGTGGCGGGGGGAGAGCACCCAAAGGCACCGGGAACGTCCCCTCGAGGATGCCCTCACCCCGCCGCCGTCCCCCGGCTCCGCCGCTCCGGCTGCAATTAAAGCTCACCCTGAACGCCGCGTTAATGTCAGGTTTGCATCTCATTTCCCCAGCGCCAGGTGAGGAGGGGCCGGCAGGCTTGGAGAAGGATCACACGTGGCAGCTTTTAATAGAAACCCGCCCGCCTGTCACCGCCGTCTCATCATCCCTCTTGAAACGTTTGCTAATTACCAACAAGCCGTGTTTGTGTTTCGGGTGTGACATTCCCCCTCTGCAGCCCCGCTCCCCCTGCTCCTGGCCCACACCCGGGCCGGCAGCAGCACCTGGGGGGCTTTGAGGAAGGTGGGAGTTGCAGGATGGGCTCCAGAAGGGCCATAAAGACCCAGTTCCTTCTGGAGATGGAGCCAGGGGTGGGTGAAAAATGGCTCTTCCAGTTACTCTCTTCTCCCTTCCCATTTTCCGTGAAGGACAATTCCTCTGGAAGATGTCCATGGAGTTAAACATGATGAGTTAAAGCTTTTGGGATCACCCCTGCCACTCCTCCCATCCTGGTGGTGCTCTGCTGGACCAGGACACCCCTGCTGCCAGCTCTGCCCCAGGATCAGCCTGTCCCACACATCTCCCCTGTGGAGCCTTACCACGGGCCATGCCCAGGCTCCCAGGACACTGGGACCTGAGTGGTGCCACATGTCAACTGCTCTCATCTCCAGCTGCTTCCTGGGGACATCCCACCTTTTTCTCCCGTGCTCGAGAGGGCTGGTGGGGCAGGGCTGAGATGGGGACCTGCTGCAATGATGCACTGTGGGGACCAAGAGAGCCAGTCCTTGGGGCTCTGACCCCATGGGACATCTCCTTTACCTCTCCCCCTTGTCTGGGACCCCTCCTGGGGCAGCATGAGCCACGGGGCTGAGGGGAAGGAGGGTTGGGAAGGGGCTGGAGCCTGGTTTCAGAGGGTGTCCCAGGAAGGAGCAGCTCCTGCCCTGCTGTGACCCCACACACTGGGTCTCACACACTGTCCCACACCCTGGGGCTAACCCAGGCCCCTCTTTGTGCCCAGTCTGATGTGGCAGCAAGTGCTTGAGTGTCACCACATTGCATTCAGAGCCTGGAGAGGAGCTGGAGAGGGGGGATATCTGCCTGGCCCAGTGCCAGCCATTCCCAGTGCAGGGATGACACTTGGGACTCCCTGAATTTGGGAGACCCCTGTGAGGGATCCTCCTGGTCTATGCCAGACCTGACAGCTCCCCATTCCCCTTCATGTCCAGTGGTTCTCCAGCGCTCTGAGGGCTCGGGAATGCCCCTTTATCCTGGTGCAATCCACTTCCCTGCTCCTGCTGGCACCAGGGATGGTGTTGGGGCAGGAGAAGGGCGGGAGTTACACGGGAGACCCCCGACTTTACCCACCCACCTCCTGAATGTCAAGGCAGCTGCAGTTTCCATGGTTGGAAGGGGGCCAAGGCAGGTGCCTTGCTGGCTGGGAAGCCCACCCAGCACAGGGAGAGGCACCCAAGGCATGCACTTCCCGGGGTCTGGCCAGCTCCTGCTGCCACCCGGGTGAGTGACAGCTCCCAGCCCCCCAGCCACCTCCCCCCTTGTCAATCCACTGGGGAATTATTTATCCTGACAATAGCAATTGTCTGCACGGGCCCTTCCCCCTCCCCAGCACCTACCCCAACAAAGGAAATCATCCTGATATGAAAGGGAAAATTAAATTACCCCAATAAAGACTTAGCGCTGCTTTAATGACATCACCAGACTCAGGCGCTAATTAGCTGAGTACAAAGGAAGCTAAATGTGAAAACGTGAATTTCTGTTCCCTTTTCTCCTGTCGTACAGTCTTGGGAGTGGGAGTCTTGGCAGGCATGGCAGGAGGAGATGCTCCCACCCGGCTGGGCGGCTGCGGGTGTGTGCCAGGCTCTGGCAGCTGGGTGATGCCACTGCCGAGGGGGAAGAGCTCACGGAGGTTTTGGGAGCCCGTTTGGATCCAGCCAGGGATCCCTGAGCTGCCCACGCTTGAATCTTGCTCTGTGCCATCCCTTTCCACTGCAGTCTGTGCTTCTCTCGCCGAGTCCGGGCAAGCACCCACCTGGTGTGGCGTAAAGCACTGCACGGCTCACACCTCCCTGCACTGCACACACCCCCCTCACACCGTGTGCAACCCACAGCTCAGGGTTTGTGTCCCCTTGCTCTGGGCCAGCATCCATGGCAGCGTGTCCCCAATCCCTGTCTGCACGGTCCTGGCACCCTGACAGTGCCAGCACCTCCCTCTGCGCTGTGCCAGCCACCCGCCCTCCCCGCAGCCCACCAAGGCATCGGTTCTGTTTGCAGGTCCCAGGCTTGGCCACCTCCTGTGCTGTGTCCCCACCGTGGCTGAAGCCCCCTGGCCCCCAGGGTGACCCTTGGACCCGGAATCCTCCCAGGCATCCACTTCCCGGTGCAGCTCTGCCGGTTTCCTTCCAGCCCCATCGGGACTGTGACAGCGCCAGCAGCGCGACAGCCCCGGGGAGAGCTGGAGCATCACGGAGCTGCTCGGCCTCGGGCTGGGGGGGACCCCCAAAGGACCAGGGGACGGGCTGGCCAGGGGGAGGGACAGCAAACACCCCGGGAGCAGCGAGCCCCGGCCCTGGGGCTGCCCGCTGGGACCAGAGCACACCCAAACCCCCTCCTGGGTGAGGGGAGTGTGTGGGGGGGGTCATCTTGCAGCCCCTCTTTGCCTTTATGTTTGAGGCTGATTTATCCAGTCGGAAGTGCTGCTACATCCAACCCCACCCTGGATAATTGCTCCCTCCGGTGGGGCCATGGGAATGCAGAGGGGATTCCAGCAGCTACTCACAGGCACCGGGAGGCTGAACAGCAGCTCTTCTGCAGGTCACAGGAAAAGGGGGGGCTGCTAATACAGAAAGCTTCATTTAAATTACAATTGAAATGATCAAAAAATCCAAGATATTACTGCCTTCACCTTGAACCTCACCCCAGCTCCTCGGTCAGCACCTCTCCCCAGCACAAGGGGCAACCCCAGAAAAATTGTGGGGGGCACCTCTGCTCCTTGCAGGCTGTTCCCCATCCCCTGCCCAGGCCAGGCTGGCAGCAGCATCACTGCCCCAGTGCCACCAGTTGCTCCCAGCTGTCCCTGAGGGAGGCCCGCCCCGGGGCACGCCCTGGGCAGGCAGCCCTGCCTGCAGCCTTGCTGCTGGGTCCCATGTGAGGTGACACTACTGGGGACCAGCCGACCCACCTGGGACTTGTGGGGGTCACCCCCCCTGCCCCCCGCTGCCCTCACCTCCCTCTGCAGGGCTTCCTCCGGGAGGGATGGGTGCGAATGCCTCTGTGCCTCCTTAA
Organism: Manacus vitellinus; assembly: GCF_001715985.3. Classification (NCBI taxonomy): domain Eukaryota; kingdom Metazoa; phylum Chordata; class Aves; order Passeriformes; family Pipridae; genus Manacus; species Manacus vitellinus. Next base: position 10,779,966 of record NW_021939882.1, read on the forward strand.
AATGACACAGTTGGTCTCCATGGCAACTCTTCTTTGCCTTTCGCCTCAGACCAGGAGCATCATCTGCTCCATCATCCCTGCAGGCCAGGGCCCAGCTTCCCTGGAAAAGGGCTGATGGGGTACTGAGGCTGCCTGCCCCACACCTCTGCCCAGCTCTCCTGGCTCCCTGGCATCTGGTTGGTGTCCAGCTGCTGGGGACCCACCTGGCTGCAGTATCCCAGTCCCCAACTGCCTCCACCCATTCCCAGTGCAGCCAGTGCCACAGGATGCCTGGCACAGCCATGGCACAGCCATGGCACAGCCTGCCAGTGCTGTGGGAGCAGCAGGGCTGTGTCTGATGGATGGAGCTGGGACCGCTGGTGGCCTGTGCCCGCCCAAAAGGCTTGGAAATCCACAGCAGAGCCCTTGCTCCATGTCCACCTCCACCTGTGGGCGAGCTGGGAGAGCTGGGAGGCTGGAGAGCATCAGTGGTGGAGCAGAGGGGGCTGAGCCAGCCATACCAACCTGCCCATCAACCACTCATCCCCCTGCCATGAAAATGAGAGGCCAGAGCAGAACCGCGGGGAAAGTGCCCGGCACTCTGGCAAATCCCACCCCCTGCCTGGCTCAGGGGCACGGCCCTGGCCTCGGGCACGGCCCCGCCCTCCCCTTAAACCTTCCCGAGCCTGCAGGGATGGGCCGGGCTGGCAGAGCTGTGGTGGCATCAACTGTGCCCAGCCCTCGGGAGGCAGGACCCCAGGGACCCCACGGACCCCAGGGACGTGGGCTGCCAGCCTAGGGCGCTGTGGGGGTGATTTTCCTTGGGGTTCATTTTCCGTGGGCATGATTTTCCACGTGGATGTGCACATGGGGAGGAGGGAGAGGGGCTCACACAGAGGTGCACAAGGGCTAAGAGGTGGCACGAGGGATGGAGGCACGGTGGAATAGAGGTGTGACTGCCCAGGGCGACACAAAGGGGTGTGGGGTGAACACAGGGGTGCAGGGGGGTTGGCAGGCAGGGATGGAGATGTGTGTGTGCACTCACACAGGGGGTGGAGAGCACGTGTGTGTGTGTGCTCAGTGGGGCTGTGCATGTCTCCTCGGGCCATATTGTCCCCTCCAGACAGGGGTGTTGCCTCAGACACCCTCCTGCTGGGGGGAGTTCCAGCACCACCACAACTCTGCCTGTGCCCCACAGAGCCAACAGCACTCCTGGCTCCCCAGGGAGCTGCCTTCCTCCTCCTCATTGCTCCTTGGGCAGGTGACTTTTCCTAATCCCTGCACAGCACCTCCCTATGCTTGGTCTCATCCCATGTCTCCCCCCTGCCCGCTAGAGAGGCACGAACCACTCCCCCCCCATCGTGTGCATCCCGGTGTGTGGGTGTGGTTATTTATAGGGCTGCTGCAGAGCCCACGTGCTCTGTGGGGCTCCCACCCCTCCTGGGCTCCCTTCCCACTTCCCAGCCTGGGCACACATGGACCGTGATGCCCTGGTGCCCACTGGGGTGCAAGTCACAGAACCCTGGAATCAGAGGTGGGAAGGGACCTCAAAGCTCATCTTCTTCCACCTCCTGCCATGGGCAGGGACACCTTCCACTAGACCAGGTTGCCCCAAGCCCCGTCCAGCCTGGCCTTGGACACTTCCAGGAATTGACTTGCAGAGGGAGTCCATAACCAGGGCCGGGATGGCTCCAGTGCTTTCTCCCAGCAGTCCCATCCTCATCCATCATCCTGTCTTTCTGCACAGTGTTTCCAGCTTGCTCAGCCCTGTTGCAGCCTCCAGGCTTGACTGGGGGGGTTAAACATCCCTCTCTGGAGGGATGTGTCCTGTGGTCTTCTCCTGCAGCCCCTCCTCAGGCCTCACTGAGATTTTTGGAGCACACCTGGTGCTCCCAACTTGTCCTACTGACCGTGTCCATGTGGCTTCCTGCTCCAGCAAGGAGCCTGCCTGTGCCCAGGGGCTCAGGGATGTGCTCAGCCAAGGACCCTGCTCTGTTTGCCTTCAGATTACAGGGAGACCTGGAAAAGCCACAGCAGGAATCCTGAGGAGAACAAGTGCTTTTGGGTCCCGTGGTGGAGCTGGATGGGTGCTGCCAGGGTGAGGGCATGGAGGTGGCAATCCACATGCCACAGGATGCCCCAGGGGACACTGGCAACTGTCGAGCCGGTGAGACAACAACTGGAAAATCAAGAGATCCACTTGGAATCATGGTCCTGCCTGCAATGGGATGGGCCACAGGGGAGATGGCAGGGCAGGGCAGGACCTTGCTTTAGATGGAGCATCAAGACCCAGCTCTCAAAAGGACTCAGAGAAGGAGCAAGGGGATGGGAATGGGGCTGCCAGAAGGGTGCATGTGGGGCGGGACCCAGTGCCCTGCAGGACACAGGCTGCTGCAGGGGGGCACGGTGGGACTGGGGCTGGGACAGGGCTCCCTGGCACTGGGGGTCGAGCTGCTGCAGGCACCCCCACGTGTCCCAGTGACAGCAGCCACCAGATCTCCGAGGGCACCGGGCCAGAGCCGGCACGTGGGACAGGATCCGGGGGGCGCGGCCCAGCCCTGCACTGGCTGG
>NW_021939882.1:10783171-10790195 GCF_001715985.3 Manacus vitellinus
AGTGTGTTCCTGCTGTACCTGGCTAATTACGGCGCCGCGGCCGCCACTCTGCAGCGCTCCCGGCCACCGAGAGCCGGCCCCGGGAACAGCCCTGCGGGGCAGGGAAGGGGCTCGTGGGCAGGTCTGGCTGCTAAAATACGGGGGAGAAGAGGGTGAGCGAGATCAGGGGGTCCTAAGGATGCTGCAGGCGAGCAATGGCTGCAACCCTGTGAGGAGCTGGAGCACACGGGGATAGTGTTTGGGGGGGATGGGGATCAGGGCTGGGGAAGGTGTTGGGGCAGGAGCCAGAGGATGGGGTGCTCCAGGTGGAGGGATGGGGAGCACCCAGGTGAGCAGAGGCTGGGGGAGAGCTGTGCCCAAGTCCCGGGGGCTGGCAGGGAGGAGTGGCACTGGGATCAGTCTCTGTCCCTGCTGCCCGTGCCCTGAGGAAGAGGAGGCTGATGGCAATGGAGCAGGTGGGGTGAGCAGGGTCTTTCCCAGATATGCCAGGCACAGCTCCTGCCTGGCACTGGAGGCTCTCTGAGGCCCTGGCTATTTATGAAAGCCACCCACGAGAGAAGCAAGGAGGTGACAGCCTAAAAATAACCACCTGGGCTGGGGGGGTGAGGCGCCGCTTCCCCACAGACCGGAGAGTGGGAGGCAGCACTGGGGGCTATCTTTATCCCTCTTATCCTCAGGCTGTTATTACAGTGCCCACTGCAGCAGGAGCTGCAGCCTCTGCCCACGCAGATGACCTGCACTCCAGGGCACCGTGTTTTCCTGGATAGCCAATGCTGGGAATGCAAAAAGGCTGGTGAGCAGGAGGTAGATAATGTGCCAGACCCCCTCACACATCCCCAACAGACACCACACAGCTCCTCTGAGGATCAGAGCTTCTGGTACCCCCAGGATTTGCCCAGCTGTGGGATGCCAGCAGCTCCCAAGGGTGACTCCCAAAGGAAAGACACCTGCACACGTGTATGTGTTGGGAAGACACACCTGCACGTACGGATGTGCAGAGCATCCAGCTGATCCCACGCAGCACCTGTGGGAGGCACGGGGGTGGGCTGGACCCTCTGTGCTCTGGGGATACCCACCTGCTTGCAGGTACAGGGGGGCATCCCTGCGTGTGCCACCTGCGCTGTCCTGGCATCCCGGAATGAGGGCACACACTGCGGGGTCCACGAGGGATTGTGGGGGGGGGATTCATCATGCAGCTCAGCAATGAACCCCAAAACCCCATCGTGGCTCCCTGGGGTACTCCAAGCCACCTGCATGGACTCTGCAGCCCCAAACCCTACATGACCCTGTAGGATACCAACCTGCAAGTCCCGTGACCCCAAAGCAGGTCACCACACGCCCCCGAATGCCAGTGCAGTGCCCTGGGACGCTGCCCAGCCTCGGAGCTCCAGCACGTCCCTGAGTGATGCCCACACAGACCCCACTGCTCCCCACAAGGGGTGTCCGGCCGAGGTGCCGGCGCTGCCGGGAGGGCGGCTGAGGAGAGCAGCTGGGAGAAGAGCAGGGAGGAGGCGCAGGCAGCCGGCTCCATCCTCAGGTGTGTGTAGGACACATTCAGTTGGGAGCTTGTTAGCCGAGACATTAGCAGCCCTTGCAAAGCGCTGACGCGGCTGCAGCACACGCATCCCGGGGCTCCCAGGGGATCCTGCGCTTCCATTCGTGCCGCACACGAGGCCCCCGGAACAGACGCAGCTTGGATGGAGTTATTTTTTCACCGGTGAATGTTAATCCCGGCTCAGCTAATGCCTCTGCGGCGGCTCGCCCGGACCCCCCTCCAGGCTGGCTCCCGGAGGGCAGGGGAGGGGGGATCCGAGGGGCAGCGTCCTCCGGGATGCTGCTGTGCCCCTGGCAAAGCGCCCGGCCCGGGATGGGGGGCAGAGGGAGGAGGGTGGGTGAGCTGCACACGCCCCAAGGGGCTGGTGTGCCCCCGGGGCTGCTGCACATGGGGGGGACACCCTCAGGATGGGGTCAGGGGGGTGTCCCAGGGCTTCTGTGGGGTCAGCGGTAGGGCAGGGAGGTCTGGTACAGCTTGGATCTGCTCCTGTGAGGGATATGGAAAAGAGCGGGATGGTGGGAGTGGAGAAAGGGCTTCCCCAGCTGGCGAGGAGGAGGAGGAGGTAATTGCACGGTACAGATTGAGCCTGTCAGGCGCCCCTCCGACAGCGCATCCCGGGGCACCTTCACCGTAAATAATAAATAACAGCCCGGAGAGGAGGGGATTAACAAGGACAGGCGAGGCAGTTATTTCCTAATTGATGGGTTTGTATTCCTGCGGAGGCTGGAACCGCAGCCACCCTGATGCCATCGCGGGGAGCCCACGCCTCCTCCCCGCGGCTGCCGGGGAAAAGCAGGCAGGGGAAACGCGGGGAGGGAAATACAGGCAGGGAAAATGCAAACAGGGGAAGTCCAGGCAGGAAAAAATAAAGGCAGAGAAACGCAGGCAGGGAAATTCAAGCAGGAAAAATGCGGGCAGGGGAAATACGAGGAGGAGAAATGCGGGCAGGCAAATGCAGGGCAGAAAATGCTGCCAGGGTAATACAGGCAGGGAAAATATAGGCATGGGAAATACAGGCAGGGAAAACTCAGGTAGGGAAATGCAGGTGAGAGAAAGGCAGGCAAGGAAGTGCAGGTAGGGAAATACTGGTTAGGAGAAATGGAGGTAGGAGAAATGCAGGCAGGGAAGTGCAGGCAGGGAAACCAGGAAGCTCCAGGGCAGGGCAGGCAGCTGGGGCACAGCACAGCCAGAGGGGCAGTGGGATCCCCCCATCCCACCATTCCCTAGAGCTTGGGGTCCAGCCAGGGCTCAAATGCTTTTTCTCTCACCCTCAACTTAACCCATTTCCTGCTAAATCTTTAGAGTGGGAACCAAACTCCCAGTGTCCTGCCCCATTCCCTGCTCAGGGAGGCTGGGAGGAAGGTTGTTCCACCTGCTTTGCCTGGGATTTGGGGCATCCCAGCCAGGCAGGAGAGGGGAGCAGGATGGGGTCTCAGACAGCTTCAATTTGCACGTGGGTTTAGCCGAGCTAAAAGCGGCTCTGGGAGGAGGCTGGGCCGCTTTTGGAGATATAATTATGTATAAAAAAAGCTTAGCCTTGTCCCTGTGGGGAGGAGCCGTGTCCAGCTCTGCCACTCGGGATGTGCTGGGACCCCCCCGGGACCCCAGACCGGGCTTGGCCAGAGTGGGGGTCTCCCCCTCCCCTCCCTGGGCAGGGGGATGCCCAGCCATGCTGCACACAGGGCTGGTGGCCCATTCCAGCAGCACGGCCTGGATCCCGGCCTGGATTACCCTCTCCCCACCGGCGGGAGGGGGAAGAACTCACCAAGTGCCAGATGGTGCCATTTAATTTTTTTTTTTTTTTTCTGGGTGAGGCTGGAATCTGTTTGTGCCTGTGTGAGCAGGACCCCAGGAGACCTGCACAGGGAGCCCTCCTGCCTTTGGGCACAGCTATTCCTCCTCTGGAAACAGGAGCTTTGCTGCTCCCCAAAGCGTCCTCCTAGGGTTTTCCTCAGCAAACCCCCCTCACTGCATGGGTGTGCTGACCCCATCCCCTTTTGGGGGGATTTTGCTGGGTGATTCAGGCTTGCCCTGCCAGCTTCCTGCCTTTCCCAAGAGCCGAGGAACCAGGTTGGGTTGTGGGAGTTGAGGAGGAGGAGGAGGGGGTGAGGAAGGCAGGGAGGTGTCCGTGGGGGCAGCGGTTTCCCAGGTGCTGCCTGCCAGATTGCTGCCCGTGGCCTGCACTCAGCTCACAATTATCTGGGGTAATGGCAGGGGAGGGTGACCCAGATAGAGCAGGGAGGAGGATAATAAGGAAGATGTAAGCGAGGCTTTGGGAAAGGGAAATGAGGGGGGGAGAGGAGCTCCGGGATGAACCCTGAGCTGGGAGGTTGACCCAGCACAGCCTGTAGCATCCCCGTGGCCCAGGTCATCCTTAATCCAGGCAATACACCCCCTGGGAAGCAAAAATATCATTTCCTGGATCAGTGACCCTGGATGATGTGGGGTGGAAAAAGGAACAGGCAAAGAACAGAGCTGGCAGCAGTGTCCCAAATGCAATCTTCCTTCCCCAGTGAGCTGGGAGGAGTGGAGGGGTGGGGGCTGTGCATCACCACGCTGCGGGATACAGCTCTCAGCAGGGACCATCCACTGTCCCCAGGTGTCACACACCCACGGGGACTTGGCTGGAGGGCACCTTCAGGTCAGCAAGGAGAGGCCTGGGGCTGCTGCCCTTGCTGAGCACGTCCCTCCTCACAAAGGGCCCACGCAGCAGCTCCGGGGCCCCGCTGGCACACACCGACCGACATTCCCTTGGGAATCTCTCAGCCCTCTCCCATCATCCCTTCTCCACGAAGAGCTGAGGAAGCAGAGGTCTGAGCCAGCGCTCGTCCATCACGTGGAGAGGTGTCCCCACGCTGCTGCCACCTGCTCTGGCCACCTTGGCAATCTGCTGTGGCCACTTCCCAGTGGGAATGCTGCCTGCTCCTGCTGCAGCTCCTGTCTGTGACTCGATTTCCCCCTGGCCCACCCTGGGCTGAGGGACAGCTCGCTGTCCCCTCTCCTTTTGAGGTGATCTTCTGAGCCCAGGAATGCAGAGGACCAAAGTGGGGACTGCCCCTCCCAGCACGGTGCTGGTGACTTGCCAACAGTGCCTGGCTCTTTATTTAAAATAAAGGAAGCTGGGAATGATGTGGGATCAGGACACAGATCCTATAGTGGGAGGACAACCTTTGAGCCACCCTCAGCCAGGGATGCCTGTCCCTAGCCAGGGCCAGCACAGGGACATGGTGGTGACATGTCCACAGCACAGAGCAAGGGTTCAGGATCTTTGGTGGCTCCGAGCTGCAGAGCCCAGTGGGGCACAGGGTCTCATTCCAGGCTTTTTGTTGGAGTGGAGCATGCCCTGATCCTGCAGGGGGTACAGGAGGAGCAGCCCCAGGGAGGAGGGGACCTGCAGGAAAGGGACCTTCTGCTCCATGTGTGTGTGGTGAGGGTGCTGCTGGTGACCCCAGGTGAAGATTTTGGCCAGGAAGGTGTTTGCTGGTGCAGGGGAGTGCTCTGGGCATGGCAAGGACCTGGCAGAGTGGCAGCAGCGCTTCCCAGCAATCCCAGCTCGTCATCGTGTGGTATTTAAGTGGCAGAAAAGAAAATAAAGCCGAGAGGGGAGGGTGGGAGAGAGGATGAGCTGGAGGGAGGGGAGGGGCTGCCCCCCCTTCCCTCCCACACAGCCCCACAGCTCCAGGGGAGCGGGGTGGGCCGGGGTGTTGCTGGTGGGGGGCCAGGCTGGGTTTGGAAGGGGAGGACACCAGTGAAGGGAGCACGACGTCTTCTGTGACAGGTTCGAACGTGACTCTGCGTCACCTACTTTCCACCACGGCAACTTGTGCCACTTCATCTTCCCCGTGCAAATCTGGGGCTCAGAGAGCTCCCAGCGTGGCTGTGGAGGGGGGCTAAGGGTGGAAGCCAAGAGGAGGAGGAGGAGGATGAGCTTCTTCCCCCTTCCCTCCCCTCCTGAGCTGTCCCTAAGGGCGCTTCCACCCCAGGGAAGGGAGCACCGAGAGCCCTGCAAAGCCACTCTTTCATTAATTGAATATTCAATTTTCAAAATAACCTTGAGGAACTAAATGAAGAGGCTGGAAAGAGATAGCTAATTGTCAGCTGCACCTGCTCGGCACACAACCACAAAAATGCTGCTTCGAGCTTCCTTCCAGCCCACTCACACAATTTAGATTATTTTTTTCCCCGAGCCGTTACGTCAATGCAGAGGGCACGGCAGCCTGGCAGGGCACGAGGAGCGTGCCAGGCACTGGTGTGGGGTGTGACAGGGGGGCTGGGGCTGGGACAGCTGGTGAGTGGTTTGTCTGACCCTGGGAGATGCCTCTTTCCAGGGCTGGGAGGGCAGGGTGGGGTGTGCAGGGGGATGTGGCCCGTGAGGGGTGCAGGCAGTGGTGTGAGGGTGCTGCACCTTGGGGTGCTGTGGTGCCCCCGGACTGTGCTGCCTCCATGGGGGCATGCAACGGGCTGCAGGGGCTGGCATGGACTGGAGCATCCTGAACCCATGCACAGGGGCTGTGCATGTCCCCAGAGTCACCAGGGCGGGTCTGGGGCTCAGCACCTTTGCTCAGCACCTGGCCCTGCTCCACGACCGCCCACAGTGCTGGTGCTGCCTTCTCCTCCCTTCCTTTGGGCAACCTCCTGCCCCTGCATCAGAGCCACAGTGTGAGAGCCTGGCCTCTGGACCAGGAAAGTCTCTGGAAAAGTCCTGGTGTCCTAAGGTCCCTGTGTTTTGGCTGTCCCAACACATGGGGCAGCAGGAGCAGCATGACTTGTTCTTCCTGGGAGTCCTGAGCCTCCCCAGCCTGGGCATCCTGGGAATTCTGAGCCCCCCAGCCTGGGCATCCTGGGAATTCTGAGCCCCCCAGCCTGGGCATCCCAGGGCATTCTAAGTGCATGCAGCTTGGGCATCCCAGGGGTGCTGAGTTCCCAAAATGGGCATCTAATGGGTTCTGAGCCCCCCACTCTGAGCATCTGGGGGGTTCGGAGTCCCCCCCTTCCTGGGCATTCAGGGGCTCTGAGCCCCCCGTTCTGAGCATCCCGGGGCAGAGGGTGCCCTGCAGGGGCAGGCAGGACCCGGGTCCCCTCTGCAGCCACTGCACGGCTGCCTGACGCACAGGGACAGGCAGGGCTCTGCTCCCACGGCGGCAGGGATCGGGCAGCATCCTGTGGGAGGGACCGGCCCCGGGGGCAGCCGGACCGGGCCATATGCTGCCTTTCAGCAGCGCCGTGTCTCCGAATCGCTGGCTGCTTCCACACTTGGCTGCATTAATAATCAGCCGGCTGATGGGGAAGGATTTACCAGCTGTTTTTCATGACTCCATTGGCCTCAGATAAATCAGGGAGGGGGTGTCGCACGGCGTTTGCCAGGGGCCTGATGGATGGTGCCGAGCGAGCGGATCGCTCGCACGCTGACACTTACAGACTCTGTCAGGGTGGCGGCGAGCGCGGGATTAATGGCCCCAATCAAGCAGG
>NW_021939882.1:10790427-10811016 GCF_001715985.3 Manacus vitellinus
GCGCTGGCGTGGGCAGCTCCCCAGCCCCGGCTGCAGGATGGAGATTAGCTCTAAAGAGCTGAGCACACACAATATTTCCAAAGCAATTGCAAGCGAAGCAGGGAGCAGCTGTGGGCTGAGCAGCCTTGCCTTCCTCAATTCCGGCAACATCTGGACGCGGCAGCTGTGCCGGCGAGCGAAACCTGTTGGGGTGAGGGGGGAGGGTGCGAGACCCCATCGCTCGGCGCCGCGTGTGAGGAGAAACCTGCCTCCGGCTCCAGGTCCCGGCTGGAGGGGTAATTCTCCAGAGGCAGCGTCCCCTCCCTGTGCTGCAGGGCAGGGTGCTGGGGGACCCCCCTCGTGTGCACCCGTCGCCTTGGGAAGGCGCTCCTCTCAGTTCCAGGGGGTCTGGCTGGGGGAAGGTGCTGCCCCGGGACCGTGGCACGTGGAAAAGTGTTTTCCTTCACCCAGTTTGCTCGTGATCCCTGTGGTGCAGGACCCCCCCCCAGTGGTGTGGGTGCCCCAAGAGGGGCTGTGGGCCTCAGTGGGGAGTCAAGCCCTGCTCCCACCCTCTCGGCAGCCTCCCTGGAGCTGGAGCTGCATCATGTTTCAAAGGAGAGTTTTTAAGTGAGCCCAGACCCGGGAGGGCTGTAGTTTTGGGGGTTGCAGTTGGCTACCAGGGGCTGCTGCAACCCACCCCCGGGAGCGAGGGAGTCCTGAAAGGAGGGTCTCCAGCACAGCCCTCCCTGCCCACGGGGATCTGCTGCTGGTTGACCCCTATGTGTGCACTGCCTGCTGCACACACACAGAGCCCGTGCCATCCTGCCACTGCCCCCAGCACACTCTGCCCACCCAACCCCCCGTATCACCCACCTTCCTTACCCTTTGAGACCCCACAGGCCATGTAGGCACCACAGGAGCAGTGGGATGGGGCGAGTGTGGTGGCACCAGGGACACTCAGCAGCCCCCTTGGCACTGGGTCCCTGGTGTCAGGGACAGCTCGTGCATTGGGCACACGTGTCACTGGAAATGTGGTCACAGCCCAGTTGTGCCAGCGCTGGTGGGATCCTGCAGCAGTGCCAGTGGGGCTCAGCACAGCTCAGAGCACTGCTGGGACCTCCCTGGCTCTTCTCCTGTTAATGGGAATACTGGAATGGAAGTGCTGGAGGGCTGGTGCCACCTCCCAGCCCAGCGTGGTTGTGAGAATGGGCACAGCAAGCTGCTGGCACACAGGGTGCTTCCCTCTGTCCCTCTGCCCTGGGCTGGCCTGGGGAGAAGGGGGTATGGGGGGGGGGCAGCCCCACATCCCCACCGAGCCCCAGTGCCCTGCTGAGAAGGGTCCTTAGGATCACGAGGCAAAGAGACCATCTCCTGGTGCCAGTCCTGTCTGTGCCAGGAAACAGCATGGCATCAGGGCACGGATGCACTTCACAGGGCTTCCAGCAAGTGCCTCTTTGAAGCCAAAACAAATGAATTATTCCATTTAATTTGGGGGCACGAGCAGCAGCGCAGGTGGCAGCGCTGCCTCTCTTGGCACAGCAGCTCCCAGCTCTGCAGTGTCCCGTGCCCACCTGTGCCCCACAGCACCCTGCTGGGCTCTGTCCGTGCCTGGGGGACCTTCCACCCCTCTGGGGTGTGATGATGTCTGTGTGGGTGCAAAGGGGAAGGAGGGGGAGCTGGAAGGGAACCTTTTTCCCAGCCAGGAGGAAAACGGACGGAGAGGAGCAGGGGACAGCAAGGGGACAGCTTGGAGCAGGCAGCTCCGTGCCCACCTGCCGGTGCTGGGCTGGGCAGCAGCTCCCCGTGGGGCTGGGGACACAGGCTGCAGCTCCTCGGTGTCCCCGGCTGCGGGCAGGCAGTGCCAGCCCCTGGCCAGAGGGGCTGAGCTGTGCTGGCCGGGTGATTTCCAGGCCGGGCTCCCGCCGGGCGCTTTGATCCCCCTCCCCTGCCTGCTCCGGGCGGACGTGCCCGGCTCTGATCGCTGCAGCCTCGTGGCTCTGCACGGGCTCTGGTGAAATATTTACACCTCCCTGCCCTTTGAAGTGCGCCGCGCTCGCAGCCCCGCTCCCCGCAGCCGGCTCCTCTCTGCCCAGCCACTCGGAGCTCTGAGCTCAGGCCCCCGTGCCAATCCCATGGGATAAGCCAGGCTGCATCCCACCTAGCCAAGTGGCCCTGCTCCTGGCCTCCCGTGCTGCTCAGCCTCCTGGCAGAGGGGGAAAAGGATGCCCCAGTGCGAGCCAGGGGGTTCTTCTATCCTTGGTGTGATGTGCCTGAATCCACAAACAAACATCCCTGCTGAAACTCATGTCATGGTCCCTTCCTGCTCTCTTCCCGTGGAGTCAGTGATCAGCCCTGGGCTGCACAGCGAGCTGGGAAAGACCCAGTTCCACGGGGTAAGTTTGCCCTGTGCTGTCAGGGCACGTTCCCACTCCAGCAACAAGGCCAACACAGCGGGAAATGGGAGCTTGCTGAGGGCTGCTGGGCTGGACACACAGCCACCTCCCGATCCCTCTGGGGGCAGTGGGGGGACAGCCCCGGGCAGTGGGTGTGGCACCACTCCCTGTGGCACCACTCCCTGCCCCTGCCATGGCCCATTTGCTGCTGGCTGTGCTGGGTGGCCCTGGCTGTCCTTGTCCCTGGAGTGCCACAAAGCTACCAAGAGTGTCCCCTGAGCACGGGGGGGGGGGCTGAGGTGTGCAGGGTGCACTGTCCGTGGTGTGTGGCTGTGCCCGTGTCAGGCAGAGTCCCTGCTGCAGGATGGACTGGGAGCCACGTCCTCACAGTGGGAAATCATGGAATTGTTTAGGTTGGAAAAGCCCTCTGAGAACATCGAGTCCATTAACCCAGCACCGCCAAGTCCAACACTAAACGATGTCTCTCAAATCCTTTCCTTTCCCTCTCCCCCAGGCACAGGGGGATTTTGGAGAGCCTGGGTGCTCTCCATGAGGGTCCTGCCTCTGCCATCTCCCCGGTGGCTCTGCAGAGACAACAAGCACACCCTGACAGCCTGGGGACAGGGTGCTCCAGCCTGTTGTGGCTTTGGCTCTGTTTCGGTGCAGGCACCTTCAGGGCGTGTCACCAAACTCCCCTTTAGCTGCTCCAGCTCCCTGACAGGGGTGATTTTGCTGGAACACCATCTCCTTCTTCAGTGAGGAGGAAAACTGGACACACTGGGAAGCTGCATTTGGCAATCCAGGTGCCAAGTGGGCTGTGCTCTCTGCCTGCCTGCCAAGGGCTCTGCTGGCACAGGGACCTTCACCTTCTCTGGGGGGGCTGGTGCTGCTTCCAAACGTGAGACCCAGTCTCCTCCACCCTGGGAGCCTCAGTGATGCTCTTCACACTGGGGGGAATCTCCCCTGCTCTCACTTCAGATCCGAAAACACAAATGGGGACCCCCTGAATCATTTGGGGTACAATGGCTGTGCCTGGGGGCAGTGCTGGTGCAGGGCAGGGGGAGCACTCGGGGCTGCCCCATGCCCATCCTGTGCCCTACAGGTGGCTGTGGCTTCTCCAGCCCTCTGGAATGCTGCAGTGAGGGGCTCTTCCCCATCTCACCCTCCAGCCTAAGCCTCTGGATTTTGGGAGGGCTCTCCCAGTACCTTGCCTGGGGTGCAGGAGGTTTCTGCCAGCCCTGATGCCCCTGTGGGGTGGGAAGGGCATCCTGTGCAGGGTCAGGCAGGAGTGGGATTGCTGCTAATTTCAATCCTCTGGCATCGGAGAGGAGCGAAACTTCCTGATTTATGGGTTGGCGGCAATAAAGCTTCGCTTCACTGCAGAGGGAATTCACCCGCCTCCAAAACAAGGTTAAATAAATAGCTAATGGGAGTGCTCAGTAATCCCACAGCACACACACACCCCCACACCCCGGGGGCATTCCCTGTGCCACGCTGGTGGTGGCACAGCCCCGGTGTCCCAGGGGTGTGCACACACAGGGCTGAGCCCCCAGCGCTGCCCCCAGACCCACAGGGGTGCTCACACACACCGGGACACCCCCGGTCACACCAGCACCCCGGGAGGGTGGCAGGGGTCCCCCAGACCCCCCTGCCTGGATCAGGCAGCACCAGCCCAGGGCTGTCACCTATTTAGAGCTGAGCAGTGGCACTTCCATGAGAGCCTGGATCGGCAGAGGATGGAGATGTTATGGAATGGCTGAAATGCATCCGGACACATCCTGCCAGGCGTGTGTCGGGTGTGATGCTGGCGATGCAGAGCTGTTCTGCTCCAGGCAAGACTCGAGCTGGTGTCCTGGTGACATGGAGCTGAGCAGTGGCAGGGCACAGGGCATGGCATGGTCTGGTCAGCTCCAGCTCCGGACACATCTCCCAGGGATGGGGTGGTGTCCCATCCATATGGGGATGGAGCAGGTGGACACAGGGAAGGATGCCCTGGGAATGATATCCATCCCACAGACCATCAGCTGCTCAACCCTGCCTGAGGTTCCACAGCACTGCTGGGGCTGTTGCAGCAGGATTTTGGGCAAAAAGGGAATTGCCTGCATGGCGCAGGGGGTTACAGAGCATCCCAGCCCTGCAGGAGGGGAAGCCCTGGAATTTGGCTTGGCCCTCTCTAGTCAGCCCCCAGCCCTGGCAGGGGGACACCAGCACGGTTCTACTCAGCAGTGGGACCTGCAGCACTCCTGGGATCATCCCCAGAGGAAGCAGAGGTGCCCTGGGGGTGAGGGGCAGGGAGCCAGGCTGCTCCAGCTGCACATCCGCGGGGGTCGGAGGGGCAGGAGGAGGGTGAGCACCCCTGAGCCGGCTCCAGAGGCCCGGCACCTGCATGGGCTGTGCGTGGAGAGCCTTCCCATCAGCTGGCACATTTTTAGACGTTTTGTTCTCCGTGTAAATCCGTCTCCGGGAGGGAGTGTGGTCGGTTGGTTCTGTGCCGGCAGCCACCTGCTCGTGCTCCGTGAGCAGGACCCTGCACCCAATACTGGACCTGGAGCACCCACCGGCACCCAGAGAGGGGGCAGGCAGGGGGCAGGCACTGCTGGGCCTCTGTGCTGTCACCTGAACAGGCTGGCAAAGCGGGGTTCTCCCTGGGATAGGGGAGAGAGGGATGGGAAGGAGGGTTTTGCTTCCCAAATCTGCAGCTGAGCCGTGGGGTATGGAGAAAGCCGGTGTCCCCAGCAGAGAAGGGACCAAGAATGACAACTGCCCCGAGCTGGAACTGGGGACGGGGATCAGCTCCTGGAGACGCTGGGAGCGTGGGCCGGGCAGGCTGGGGGTGGAGCTGAGCGATGCAGGAGAGGGGCTGCAGGTGACCCGTGACCCATCCGGGCAGGACGAGGATCCTGTCGTCCTTCATCCTGGTGTCACCACCGTGCTCGGCACCCACCTCCTCCGCGGGTGGCACGAGGCGGGTGACACCCCGGGGACAAAAGGCCCCGCGGAGAAGCTGCCCGCATTCGGCCCCTCGGGCATCGCGGGGCTGCCGGGGAGCCGCTCCCCCTGTAATTGCGGTGTGTTTGCTGCGCTCCCGCTTTGCCATGGCAACGCCTGCCTGGCGCGCCGGTGCTGCCTCGCAGCACATATTGTTTCGGAAAGGTCACCGCCGAGTGGTGGTGGGCTCGGCGCAGCGCTGCTGCTGTTTCTACATATTTATGAAGGGGGAGATGGAAGGTAATTACGGCCCCTTCTCCGGAATTAATTTCACGATGGGTTGGTGGCGGCGCTGGGGACGAGCCCTCCGCGGTGGGTGCGGGTGGCTGAGCTCTGCTGCGGGGAGACTGGGCACTGGCACGTGCCAGGCAGTGGGGTTCAGCTCTGCAGGGCGCCCCGGGGTGTGGGGCAGCATGTGGGGCATCCTGTGGGGCTGTGGAGCACCGGGGGCTGCCGTGGAATGTGGCATCACAGAGTGCTGTGGGACAAGGACAGCCACAGGCAGTGCCAAGCCCCAGCCCTGTGCTCCCAGCTGGCTGGGAGCTGGGAGTTAAAGATGACCCAAAGCAGCATCCCTGGATCGGTGGCAATGCCACTGGTGCCTCTAGTTCCTCAGGGACCCGGGGACTCCCTCCTGTCCCCAAGGTGGACCTGGCAGAGCCCTGGCTCCCAGCAGAACCGGGGATGGAACAGCATCCCAGTGCCCACTCCCATCCCAACACTGCCAAAACAAGACAGAAATAAGTTTGGGAGGGATATCCCATCCCAAACTGACTTGCCACCCAGTCTTGGGAGCCATCCTGTCTCTGGATCAGCACCAATCCTGCCAACCCAGCACAACTGCCTGTGTTTGGGTGCCCACCTGGGGAGGAGGGCACAGAGAAGGGGCCTCCCGGGCTGCCAGGGTCCTCACATTCCCTTTTCCAGGATCGCCTCCACGCCCCCCACAGCCTCCCCAGTGCCCGGGGAGCCACCGGGGTTAAATATTCAGGAGCACTCGCTGTGCACATTTTGTAAAGATCAAGCGGCTCCCAGGCCCGGCGGTTCCCTTCCCCTGCTGCCGGGGATGCGCCTTAATGAGTTTGCAGAATGATACATTTTTAAAGTCATTATTTCCGGACATGTTCAAAGTTCCAGCATTTCCTCCGCTCCAGTTGTGCAGGAGGGCACCCCACTGTGCCCCCCCCGCGGGGACCTGGATCCTCACCCCACAGGGAGGGGGCACGGGGGGCTGTGGGGATGGAGCAAGGAGGGGTCTCTGAGGGGATGGACCCCCCGTCTCCTCCTGGCTCTGCCACAGGTCTCTGCATGGCCTGGGTGTGCCTGAGGACACTGATCCCTGTCCTGCCTGGGGATGTGGGGACATGGATCCCTGCCCTGCCTCAGGGCAGTGGGGATATTGATCCTTGTCCTTCCTGGGAATATGGGGGCACTGATCCCTGTGTTCCCTATTGGAAATAGGGACATTGATCCCTGTCCTTCCTGGGGATACTGGTTCCTGCCCTACCTGGGGCATGTGGGACATGATCCCTTCCCTGCCTTGGGACACAGTGACACGGATCCTTTCCTTGCTTTGGGACATGGGAGCACTGATCCCTGCCTTGCCCGGGGACATGGGGACATGGATCCCTGACTAGTAGAAATGGGAATATTGATCCCTGCCCTGCCTGGGGCCATGGGAGCACTCATCCCTGCCCTGCCTCACGGCAACAGGGAGGGGATATTGATCCCTGTCCTTCCTGGGGCCATGGGAGCACTGATCCCTGCCCTGCCTAAGGGTTTGGGGACATGGATCCCTGCCCTGCCTGGGGCTGTGGAGAGATGCTTGTCCCTTCCCTGCCAGGGGACACGGGGACTCTGCTCTGTGCTGTGCCCAGAGGCAGCCCAGCAGCAGCTCCCGTTGCTCTCGGCTCGCTGTGCACAGGCAGGTGCAGGGGCAGGGCCCCAACCCCCTGCAGAGCCCACCAGCAGCAGCCCCCTGGTAATTGTGGGTCTGCCTGCACTTAATCACAGCCTTCGGAGCAGGCAGAGGGAGCAGCAGCTGGGAAGTGCCATGGAAACCACCCCAGAGATGCAGCCCGGGCTGGGCAGTGGGCTCCTGGTACCCACCAGCTGCCTCCTGCCTCCCTTCCCACCGCACCATCCTGCCTTCCCGGCGCTTCTCTCCACTCTCCAGTGCTCCCTCTCTTCCCCTGCACACCCTCTGCTCCAGTCCCTGCTTCCTGCCTGGGAACACACAGGGTTTTTTCAGGTTTCAAGAGGTATTTCAGTTCTGGGAGGGATGAAATGTGAGGCACCGGGGTTTGATGAGCTGGGGGTGAGACTTGGGGTAGAAATTTGGGGACTGGCAATGCCTACCACGTGCCACCCCTGATGTCCTGACGTGCTGCCCTCCTGTGCCAACTGCACGTGTCCCCAGCCTGTGCCAAATCCTCACCCTTCACCTGAGTGTGGGCAGTTGCCCCTTGGCCACCAGCTTCGTGCTGCCAGGTTTGTTCCATGACAGGGGCTGCGTCTGTGACTTCAGGACTTGCATCCAGGGAGAATTCCAGGGCACCAGGTGCCTGTGGTGCCAGCCTGGGTGCTGGGTGACTCCTGCAGACTCACCCCTGTGCTGTGGGACATGAAGTACCTGGGGTAGGTGCTGCAAATCTTGCCCATGCCACGGGGTCCCCACGGGGATGAAGTGGTGGAAATGGGGATTAAGTGCCTGCCTGGAGCTACAGGCAGGGAGGGTAGGGCAGGTGGAGAATTCCAGGGACCACCACCTTGTCCCTCCCCACAGCCTGCCATGGCCAGTGAAGGGATCCTGGGGAGGGGGCACAAACCAGCACGTGCTGCTCTGTGTGAAGTAGTGGCACTATCTTACCAGGATGCAGCTTTTAGGGACACTTCTCAGCCTCTCCATGGCCTTGGAAGCTGCTGGTTCCGTAGTCTTCCCCCACATGGAGTCTGGCAACTTTGGAAGAGGTTACTGTGGACATGAGGATCTTTGTAGCCAGCCCACCTGCCCTCCCTCCAGCCCAGAGAGGGCACCTGGGGGCTTCCTTGCCATCTGTGACCCCACACACGTTGTCCCCCCTCGTGGTCATGGAGGTGGGAGTGCAGGAATCACCTGGGGGGTGCCAACAAACCAGAGCTCTGTGGGAATCCTGACCCCATGGGCTGTGTCTGGTGGTGTGACCTGGGGGACACCAGTGGTGTGGCCACCAGAGTCAGCAGCCCAGGTGAGCAGAGCTGTGGGATCGATCCCTGGGGAGATCCAGAGGGAGAGGGTGGGGGGTAGGACACAGACCATCACCTGGCAGAGCCAGGGGTGATGATGATGCCCTGGAAGGGTGGGGGGCAGCAGGGCTTGCCCTGGCTTCCTACCTGGAAGACTCAACATGCAGGACATCTGGCAGATGCTTGGACTCCACTATGCACCCAAAAACTGGGCAGGAGCATCAGCACTGGTGGCAGGTAGGGAAGCCTGTGGGGGAATTTTGGGATGCATTCCTTCTCACAGCATCCCCTTGCTGCCTGGACACCTCGGTGTGGCTCCAGATGGGTCGAGTCCATCAGGTGGGGGCTCTCTTCTCCCACGGATTGGGGTCCCTGTGTGGTCTCAGACCCGGCTTTGTCAGGACAGGCAGCAGGAAGGCTCTGCAGCCACATCCTAAACTGCACCGGGAGATGGAGAGATAACGGTGCCTCCAGGCCCTCGGTAAATTATCTTGCCTGTATGTTCATTAATCAACAATTCTTATGTAAACAGACACATCCCCAGCCCTCTGCTTCCCATCACCCTGGCAACAGCACAGAGCCGACCCTCTGCTCAGGATGTGCTCTGGGCTCCCACCTGCTCTGCAACTCCTTCCCTGCCCGCAACTTTTTTTCCTGCTGCCTTTGCTTCCACACCTTTTCATCCCCCGGGACTTGAAAAAGCCTTCAGGTGCCTCTTGCCCAGCGTTGGATCCTGAACCTCCCCATCATTAGATCCTGAACCTCCACATCCTGGGATCCTGGATCTCCCCCTCTCCAGCAGCTGCTGAGGCAGGAGCTGGGAAGCAGAGGGGTGATGAGGACTGGACTTCCCTGCCATCCTCCCTGGCCAGTGCCAGGCCATGTCCCGGAGAACACAGCCCTTAGGGATGAGTGCTGGATGCAGGAATCATGGCAAGGGCCAGCCAGACCCACGGCAATGCTGCCAAAACCTCAGCTGGGCTCACCCTGTGCTGTGGGTCCAGCAGTGACCACGACGTGCATCTCTGACCCCCCCTCCAACATCCATCACCTTTCCCTGCCTTATCCCTGTCCAGATGGCCTCTCTGGGAAGCTCTCACAGTGCAATGGGAGGATATCCCGTCCTGCTGACTCCATCAGGACCCTCTACCAGGACAAGGAGAAGTCCTGGAGCTCTCTCCGGATCCAGGCAGGAGCTGCCAGAGGAATGTGCTGCAGGCAGGGCACTGCTGCCTCCCGGGGCTGCCCCCCAGCAGGACAGCTCTGCTGTGGAATAGAAAAGCTCTGCATGGAAGCTGATAGAAGCCAGAGGAGCCCAAGTCATTTAAGGTTGAAGAGAAATGTTAAAGACAGCAGGAAAAGCAAACATTAGTGGTAGCCATGAGGCTAAGGGGAATAGGAAGGGCTTTTACAAATATATCAAGGGGAAAAGGAAATACTGGAGAGTCAAGACAAAGTGGGCCCATTAATAAATGAGGAAGGATATTAAATTAATGATGATTCTCAAATGGCTGAGTTAGTGAACTACTTATTGAGATCTGCCTTTAACAAGAACAACAAGGGAAAGTGGCTGAGACAATCAGAAAGCAGCCAAGGATGCTGGAATTGTCCTAGATGGAGCAAGGGGAAGGGGACAGCTGGGCTATGAGCCCCGGATGGCAAGTGCCTGGGGTCAAGCAGCACTAGGAAAAGCCCACCCCATCCATCTCTTCCTCAGCAGGAGCAGAGGGAATGTGTGTTTGGAGCAGACCAGTGCTTGGCAAAAGGCCCAGAGTAAATAAGGGGTCTGTGGGGACCATGTCCCCTTGCCTTGGAGTGGGACAGGACCACGGCAGAGCTGGAAGGGAGACTCCCAGGAGCCCCAGGCACAGCCTGTGCTGCACAGATCCGGGCTTGGAGACTGCCAGGGAAGAGCCTGGATGGAAATGGGGAGGGGGAAGAGGTCCAGACAGCTGGACCTGGTTCATTAGAGTTTGTCCTTGTACAATAAGATCCTCCAAGATGCCCTGGTGCTGTTTATCCTCCCATTTCATTGGCACTGAACAAACAAGTGGCTGCCCAGCCCAAGGTTGCTCCTGTGCCCAGAGGAAAAGCTCTGGGAAGAGAATTTTCTGTCCTTCTAGGAAGCCTGAGAAATCCCCAAAGATCCCTCTGCTGCCACAGCCTGAGGGATGGCTGGGAACGGTGTCCCACAGGTGGGATGTGTGTCCAGATGTGTGGAGCATGTCCCATCCACGGGGAAAGGTGTTCAGTGTCCACCTGAGGATCCTCAACTGGGATGGGATGGGGTGGGATGGGATGGGACAGGAGAGGATTCAGTGGGATGGGATGGGTTGGAATGGAATGGGATGGGATGGGATGGGATGGGATGGGACAGGAGAGGATTCAGTGGGATGGGATGAACTGAAGTGGGATGGGATGGGATGAGGTGAGTTGGAGTGGGATGGGATGGGATGGGTGCATATCCCTCAGCAGGGCTGGGCAGACATGTGGGGCAGACCCCCCGCTCCTGAGACCTGGGGGCTCAGCACACCCCACTCAGCCCCTCCTGCCCCTGCCTCGAGGAGGTGCAGGAGCCCCAGGGCGGCACGGGGTGGGCACAGGGACGAAGGACGATCCCTCTCTGTCCCCCCCACCCCAGGAGCTGCACGGTGGCAGTGCCCACCCTCAACCAGCCGGGAGCAGGCGTCCCGTGGATGTGCCATCTGACAAAGGGCTCTGTGGGGGACAATGTCCGGGCAGTGAGGGCCCTTGTCAATGTTTTATGGGCCCAGGCATCCCCAGGGCGTGTTTAGGGGGCAGTAAATTAAAGCACTCAGCCAAGTGACATTTGTGTTCTGCAAATGCGATTATTATGCATGATTAGCAGCCAAGTGCACTGAAAAACCCACACTCAGGGCGGGCAGGAGCGGGACGCCCGCCTGGCCCGCAGCTCCTCGCGCCAGAGATGCACCCTGGGCAGGCACCTTTTCCCTGGAAAAGCCTTTCTGCGGGACAACAGCGAGCCTGGCATGGGCAGAGACCCTGGAACCACCACCCTGCCCCTCAGCTGGCTGCTCCCCCCTTCCCCAATCCCAGCCTGCCGGAGATGGACCGTGCCAGCCGAGGACTTAAAAGATTTCCTTCCCAGCTGCCAGCCCGACTTTCCAGAGGAATGCATCCAAACCCACTTTTATTTTTAATTATTTATCTGTAACCAATTTGGCAGGGAAACCAATTAAACGAGTGGGTGATTAATGACCTGCTGATTTGCACAGGTACCTAATTTAAATGTCTATATAATATATAAGCACATTTTGGAGATGCTTCGATGGCTCGGTTCAGTCCCAGCTGCCCGGACGTGTGTTGGGGGGATGACTCCTGGGTGAGCCAGTGCCACCATCCTGCTGGAGCATCCCGTGCTTCCTGACGGCTCTAGGAGCATGGGGGGGGGTGTGTGTTTATCCCAGAAATCCCACTGTACTTGCCCCCTGGCCAGTGCTATGCTTGCCATGTCTCCTTTGCTGGTGTTTCTCACTTGGAAAAGTCTGACCCAGATGGGAAGAAGGAGGATTTTGTCTCCTGGGAAGACAACATCCCTGTGCCAGAGACAGGGGGAGACAGGCTGGAGCAGCTGCCTAGGACAGGATGGAGCTGGTGTCAGACTGTCCCCTCGGCCCCCAGGACACTGGGAAGGGGCTTTTGCAGCTTAAACCAGTGCTCACACCTCAGCCAGGTGCAGATTTGGGTTGTCACCAACCAGAGGCATCCAGGCTCTTCCCTCCTGCTCCATGTGGCTCAGAGCATCCCTGTTCTCCCCACACCATCCATCCATCCCACCTCTTTCTTGACTGTGCTGTGTCCAGGCACTGTCTGTGAGATGGGTGGGTCTGCAAACAGCCTCCTTGGTGTCCCTGATGCCAGCAGGCTGGGGACATGGCTATGCAACACCTTTCAGCTCTCAGCCCTGGATCCCAGAGGGAGAGTTTCCCTGCTGATGGACAGCAGGACCTGTTTCTCCACGGCTGTTCCCCACTGCAGCCCAAGGCTGGGGCCAGTCAGAGCCAAGGCCAAGGGCTGCCAGACCCCATAGCCTCCCTGTGTCCCTGCCAAGCAGGGCTGTGCTGCTGGCTGAGACACTTTGGGGATGGAGGAAGGGGGATGCTCCTCAAGGAGCAAGGGGCCAGCGCAGGGAACGGGCCCATTGTTGCGATAGAAATGGTGAATCCATTAATCTTTACGGGTACAATTCAGCACACAAAACAGAAAAGGGAGAGAGACACCTCATTTGTTATCAGGTGCATTGTGAGAGTCAGGTTCTTTAATTATCTCACCAAATTCTGCAGCCCATTCATCAAGTTGCCACCACCAACCTGCCGAGATTGCCACCCACAGACCATCTGGGCCCCTGGGCACGATGCTGTGCAGGCACGGGGGCTGCTGGGGGTGAGGAGCACCCCCTGCACATCCCTCAGGGCTCCCCGCCCAGGAATTCACCTCCTCAGGTGCACAGGGCAGCCCAGCACTGCCCGTGTTGTCACAGAGTCACAGAGTCATAGAATCTCATGGTTTGGAAGGGAATCATCGAGTCCAACTCCTGGCCCTGCACAGGAGACCCCAACAACCCCACCCTGTCCCTGAGAGTGTTGTCCAAATGTTCCTTGAGCTCTGGCAGCCTTGGGGCCATGACCACTGCCCTGGAGAGCCTTGTCCCCTATGTGGAGAGGTGGCAACCAGGACAGGGACATCATTGTGTCCATTGGGACTTATGGAAAAGAGGGAGAATGATTTTTTACACAGGCAGACAGTGATAGAACACAGTTTTAAAGCAAAAGACGAGAGATTTAGATAGGATTTTAGGAAGACATTCTTCCCTGTGAGGGTGGTGAGGCCCTGGCACAGGTTGCCAAGACAAGCTGTGCCTGCCCCATCCCTGGAAGTGTCCAAGGCCAGGTTGGATGGGGCTTGGAGCAACCTGGGCTAGTGGAAGGTGTCCCTGCCCATGGCAGGGTATGGAAAGAGATAGTTTTTAAGGTCCCTTCCAACCCAAACATCCTGTGATTCTATGATGATTGTATGACATGGCAGCATTCCCAGGGGAGAGGCCAGAGGCTGGGGAGGAAGGTGATTGGGAGTGATGTCCTGTGCTCCAGTGTCTTAGCAATTACTGTGGGATGAGGGAATCATCTCCCTTCCCAGGGCAGAGCCTGGGACTTGCACATCCTGGGGCTGGTGTGGCTGCAACACCCTCACAGCTCCTGATGCTTCTGTTTGGCTGAAGCTTCCCCTCCTTCCTGCCTGGCTCCCAGAGTCCATGAGCTCCCTGTCAGGGTGTCAGCCACAGCTCTGCACCAGCAGCATCCTGGGGTTTGGGGGTCCATGGGTTTTCTCTGGCACAGCTGCATGGAAGTCTGGCTCAGCATTCCCTGCCACGGGCACAGTGCTGGGCGGGAGGGAAAGCTGATGGGATGGACCCAGGGCAGCAGAGGATGGTCATGGCAGCAGGTACGTGAGCGAGAAAGATGGAAAGGAAAGGGACCTGAGATGCTGAGAGGTTGGAAGCCTGTCTGGGATACATCAAAAGCAAAGTCTGAGAGGTTTTTATAAGAGCAGAGAGATCTGAGCACCCAGGGGAGATCCCTGCTGGAAATAAATTATCCATAGGAATAAATCCAGAAAGGCAAGTTGTGGCTGCACCCCGGGTGTGTGGGTGAGGATGGGGTGCACAGCCTTGGACTCCTCTGTCCCCAAGCAGGATTGCTCCTCCTTCACCCTCTGCCACTGCCCTCCTGGGGACTGAGGAGCATCCCAGCTCCTGGCAGCTGTGGATGGAGCAGAGGGAGCAGGTCTGGGAGTTCCTGGGGTGTGCTGTCCCATGGAGGGCTGGACAGGGCTCGTGGCCCCCCCACACCTTCCCCCAAACCTCTTGGGAGGAAAACTGGATCCGGCCCATCTGGAGTCCAGATCGGCTGCGGTGAGTAATCAGGGAGTGGGAGGGAAGGCAGACGTCTCCCCGCTCTCCCAGCAGTGTGGAGGAGAGAACAGACTATCCTGGGAGCGCAGATGGGGTGGCACTGCACCACGAGTGGGGTGTGCTTAACCCTGCCGTGGCCAGGACGAGCAGGGGAGAGGGAGCTGTGATCCCCTCTGCCTTCATCCCCCGTCACTTTTCCAGGGGGCCAAGGAGGAGACATCCCACCCTGGGCACTCCAGGGGATGGCCATGGGCTCCTCCAGTCTGGGTGACCTTCCACAGCACAGCCCACAGGCTGCAGCTCTGTGGCTGCACTTCAGCTGAAGCCACGGCTGGGGCCAGGAGAGGTAAAAGCGCTGCGGGTGCCCTCAGCAAACCCTTCACTGGGTGTGAAATCTCGAGCAGGAGCCACCTCGCAAAGGCCACGCGCAGCCGGCGCAGGCAGAGATGTTCCGGCAGCGCTGTCACTGAAATCACCTCCTTTTTCCCCGAGGTGCCAAGTGAGTTTATTTTAAGGCCTGACAGAAAGCCAAGCTTCCCCTGGGTGCAGCGATCACACAGCAGCCGTGCCAGGTCCCGGCAGGGCGAGGAGCAGGGACCAGGAGCAGGATGCTCCCCCCGCCCCAGGAGGTTTTTATCCCTCCATCAGCACTGCTTGCCCTGGGGTGCTGCCCCCCAACCATGTGCTTGGTGCCTTTGGGAGAGGGCCACGGAGCTGCCACGTGGTGTGTTCCACCCAGGCAGGTCCTCACACAGCCCCCAGGAGTGTGATATCCCGAGGGGGATGCCCTTGTCCAAGCACTGTCTCCCCCAGCCTGGGCTGGAGCGGCAACGTGATTCAGAAGCCAAGTGTCTTTTGCTGTGAATATTTGTTCTTTTCTCTTTATATTTTTTTTTTTTTTTGGTCAAACGAAAACATTTCTGCAGGGAATGACTGTGACTGATTACATTTGTCAGGGTTTTTATCAAGCAATTGAAAGAGCCGGAGATTTTTTGGAAACCAAATAAGTGAAATATTTTGGCTGGTCAAAATTGTTTCCAGTAAAAATCTCCAGAAAACGCGGAGAGAAACGGTTGTAGGAAATTTGCAGCGCAAATTAAAATGTGTTTTTTCCAAGGGAAAACAGCTACTGGGAAAATAAATTTCTTAGCACTGTTGGTGGAAGGATGTTCTGCACCAAAGGCATTGCTCTGTGAGAGCATCCTGGGGTGTTTGGCCCTGGGAATGTGGTGCCAGCCCAGGGAGTGGGTCCAGATTTTGCCTCACTTTTCCCCCAAGATATCACCTCTAGGCCACAGTTAAGAGGTTCCAGGAGGAGTGTGGTCTCCTGAGCACAGGGGAGTGAGTGGAGGGGATGTGGTGAGGAGCCCCTCGGCTGGATGCTGGAGGAAAGCTCAGGAGGTGCCTTGGGAGTAGGATGTTGAAGGAATCTGTGCCATGGCCTGGATGCCCTGTGCCACCCCACCGTGGAGCTGTGCCAAGCACTGGGGACCCTGTACCACCATGCCATAGGGATGTGAAATTCCAGCTGGACCTCATCTTAGATGTCCAGAAATTATGGGGCAGCTAAACAGGGTTGAAATATTCAGCAAAGTCAGGCTTGAGCCTGTGGGGGAGGAACATGGACCAGGAGGCAGAGTTTGGAGCCTCACCGAGCCCGCTGTGGGCTGTGGTTTGGGATATCTGCGTCCATTTGGGATCTCTGCCATGCTTCCCATTGCTCCTGCTGCTGTCCCAACAGCTTTGGGGCTGTGAGGATCCTCCTCCTCTCTAAACCCTGCGTGTCCCCAGCGTGGCACAGACCGGGCTGATCCCTGACCCCGGAGCAGGCTGAGCTCTGTGAGGAATGAGCCGAGCTCTGGGTTAAAAATAGCTCATGACCATGCAAATCTCTGGCTGGATATTAATGCAGATGCAAATAGGTGCTGGCAAAGCTGGCAGAGACGCCCTGCCCAGCCATTCCTACCTGGAATTTGCAGTGTACAGGCTGCTGACATCGCTGGGAGGGGGGATTTGTTGGGCTGGGTGGCAGAGTCTCAGAAAGTCACGGTATGTGGGTCAGAGCAGTGAGGGGAGGCAGGTTCCTTATGGATCAATCTGCCCTAGGCTTGGCTGGTGTCTGGGGAAGCTGCCATGGGATGAAGAGGAGGAGGTGGGTCTGGGGAGGGCTGACCACCCTTCCCACCATGGCTTCCTGTGGGTGCTGGTGGTCGGCACCCCTGAAACCACCAGCACGGGGATAGGTGATAACAGAGCCACGTTGTGCCTCTGGCCCCATCACGGTTCCCAGGGTGATTTGACCACCCCTAAAATGCCATCCCAGGTCTGGGCTGAGCAGCTGTTTGGAGCAAGGCAGATTCTCCACCCCTGAAACGCCTCGGTGCCCCGTGCCCCTGAGAAAAAGCCATTTGCCATCTCTGTTGAAACACTGTGCATGTCAGAAATACGGCTCCTGCGGGCACAGCTACAGTCAGGAAGAGCCAGAGCACTCCACGGGCAGAGAGAGTCATGTGAAAAATGCTCTTGTTCCCTCTTAAGATGCTTGGAAGCAGCCTGAGGGCTTTAGCACTGTGCCGCTTTGGTTTAAGTTTCTCTAATGAGGTTTGCCTTCTATTACTGTCAGGGAACATTTTTCATTGTTGAAGCCACTGTAAATGCAAAGCCTTAAAAATGAGTTTCCATTTCAGATCTGACAGCTCAGCTGCTAATGTAAAATAGAGAAAAACCACAGATCAGGCTGCCTTTTAGTGCAATTAGCCCTCCAAATGGAGCAATTTACATTGGCACACTTGTGTATCTTCCTGCAGAAGGGGGAAAAAAAAAAGGCTCATTACTTAAGCGCAGACCTTTATGAACAGAAATGAGGGGAAGAGAGGAAAAACACAGCAGGGCTGGGAGCGCTGGGATGTGCCTGCCTTCCCTGACGCTGGGCAGGGCCACGAGGGCTGGGCTGGCTCTGCACAGGGAGCCCTTCCCGGTGCCTCTCCGGGTGCCTGTGCCTGTGCCGGTGCCGCTGGGCTGTCCCTCGCCGTGGGTGTGGTGAGCTGGCACTGAACACAGCCCTTCCCTGTGCCAGAGGCTCCGCTGTCCCTCCTCTGCCGGAGGGTTTGTGGATTAGAGCATCTCATCAATTTTTCAGTCCCTGCCAAAGCCTGCAGTGCTCCTGTGCTGTCGCTGTCACCCTTTCTGTCATGTGTGCAGGTGATCCGGTGCCACCTCATCGTGGGGGTGTGCCATGCACTGGGGGTTCTGTGCCACCTCACCACAGGGCTGTGCCATGGCTCGGGGACTCTCTGCCACCCTGCCAGGTGGCTGTGCCATGCCCTGAGGACCCTGTGCCACCCCAGGATGGGGCTGTGCCATGCCCTGAGGACCCTGCACTGTCCAAGAATGGTGCTGTGCCATGCCCTACTGACTCTGTGCCACCCCAGAATGGGGCTGTGCCGTGCCTTGGGGACCCTGTGCCACCGTTTCATGGACTTGCCATGTGCTTGGGGCACTGTCAGCCTGCCCACTGTGGGCCACTATTCAGGATCCCAAAATACATTCCCGGAGGAGCTGCCATTTGCTTGTCAACACCAGCCCGGTTTTCATCCTCACTCCCCTCCCTGGCTCCGTGCCTGCATCCTCAATATCCACCCAAGGCCACGGCCCCGCAGCTCCAGCCTCTCTCAGAATAAAATAAGGTTTGTTTGAGGCCTCAGAGCTCTGATTCATGCATTGCCCTGGCCTCCTCCTCCTCCCCTCCCTGCTCCATCCCTCTGGCTAATGAGGCTGGAACAGCTCTGTCCAGCAGGTCTGGGAGGAACCCCTTGCCTGTGAGGGGAGAGCAGACCTTGGGCCACAATCCAGCTGCAAACAATTCCAGAGGCACCTCCACGCATTCATCAGTACCATTTGCAAGGACAAAACCCAGCTGCCTCCAGAGGAGGAGGAGGAGGAGGCAGGAGGACAGTGGTGAGAAGTCTGAGAGCATCCAGGGATGGAGCCTCCTGGCAGGCAGGGATGGGGATGAGCTGGAGGGATGCTGAGCGGGTGGGATGTGCTGTGGCCCTGGGCAGTGATAAATCAGCACACACTGAAGAGCTTGGGAGCTGCTTTGAACTGGGAGATGCCCTGGCTGTGCTCAGGTGCTCCCTGTCCTCTGGCTCTGTGGGGAGCAAGGCTGAGCCTGGAGTTCTGCAGCCTGGCATGGTCACCAAGCCTGGGATTCCAGGCTTTCTACCCCATCCCATCATCTGGCCTCTCTTCCCAGGCATTCTACACTCAAATCCATTGGCGTTTTCACCCTTCCAGCCCTCAGCACAGCATTTTGATCCATGGGTTTCCATGCCAAGCTGGCTGGGGCTGCAGTACCCATCCCAGTGTGGGAGCAGGGGTGTGGCTGCGGATCCTGGCAGGGTCAGCTGGACACATCAGGGGTTTCAGCATCCCCTAGGGTGGCTGCAATGGCCTGGGAACTCTCCTGAAAGCCCCTGTGTCCCCTTCTGGGCTTGTGTCTCAGCTGCTGGGGGGCACAGAGGGGTGGAGGAAGGGTGGATGATGGCTCTGGCTCATAAGCAAGGAGATGCAACCCCAAAGGTCTGCACTGTTCTTTGGCCATCAAACATGTCTCACAAGCAAGGAGTTGCAACCCCTACACTGTTCCCTTTGGCCATCAAACCCACCTTCCCCCCCCCGAAAGGATCCTGTCAAGCTGACACCACACATTTCCCACCACCCTGCGGTGACCGGCACTGGTGACACCACCTTCCTCTGGCTCCTCTGACATCCAGCCCTGTACAAACCTTTCCATGGCACTGCCCAGGAGGGATGTCAGGCCGACCTTTTCAAACACTGGCATGACACCCACCTGCCTCCTCTCACCTGAGACCTCCCGGCTGCTCATCCAGCAGGACACAGCGCTCTGATCCCAGCTCTTCCCACCTCCCCGTTCCGTGTCCTCACCTCTCTCCCCCCCCACCAGCAGAAAGCACATCTTCATCTCCCCCAGCCAGACCCCCGTGGGAGGACAGAACACATCCTGAGCCACCACCCCCCATCACCCCCGCCGGCCCTGCTGCTGCTCCCGCTGGATGCACGGGATGTCGCAGGTGTCCAAACGCCGCTTCCCATTGTCTCCCACGGTTGTTTTGTCACTTTGCAAGGTTGGAAATGATCAGCTTCCCGTCCCCCGATTGCTGTGTATCGCCCGCTTTCATTCTCTACAGCTGCTTTCACTTTTGTCTAACGCCGCCCGCTTTTCTTAACGGGCCTCTGCTCTCCTGATTGAGGGATTGTCTCCTCGGGTAGCTGGTGAAGTATTCTTCACAGCCCGGAATTATGATTCAAATTTCTCGGTTTAAATGTGCTCTTCCAGCTGATTCAGCTCATAATTGTTCTCAGCTCGGTGCAACCGGCCCGCTCGATGCCGCAGGCGCGTTTGGCGTCGGGGGCTCCGTGGGAGCCACGCCGCGGCCGCCCACACCTCAGCAACCACTGCTTTTTAGCTCGGAGATCAATTCCTCTTTATCTGCCAGGAGTGGGCTGATCCCGGCTCCCCTGGGCCGCAGGGAACCTTTTTTTTTATTGAGGGTATCGATTTATGAATCCACAGCCCCTTCAGACAGCGGCGAGCGTGAGGTGCTGGCAGGACACGCGATTACGAGTGCTCTCACGCTGTCCTTCACCTGCTGCGCCAGAGGCTTTTCAGGAGTGGGTTGTTTGGCTCCCAGCATGCCCAGCTCCGTTACCTGGAGCAGCCTGGCCTGCAGGGACATCTTCCACTAGCCCAGGTTGCTCCAAACCCCATCCAACCTGGCCTTGGACACTTGCAGGGATCCAAGGGCAGCCACAGCTTCTCTGGGCAACCTGTGCCAGGGCCTCACCACCCTCACAAGGAGCAATTTCTTCTTAACATCTAATCTCTATTTCCCCTCTATCACTGGGAAGCCATTCCCCTTATCCTGTCACCATTCCTTGTCCCCAGTCCCTCTCCAGCTCTCCTGGAGCCCCTTTAGGCCCTGCAAGGGGCTCTCAGCTCTCCCTGGAGCCTTCTCTTCTCCAGGTGAA
>NW_021939882.1:10813541-10848289 GCF_001715985.3 Manacus vitellinus
CCACCCTCACAGGGAACAATTTCCTCCTAAAATCCTAAATCTCTCCTCTTTTGCATTAAAACCATTCTCCCTTGTCCTATCACAATCTGCCTGTGTAAAGAGTCATTCTCCCTCTTTTATATAAATCCCAGTGGACACAATGGTGTCCCTGACCTGGGTGCCATCTCTCTGTGTGAGGGACAAAACTCCCCAGGGCAGTGTCACGGCCCCAGGGCTGCCAGAGCTCAAGGATCATTTGGACCATGCCCTCAGGCACATGGTGGGATTGTTGGAGTGTCCTGTGCAGGGCCAGGAGTTGGACTTTGATCCCCGTGACTCCCTTCCAACACAGGACATTCCATGATTCTGAACCCTCTGTGATTTCACAGCAGTTTTGAGCAGCCAGGCCCATCCCTCTGGAGCTGGCAGTGAGCGTGGGGACGCAGTGACAGCCGAGGCACAGTGAGACCAGTGACTGTGAGTAACCACCACGCTGCCAAGCCTCGAGCCTTTGATTTTGGTGCCGTCTAGACGGGAGCCCCTATCAAAGCCCAGCAGCTGAGTGCATTTGCAAGGGGACCTGCAGAGAGCACACAGCACACCCCCTGCTCTTCCAGAGCTGCCTCAAAAGCCTTTTCACTCAGAAACTAATGAGCAGGTTCCCTAATGACTTCTGGAAACGCTGCCAGAGCCTGAAGTGAAGTGCTGGGAACCTGGGAGGGGACACCTGGTGGGTTATTTTTTCCTGCAGAAGAGGGGATTTGAGCCTAGGTCTCCATGGACATGATGGAGATGTTCTCCTGGGTAGATGGGACTGGGTGTGTGTGGGATGTGCTGTGGGGCTGGTGGGGTTTCAGTAGGGGTGTGGCTGTGGTCTGACCCTGCAATGTGTCCAGAGGGATCATTGCAGGGCGTGGGGTGACTTCACCCTCCTTGCTCCTCCCCTTTATTGAAAGGGATGTCTGAATTGGTATTTTAATGATAAATAGGTCACAGGGCCAAAGAGCCAGCAGGGAGTGATGGACCCCCATCCCTCCTCTCCTGGTGCCAGCCCCAGTGTGTGCCCAGCACACCCCTCAGGAGAAGGGCCTGCTCCATAAACCAGCAAGGCAGGATACCCAGGGATGCAGTGGGATGGATCTTCTCCCAGCCAGCCTGGGGGACCCAGGGGTACCCCAACCTGTGCCATGCCCACAATCACCAGCATCAACCGTGAGACCAGGCTCGTCCCCACTCCGGGTCTCCCACCAGCACCTGATCCATTTGGAGGCATGGAAAGAGCATGGTTAAGCTTGGAGTTGGGGTCCCTGATCTAAAACCAGTGCTGGGTG
Organism: Manacus vitellinus; assembly: GCF_001715985.3. Taxonomy (NCBI): domain Eukaryota; kingdom Metazoa; phylum Chordata; class Aves; order Passeriformes; family Pipridae; genus Manacus; species Manacus vitellinus. Next base: position 10,814,852 of record NW_021939882.1, read on the forward strand.
GTGGGTGATGGCCCCACGACTGCAGTGGGAATGGCTCAAGCCCTGGGAATGGGCCACTAGAGGTGACAGGCAGTATGTCCCCAGCTGGCAGCACCTCCAGGCTGCACAGCCCCCATGGATGTCCCCAGCCTTGGGTGCCTTGTCTTCATCCCAGGGGCAGTGCCGAGGCATGGGTGGGTGAGAAGGCATCCAATGAGAACTGCTTCCTAAGCTCTGGTGAAATCTTGCTGCAAAGGGCTGGTTTTGTGACAGCTCATCCCATTCCCTTCCTGAGGGATCCTGGTGCAGTGACCAAGGCAGCCAGCCCCTTCCTAAAAGGCTGGGATATGGCTAAATTTGGGGCTACTCTGCTGCCACCTCCTCCCCAGGGGACACAACCCCTCTGCCTCTGCAGTCCCCAGAGCAGCAGAAAGGTTTTCAGGGAGGTTTTCTGGGAGGTTTGGATGGTTTTGGAGGCCAGCAATTGTGCACGAGTGCCCGTGGTTGTGGTGGGTGCAGTGCAGCAGCCAGAGCAGGGTGTGTCACGGGTGCCCTGGGAATGGCAGGGATGCAGGAGCAGGGCTGGGTGCCAGGGCAGGGCTGGGAATGCTCAGAGTGCACATCTCTGTGCCTTGCACAAGCCGGGGACACCCCAAATCCGTGACACCCCTGGGGACACCCCAAATCCGTGACACCCCTGTGGGCACCCATTCCAGCTGAGGGGCCATCCTGAGGGGAGTCCCAGGAGCCTGAGGTCTTCTCCTGCCCTTTTTTGGGGCAGAGGTGCCACCACAGCAGCGGGTGCTGTGCCTGGAGCCTCAGGGACTCTGTTGACACCTCAGTGCCAGCACAGCAGGCCTGGGAGGGGGGGGCCCTTAGCAACAAGCAGCAACTTTGTGCCCATTCGGAGGGAAATGGAGCTGCTGGAGTCAGAGTAAATAATTAAAGTTGTTAACTGCGTAGGAGAAAGCAGAGATAACGCAGGGAGCTCAAGCAGAAAACCCGGGATTCGCTGCAGTCAGCTCTCCTGGGCACGGCCGCCCTGGGAGCTGTCCCTGCTGTGTCCCCCTCCCCGAGCACTGTCCCTGCTGTGTCCCCCTCCCCGAGCACGGCTTTGCCATCTCCCACCCACTTTCACACCTCAGCCGCTGGCTTTTTCGCACTGTGGTTGCCTCCTGGTGCTGTATCTTGCCCCATCTGCCTATAACTCCATGGGGGCCTTCCAGGCCATCACTCCTCCTCCTCCTCCTCCTCCTTCTCCTCCTCCTCCTCCTCCTCCTCCTGCCTCCCTCGCACAGGGAAGCCCCTTCCCACGTCCGCGACTATTGATCCGGCTTGTTTTGCTGCTCCCTCCTGTGCTTCATAAATGTCAACTTTTTTCCCTGACAAAGAAATTTTGTGGTAATGACTCTTTGTGCCACTTCTAAATCCCCAATTACATAAGGAGCAGCAGCACAAAGCCATTCCCTTTGGTGGAAATCTCCGCGTAATCCCTTTTCCGGAGAAGCAGCCCGCCAGTGACACGCTTCCAACTCTTTGTTTGTTCTTTTGGATCAAATCTAACTGATTGCCGTGACTAATTAACTTTCCCTTTCTTCGGGCCTCTGTTGTCTTAATTAATTTCACGAATGCTGCGCTCCCAGCTCGCAGCCAGCAGGCTCGGTGGTGCGAGTCACCGGCGAGCGGCGAGGCGGTGCCGCCGGCGGGGCCCGCAGCGTGCTGGCACACGGGGCAGCCATGACCTCGCTGTCAGCACGGTTTCATGGCACAGAGGTCCACCTGGCCGTGTCCCCAGTGCCACCAAGCCCCTGTGCGGGCAGCGATGCTGGGGTGGTGCATCCAACGTGGCAGGGCAGGAGGTGGTTTGTCAGAGGTGTGGAGGGACCATCTCCTCCTGCTGCCCCTGGGGCTGCTCCTTGTGCAGGGCTTGATTCAGGAGCTCTGCACCTGCCCTCTTCTGATTTTTGCCCCGGGGTATTTTCCCCCTGCCCTGCAAAGCCCTTCCCGAATCAAAACCCAGGCATGGAGAGATCCGGCCCATAGAATCATAGGCTCACAGAATCATAGAATGGTTTTGGTTTGAAGGGCCTTAAAGCTCATCTCATTCTTCTCCCTGCCATGGCAGGGACACCTTCCACTAGCCCAGGTTGCTCCAAGCCCCGTCCACCCTGGCCTTGGACACTTGCAGGGATCCAGGGGCAGCCACAGCTTCTCTGGGCAACCTGTGCCAGGGCCTCCCCACCCTCACAGGGAACAATTTCTTCCTAAAGTAAAGTCTGGTGAAATCTTGCTGCAAAGGGCTGGTTTTGTGGCAGCCTGTCCCATTCTCTCCCTGCAGGATCCTGGTACAGTGGCCACCACCATGTCCCTCCCCCCAGCTGCCCCTCCCTCTCGGATCCACAGCCCATGTTTTGCAGTGATGGGCACATGGATCTCAGGGTTAGTCCTTCTCTGGGATCGATGTACATCTCTCTGTGGTTATCCCCCAGGCTGGGTTTTTCCCAGACAAGGGCTGGGTTGAGATCAGCATCACAGTATGTCCCGTTGTCCCAGCCAGGGCTGCACAATGGAGTTGCATATTCATGAAGGCAGCACATTACACAGTGGCTAATGGCACTCTTTGAGATCCTATCTGCTGCTTCCAGCAGCCCTTGTGGTGGTTGTTATCAGTGCCTTGCTATCTGGGGTCTGCCCTGGATGAATAAACATCGGAGCTCTTCCACTCAAAGGCTCTTGGTGTGTGGAGTGCAGCAGGAGATGCTGGGTGGAGATAAAGGGCAGCAGCCTGGAAGCAGTGGCTGCAGCCCAGGCTGATTCCTGCCAGCCTTCCTGTGTCACCCGTGGCCAAAAACAGGGCTGATTGTCCTTCTCACCCCACAGGGAAGGCTCTGCTCCATGACGAGGTCATAAATCTTGTGGGAACCTGGGATGGAGGTGTGGGGGAACACGCTTTAGATGCTGCTCCAGCCCCTGACGTGGCAGAGTTGTGTGGCCACTGTGCCCCACAAGGCAGGAGACGACAGAGTGTGGCAGAAGTTGGAAAATCCTGTTGGCTTGCAGGATATTACCACAGGGCAGAGGACATGGCCTCAAACTGTGCCAGGGGAGGTTCAGGCTGGACATCAGGAGGAATTTGTCCATGGAAAGGGTGGTCAGGCCTTGGAAGGAGCTGCCCAGGGAGGTGTTGGAGTCCCCACCCCTGGAGGTGTCCAAGGAAGGCCTGGCCATGGCACTGAGTGCTCTGGGCTGGTGACAAGGTGGGGATGGGGCACAGGGTGGATTTGATGACCTTGGAGGTCTTTTCCAACCTCAGTGATCCCGTGATTGTCTGATCTGTTGGAGGTTCCCCTGGCACAGACCAACATGGCTGGCAGAGCTTCAGCATCCTGCACCACACAGGGTGGGCAGAGGGGGCAGGAAGAGCATTGTGAGCTCTGAGTCTGCACTGAAGGGATGACCCTGTTTGCCATCAAGGCCTCTGGTAGGAAATGAGTGAGCTGGAGGAAATCCAGGAGCTGGGAGGGGGTGCTGAGGGAGCCAATCACCCCATCAGGTTCTGGGATCTCTGAGGGACCTGCGCTTTGGGAAGCACGAGGCATTACTGGAACAGAAGATGGCTTGTTTTGAAGGCTGCCAGGAGAAATCAGATCCTCTGCGGAGGGTGGATTGAAATCCATCTGCAATTAAGCCCAGGCAGTGCTGCCGTGTCTCCCCAGGATTGACCAGCCTTCGGAAATCAGGGACTGCGACGCTGGCTGGGGCAGCCCCCACCCCTCGCCCGGGAGCGATTAGACATCCACTCCCACTCCCAGGAAGCTTGTTTCTCTGTCGCAGTCCTTGTAGCTAAAAAGCTTCTCTCACTAGACACAAGGAGATTTGGCCTCCAGGGACGGCTGCTGAGGCTCGGCTGGGCCGCTGGCAAATGGGGGCTGCGGCTTCAGAGGAGAGGGCTAAGGACAAAATTTAAAAAGCTTTGCTCTCCCTTTGTAGAAACCTTTGATTAAACCTTGGCAGCTGGGATCGAGCTGGTGCTTGTCTCCCCGGCCTCCCACCCCCTCCTACTTCTTCATCTCCCTCTCTTCTGGCTTTTTCTTCTCTCCTCTTTTCTCCCTTCGCTTTGGAAGGGAGCAGATCAATAAATAAATAAACCAACAGAAATGTTATTTTTCCGGCGAGAGGCGCCTTGAAGTTCATCAGAAATAACAATCCCAACCCCTTATGCCTGCGCAGGGGAGGGAGAAGGGATGGGATTAGTCCCCGGGGAAAAACACCAGCGCAACACGTTGGGCCTGTTTCAGAGGGCTGACAATTTAACGGCGGCGTTTGAGGTCTTACTCAGTGGCTCGAAGATTTTGACATGAAAGGGACACCAGTTAAATGAAGTTAAATGAACGGAGGGATCATCTTGCAGGATTAAATGTCCTTGTCACCGACCCATCAAAACACAGCATTATTTCGAAGGGACAAATCGTGTCGAGGTGTTTACAGCAGATTAAACCTGAAATTCCAGGGGATATTTGGCAGATAGAACAGCTGCAGGTGGCATCAGCACACGGGGTGACTGCATGTCTCCAGAAGGATAAGGATCTGCCTGCCCTGGGGGAGCCCCAACCATTCATCTGCCATGCAAAGGAGTTGCTCCCAAATCAACCCAAAGCTTTGTCCAGAGGAGGGGGGAGTTTGAAATCCATAGTTTACAGTGAGTGGGGTGATGAGTCAAGATCTGAGCACTTTCATCGTGGGACTCGACCGTGACCGCGTCAGAACTGCCCCAAAGTGGCACTGGGGAGAGTTTGCAAGGGGGACGCTCCTGCAGACATTCCTGAGCGAACACAGATGTCCTGACAGAGGCACGAAGCTGTCTGGCTGCATTCCTGAGGCCAGGCACGTCCCTGTGTCCCACCGGTGACTCAGGGGCCCCCAGAGCTGAAGCCTGAAGTGCGGAGCCAGAGGATGAAGGCTGTGTGTGGGACACAGCCCCTGAGCCCCCTTCATCCCTTTCTCAGGGAACACTGGGAGCCAAGGCAAAGGTGGACAGGCCCCTCCTGGTCCTTGTCACGCTCCAGCAATGCCACAAGTGAGCCCTGGGTGTGTTTGGCTGAATGAGGGAGCAGGTTTGAGGAGGGAGTGTCTCTCAGGACAACCTGCATGTGGCGGTGCCAGTGAGGAACCACAGCACAGCAACCAACGTGTCGTGAGAGCATGAGAAGAGGGAGAAATAAGGGATATCTTGGCTCTGAAGTGCTAAACCAGCTCCTTGCCAGGTGCAGGTGTTAATGGGAGCTCAGTTTGGATAAGAGTGGCACACAGGCCACAGGAAGCTGGTCTCAGTCACTGGCTGTGGGTCAGCGGCCGTGGCCGTGGCTGAGAGGGATGGAGCCAGCGTTGGAGAAGCCGTGGTTTCTCACCCCAGAGCAGGCTGCAGCTGATGAATGCTGTGAGTTCCTCTGCTGCACACGATCCTTCACGGGCTGCAGCAATAACAACCCAGTGACCTGTGCCTTCACCCCTGCACGGCCGAGCTCGGCGCTCCCGGGCGCCAGGCTTAGCTGGGTTTAATGGCCCCGTTAAGTGGCACCCAGGGAAATCAAACACGGGGACAGGTGCTCCATCCGGAGTGTTTTTCGTTATGGAGAAACCACAAGGATACACCACAGAGGGAATATTAACTCCTTATCCAGCCCTTGCCTGCAGAAGGAGACAGCAAGATGTCTCGGTTAGCAGCTATTGCTGTCAGTTGGTTGACAAGGAAATACTTGTGTGTAAAGCCTACCCCATAGCCTGTTCCAAGGGAGGATGTTGGCAGCTTGAGAGGGAAATACAGCAATTGCTAAAGGTCCTCCATGAAGATTGTCACAGCCCAGAACAAGCAAGGAAGAGACACGGGAAGAGGCAGTGGGGGTGTTCCTGTGTCAGCGTTGCAACATCGGTCGTGTTTGGGTAAAGAGAGGCTGCAGGGGGGGGAGAGCAAATCAGAAAACTGGAAAATTTCAAATATGTAAAAATCACAGTGAAGGAACAGCAGAGGTAAAATGCAATCAGCCTGCTGAAGGCCTGGTGAAAGGAAATTGTGGAAATTCTCACCTCTGGAAGTGTTCAAGGCCAGGTTGGACAGGGCTTAGAGCAACCTTGGCTAGTGGAAGTCATCCCTGCCCATGGCTGGGGAGTGGAACGAGATGAGCTTTAAGGTCCTTTCCAACCCAAACCATTCTGGGATTCTGTGGGGGGATGAAGACCTGCACATGGTGTTGCTTGAGCCTGTCACACAGAACCCCCAAAGCCAACAGGATAAGCCCTCACAGGGCTCCTGGAGAGCCCTGGAACTTGTACCCATCTGCTCCGTGCAGAGAGAGAGGGAGGATGTCAAAGGGGATTGTTTCACTGACTTTGTCCCAGCCTGCCATCTCTCTGGGAAATCACTCAAGGAGGGGGGGTGTGTGTCAAGCAGCACCTGCAGTTATTGTGTTTTAAAATTCTCCTTCCTGCAGAGAAGTTCGGTGTGACCAGGCTGGCTGGTTCCCAAATCACTCCCCCCCAGGTAATTCACTCCCAGGAGCACTGCAGAACCTGCACGTCTCTCCTGTCCCCTCCCTGAGCCACCTGCTCAGCACAGGGACTCAAAAACCAGCACACATGGGGCAGACAGAGCCAGAACTCTGGTACTCTGCTGGGGCTGATGTCCTGCAGATCCCCTGGGTTACACCTGTACTGGTGCTGCAGGACACCTGCATTTGTGCTCTGACTTAACAAGCTGCTGGGGTGGCTGCATCTCCTGCCTGCACCCTGCAATACAGGCAGCGGGGAGAGGAGCCTTCCCCGTGGCTCTGGTGAGGATCACGTACACACAGGCAGACAAACAGCCCGGAGGGCAGGGAAAGGGCTGGGGGATGAGCAGGCAGCTTGGGAAGCCAGGCAGGACCAGCAGGTCCAACCAGCGCGGGGCAGCACGAAGGCAGCTGCGGGGCTGTGCCCCAGGCGGGCTGTTCCCTGCCTGCTGTTATCCCAGATAACCCACCGAGGCAGTGCTCGGCTCCTCCAGTCCGTGGGGGTGCAGCCCAACTGCTGCCCTGCTCTGGTTTGAAGGAAAAAGGGTTGAAGACAGACAGTTAAGGCTGCTGAGTGCTTTGCAGCATCAAAGGGTGGCCCAAGCTCCTCTCTGGTCCCTCTCTCTCCTGCCCAGCCTGTTTTGGTGCCTCAGGGATGATCACAGCCCCCTCCTCCACATCGCTTTTTAAAGAGCTTTCTGGTCCATCCCTCCGGGGAGTTCGTAGCTAAATGCTCAGCCTGGTGTTTGCTGCCTCCATGTTTCCAGAAAGGTGGATCCCACAGGGATGCTGTGATGGGGTCCCTGAGGAATGGTGCTACAGGAGAAACAAGAACCATCATCACAGAATCACAGAATGGTTTGGGTTGGAAGGGACCTTACAGCTCATCCAGTTCCACCCCTGCCACGGGCAGGGACACCTTCCACCATCCCAGGTTGCTCCAAACCCTGTCCAACCTGGCCTTGAACTCTTCCAGGCATGGGGCAGCCACAGCTTCTCTGGGCAAACAAGGGGTTGTGACAAATCCTGGACATCCCATCCCTCACATCCAGGCCAGGCTTTGACCCATTTCCATGTGTAGAAACTGCAACTACACAAAGAAAGTGGGAGGTGAAAGATGTGAAGGGTCCATATAACCAGATTACAAAGTATTCTTCCATTTTCCACGTTCTGACAAGGAGAGGGAAGAGCAACAGCATTTCATGCTGATAGGCAAGGCCATCTGTGGCACAAACATCTTATCCTACCCTGGAAAATGAGGATGAGGAACCTGGAAATGAGAAAAGCACTCATTAGGCTAATGTGACATTAATGCTTCATGTCGCAGAGACTGTACTGCCCACGGTGAGCCTGCGACCTGAGAACAGCAGGGGGAGAGGAGGCACTGCCAGGGCAGGGGTGGGAGTTGATGGGACACCCCCAGCTGTGCAGCCTCATCCCTCTTCTGAACACACACACGTTTGGGGTTCCCCATTCCACCCCCCGAAGCCCCCGTTCCTTCGCAGGATCGCTGTCGTAGCAGTAAATGAAATGCTCTGTCCCTATTACAGTCAGGATATCGCTCTAAATTGACTGTTTTATAGCCCTGGGTAATTTAATTTTGTTATTTAGCGAATGGTTTGCCATATGCCCAGTGCCTGAGCAGTGCAGCCCGTGCACGGATCACGGCAGAGCTGCTGCCTGAGCACAGCTCCCGCCGCCCTCCGGGTCTCTGCCACACTCAGCCCCTGCTACTGGCTTAGGGTGGTGGATTCCTGCAGGGAATCCCTGCCTGAGTGGGCAGAAAAGCCACTCAGAGACTCTCCAGGGACACCAAGACCTGTGGGCGGATGGTCCAGCAGTTGGACACAGGGTCTGAGGCTGGAATTGTCACCTCGAGGGTGGGTGTGGTTGCTGCCAGGATGGGCAATGCACTGACTGGGCACCTGAGGTCCACCCAGAGCTCTGGCACAGGGCTGAGAGCCCAGGAAACAGGGATAGAGGCTACATTTTGGGCTGCACGTGCTTAATAAAGCCTCTGGTTAGGCATTCATCCAGCTTATCTCACCGCAAGCACTGCCACCCTCCCCGGGGCGGCATCCCCGGGGCTCGTGGGGAGCCAGCCTGGCTTACAACACTCTGCCAACAGCAGAAGGGTTTTTCAGGCAGGCTCTGATCCTCTGAGAACCTGGGATGGGTGGTGAGAAAGGAAAACAGCGGCGTGGTGAGACCCCCCTCCATAGCAGTGCTAAGTCTCGCTCAGCCTCGCTGCACCACGGGGCTCCCCCTCCCAGTGACTCAGACCAGGATTCGGATCATTTTCTCCTAAATGGCCTGGCTGTGTTTTTCCAAGTGGATCCCACTGTGCCTCCGCCTGCCTGCCGGCTCAGCGGGACCCTCTCCCTGTGTCCTCCATCCTCCCTGGTATTTTGATCTCTTCTCCAATTTAGTTTCATCTGCAAATTTCAGGAATGTGTTATTTAGGAGAGTCGTGTGTCTTAGTCATTTCAGCAAACACTGCTTGGAAATGTTGCTTTTGTTTCCATTTCATAAAATTTCCTCTACATTTCTGCAAAACCTCCTGATTTCCCTTTTATTGTTGTTTTTTTCACTAAAGTGGGAGAAAATGTTTTGCATGGCACTGGTCATAGTGCAAGTTATGTGAACAAGGAGTCCCTGGGGACTCCCTGCTCCATCTTGGATGCTCTGCTTCATCATGGGATACTTCAAGACCCAATATGAGATTCCCTCAAGTCCCAAATCCCTCTATGCTGGGCACTGCTGAGGCCCCTCCAGGGCTGTGTCCAGTTTTTTGAGGGGCTGGAGCGTGTGCAGGGAAGGGAACGGAGCTGGGGAAGGGGCTGGAGCAGCAGGAGCAGCTGAGGGAGTTGGGGGGGCTCAGCCTGGAGAAAAGGAGGCTCAGGGGGGACCTTCTGGCTCTGCAACCCCCTGACAGGAGGGGGGAGCCGGGGGGGGGTCGGGCTCTGCTCCCAGGGAACAAGGGACAGGAGGAGAGGGAACGGCCTCCAGCTGTGCCAGGGGAGGGTCAGGTTGGACATCAGGAGGAATTTCTGCCTGGAAAGGGTGTTCAGGCACGGGCAGGGGCTGCCCAGGGAGGTGTTGGAGTGCCCAGCCCTGGAGGTGTCCAAGGAAGGCCTGGCCGTGGCACTGAGTGCTCTGGGCTGGGGGACAAGGTGGGGATGGGGCACAGGGGGGACTCTGTGGGCTGGGAGGCCTTTTCCAACCTGTGGTTCTGTGAAAGCCTTGTGGGAAATCCCACGTAAAAAGGTTTTGTCTCCATCATTTAACTCACCCCACGTCCTGTGTGAAGGACATGACACCTCTGACAGTTCCACAGCCAATGTCAGCCGTGGGCTTGGACATCCAGGGCACTGTGGGCACAAGGGTAACTCCATCCCTGGAGCAGGTCTGGGTGGAGTCAGTGAGGATGTGCCACCTGGGTATTTGCAAAGCAGCAGAGTCCCTTGGCACTGGGAGCTGCTCCCCGTGCCCGAGACCTCCGAGACCTCCAGGGTCCTTGAGGGAACCTTCTGGTGATGTCCCCAAAGCAGAGAAGAAAAAGTGATGAGTAAAATCATTGTCCTAAACCTGCGAGACCTTTAGGACTCAAAGCTGCTTTTGCAAGTGCCCCGAGGGCTGTGAAATATTCAACCCCAGCAAAATATTGCTTTCACACTGGAAAGCACCTGCAAGTCCCTCTCAGCTGCTGCTTCTGTTTGCTCTCTCTGCCAAGATTATTAACAGAGGTGTTAAACAAGCAAACCCAGCACTGGTCCCTGTAGCTCCTCTGACACTTCCTGATCTTTGTAACTGTCCTTTGTTTGGTCAGATCTGCTTTTGGAATGGTCAGATCCCACACAGGGGTACAGGCAAGTCCACAAGGAAAGACTTCCCCATGGAGATGCAGATGTGGACTAAGTTCCTGAGGTGACTGTGGCTTTGTTGGGTGGGATGAGCATCCCCACAGCAGTGTCTCCTTCCCTGGGGCTGTCTAGGGGTGAGTGATGCCTTGAACTGCTGCTGTCTGTAGGACAGTGTCCATGTGGCACCTTTCTGGATCTTGGAGCCATCACATTGCTGTGTCCTGTGGGAAGACAAACCCTACATCTGCCCTTCCTCCACACAGAATCATACAATGGTTTGGGTTGGAGGGGACCTTAAAGCCCATCTCGTTTCCCCCACCCTGCCATGGGCAGGGACACCTTCCACTAGCCCAGGTTGCTCCAGCTTGGCCTTGGACACTTCCAGGGATGGGGCAGCCACAGCTTCTCTGGGCAACCTGTGCCAGGGCCTCCCCACCCTCACAGGGAAGAATTCCTTCATAACATCTCATCTAAATTTCCCCTCTGTCAGTCTGAAGCCATTCCCTCTTGTCCTGTCACTCCAGTTCCTGATGCAAAGTCCCTCTCCAGCATCCTTGTAGCCCCTTCAGATACTGCAAGGCTGCTGTGAGGTCTCCAACCTTCTCTTCTCCAGGCTGAGCATCCCTGACATCCTCAGCCTGTCTCCCTCAATAGGGGAGGTGCTCTGGGCCCCTCAGCAACCTTGTGGCCTCCTCTGGGCTTGTTCCAACAGTTCCATGTCCGTGCAGGACATGGGGAGGTGGTGTTACAAAGAGCAGAACAGCAGGAGGGGAGGAGCAGAGGATCCCACCTTGAAAGGGTCTCTCTACAGCAGCTCTGGGGTAGAGGGGGACCAAACTTGAGGTGATCCCTCACTGAGAAGTCAAGCAGCTGTGAGGATGCACCACAAGCCTGGGAGATAAACCAGGCAGTCCCATGGTGTGGACTCTGGCTAGGCTGGCTGGTAGGACTCTTTCCATGTGGGAAGGAGAGCGAGGCAGAATCTCTCTGCAGGAGTCCCTGGCTCCAGCTGTGACCCTGGGAGCAGGAGGGGAAATCCAGGGTGTGCTTGTTGTTCCACATTCCAGGTGTGTTTGGTGGGGGCTGGAGCCCAGAGACCTCCATTGGGTCCTCCTGGTGGGTTTGCCCTCCTTTTCCTGCTCAGGTTTTCCCAGTCACCATGGGAGTCTGAGCACCCACAGATGGAAAAAGAGGGGTCTGTCCCTTCACCCCATGCCTGCCTGCCCCCATCCCTGCATCCCGAGTGCCAGGGCAGTGCCGGGAAGCTGCCAGGCATCTCCGGGCTCATTCCCGTGGAGAGGCGCGTGCCCTGCTCCCCGCGCATCGATCTGATAAATGAAGAGCCGCCGATGGTATTTTCTACCCTTTTAAGTGTTAAAATAACATTTTAGTGAAATATGAGCAGGTCAGAGCCGAGCTGCCCCCTTTCATCTCGCAGCACAAAGCAGGCTGGATGGGGAGGGAGCCTGTGCAGGCATGTGCTCCCACATCCATGGGGGAGGTTCCCGGGAGCTGAGGGCAGATGTGTTTGGGGTTGTACACAAGCAGTGTCTGTGTGTCTGTGGGACAGGACCAGGAGTCAGTGTGGGTGTGGAGGTGTCAGTGCTGCACCTGGGTGGGTGCAGAGGTTGAGCTGTGCACAGTCCTTGGCACAGGACAGGGAGGAGTATCCATTTCCATACACACCACAGTGAAAACTTCCAGGTTTCCAATAGGTGCAGGGCCTTTTTAGAAGCTTTAGAAACACACAGAACTTTAGAAACTCCTTCAATCGTTCTGGCTCTTCCTCTTGCAGTTCCTTTGTGGAAATGCAGTGGCTTGTGTTGAGGACTGGGAAAATGAGATGACATGGCCCTTGAGCTCTGCTGTACCTGCAGGAACCCCTGTGCACTCAACCTCTGGCCTATCCCTGTCTGGCAAGGAGGCGAGGGCTGAATGCAAGGGAAACCAAACCCCATGTGAAAAATGTGGGAATTCAGCCTAGTTAAACTAATCTATAAAATGGATTGGATGGGGGAAAAAAAAAGACAAATGCTCACTGGACTGCGAAATGATCCGCTGGAAATTGGAGTGTGGCACTGACAGCTGCTCTTGATGGAGCCCTGTGTGTCAGGAAAAGAAGTGGTAGCAATAACAGGTTTGGCAGGTCCTGGGGGATCCTGGGGGAGTGATGGCCTGACCCTCCTTGTCTGGGGGATCCAGCCCTTTCCAGGCCTGAGGGATTAAGTGGATCTGGTGACTGCAGGGGATGAGTGCTATTTTCACACCCCCCCCCCCAGTATAAGTGGTCCTGTCAATGCCCAGGATTCCTGTGCATGCCCTGTGGCCTGCCTGGGGCTGCCTTGGCCATGGTTACTCTGCCCATCCTGTGCATCCTTCCCCTGCCCATCCTGTGCCCACTTTCCCTGCGCCTCTCATCCACCATTCGCCTGTTCATCCCATCCACCACTCCCCTGCCCATCCCATGCACCCTTCCCCTGCCCATCCCATCCACCATTCCCCTGCTCATCTCGTGCACCCTTCCCCTGCCCATCCCATCCACCATTCCCCTGCTCATCTCGTGCACCCTTCCCCTGCCCATCCCAGACATCCTTCTCCTTCCCATTCTGGGCATCCTTCCCCTGCCCATCCCAGACATCCTTCCCCTTCCTATTCTGGGCATCCTTTCTGTGCCCATCCCAGACATCCTTCTCATTCTGGGCATCCTTTCCCTGCCCATCCCAGACATCCTTCCCCTTTCCATTCTCGGCATCCTTTCTGTGCCCATCTTGTACATCCTTCCCCTGCCCATCATCATCCCTCATGGTCCTTTGTCTTCCCTCCTTCCCCTGCCTACAGGGAAGCAGTTCTTCTCATGTCTTTGCATCCCCTCTCTCCAGCCAGCCGAGTCCAGCTCCTCCCCAGGCCCCAGCCCCCCTTTTCCACCCTGTTGCCCAAAGTCTCTTCCCTCTCCACATCTCTGGAGCATGATTTCTCCGCGCCCTGGGTGAGAGCAAGAGAAATATGTGCTGAGATGACATTTCCGTTATACATGATGCTATTAAAATATGATAAGAACGCTATTAACATTAATAATCCTTTTCATTGTATCATTTAGGGAGCAAAACAAGCCATTAAATATTACGGAGTCATTGGTGCTTTGATGGCTTCAGGGAGGGGAACATTTGGCCGTATTTGTCTACATGCACTCTGGAAATGTAACATTATCTCTGGGAAATGGGTTTCTCTGGGCTCGGCACCTCCCCGCGGCTCCGTGGATCCAGGATGGTCTCCGATGTGCCGGGGTGGGTGGGAGTCATGGAATGGGCAGGGTGGGATGGCTGGGTCCCAGGTGAGGCAGCAGGGTTGGACGTGGCACCTATGCAGCCTTCTTGGAGCCCAGGGAGAGGGGACAGGCCAGGGTCCCCCCGGGAAGGGTGCAGGGGGTGTCTGTGTGTGAGGAGGCTGAGATGGAGATGCCTTGTGTTGCTCCTACCCGTGGGAGGAGATTTTGTGGGTTGGGAAGGGCTGCTCAGCCCAGTGCAGGGTTGCAGACAGTTGTGGATACCTCTTTTCAACTTCAATTTCTGCCTCCCCAGCCTGCTTCCTTCTCCAAGGAAGTTACAGCAGAGGAACCCCTTAAGCTGGGATTAGCTCAGTTGGTCAGAGCCTGGTGCTAAGAACGCCAAGGTTGTGGGTTTGATCCCTGAATGGTCCATTCACTTAAGGGCTGGACTCGAAAATCCTTGTGGGTCCCTTCCAACTCGGAATATTCTGTGATTATGTGAATTTGCCAACTTTAACCACATGGTCCAGGCCAGAAACTCTCAGCTCGGAGTAGGCAGCTGTGTTTGCACACCGAGTCTGCTCCTTGGTGCTCCCAGCCCTGTCACACCACCTCCAAACTCACTGCAATTTACCCAGACCTCAGCATAAATCTACCTGTTCTCCCTGCTGCCGTGCTCAGCCCCGAAGTTCATCCGTGTGGGAGTTCCCTGGACATGGAAGCATTAGCTCTTAAATGCTCTGAAAGGCACCTCCCTCCAGGCACGTCCCCAGAGAGGACCAGTTCCTGCATCCCTAATGCCCTGCCTGCACTGGTTATGCTCAGTCTGAGGCCTGGCAGCTCCATCCCCTTTCTGCACAGTCACCCACTGGGGACAGAGCAGCAGGGACCTGAAATCCTTCTCTTTTAGCTGGAAAACCCTCTTTTTGGGACAGTTGTTAAATTCCTGAATCATCCTTCACTGTATGGAGGAATGGGCAGGAACCTGCTCCTGCTCCTTCCCCAGCCCATCCCCTGGATCAAGCCATCCAAAATCCAGGCTGTGAAGTGGCATCAGGGCATGGGATCAGCATCATGCTCTGGTCTTGAGAGCTGGGAAATCTTCTGAAACCCACAGGCTCACTGGTGATGTTGCTGCTGAGGGCGAGCCAGGGCGGTGGGGAGGCCTGAGCCAGGTTCAGGATGCGTCCCCAGGCTCACCAGACACAGCTCAACATGCTGGGCAGGGATGAGGCAGCCAAGCCAAGGCCCCTGAGCTGATCAAATGCCACCAGGGCCGTTGTTATATGGATATTTTCCCATGGTGACAGGAGCAAATGAGGGAGAGAACTGAAAAATGTGCAGAAGCTTTTGACAGGACTGTCAGAGCACTAACAAGGACGAGTGTGGGCTCTTTAAACAAATCACTGTCATGTTGCAGGCATATCATTGTTTAACACAGCCACCACAAGTCACCAGAAAAGGTTAAAGCAAGAATGGAAGACTTAGTCCTAGGAAATGTGTCATAGGAGAGCTGTCCTCGGGACTGATCGCTTCCTCCCTGCAGCCAGGATGGCTTTAGGTCTGGAGCCTGGAGTCCTTGGAGCATCCTTGGGATGGACCTGCCACAGTGCTTGGTGCTGGAAAGACTTCCCTGTGGGTGTGGGCACACCAGCAAAAGCACTGCCAGGAACACCTATTCCCTCTGCCCTGCCCTGGTGAGGGGCTGAGGGAGAGACTTGGCCCTGTGCACTGACAGCCAAATGCAAACACAGACCTACAGCAACACCCCTGGGATGCTTCAGGGATATGACCCAGGCAGTTCTGGGGTGGACACACTGCTCACTAGGCTCTGAGCTCCCCAGGTTTGCCTGGAGAGACCTCTTACTGTGTTATGGTTGTCCAGGATCCATCATTCAGGAAGTCTCAGGTGGCTTTGCCATCATGGGCTCACTGAGTTCTCCATGAGGACCAGTGTCCTCCTCACAGCTGTGCATGGCAGGACCAAAGGTTTGGGGGTGTGACAGCAGGGTCCTGTCCCTGGGCACTGTCCTGCTCCATCCATCTCATGGGGAAGGGACTGGAGCACAAGTGCTGTGAGGAGAGGCTGAGGGAGCTGGGGGGGCTCAGCCTGGAGAGGAGGAGGCTCAGGGGAGACCTCCTCACTCTCTACAGCTCCCTGACAGGAGCAGGGAGCCAGGTGGGGGTCAGGCTCTGCTCTCAGGAATGAGCAGTAGGACAAGAGGGCTGAGTCTTCAGCTGTGCCAGGGGAGGTTTAGGTTGGATATTGGGAAGAAATTTTTTACAGAGAGAGTGCTCAGCCACTGGAATGGGCTGCCCAGGGAGGGGGGGGATTCTCCCCCCCTGGAGGTGTTTAAGGACAGACTGGATGTGGCATCAGTGCCATGGGCTGGGAACCACGGCGGGGTTGGATCAAGGGTTGGACTTGATGATCTCGGAGGTCTTTTCCAACCTGGCTGATTCTGGGATTCTATTATTGGTGGGAAAGGGAAGGGGAGAGGGGTGGAATGGGCAGGGGGCTCCTGGGTGGGATAAGCTGCTGTAAACCCAGTCCAAGCCCAAATCCTGCTGCCTGTGTCCCCTGACACAGGAGTCACTGGGGGAGATGAAGGTACCTCTGTCCTTGGAGTGTATCCAAGGCCTGAGCTAGTACCGGATACAACCCCAGGGAGGAGCAGGGATCTCCAAGGAGCCTTCCCACCCACCACTGCAGGACTCTGTGCGGAGAAAGCATCCCAGTAATGCGAGCCATAACTCTTTCTAAAGTGTGAGGAATGAAATAAGTGAGGTTGCTCGCTGACACCCAGGGTCACTGCCTGCAATTCATGAGGAGCCGCTCACGGCGCAGAACCGAACGTTCCTGCCTATGAAAATCATATGCCAAGGTCACACCAGCAATCTGGACTCGACCTTAGCACTCTGCTCACGTGCAAGCCATTAGGCAAGGAAATATATAACAAACAGCCCCCAAAGATCCTAAAGGCCCTCCACTGCTCCTACAATGCCGAGGAAGTCTTCTGTATCCATCACGTAGCGTCTCCCAGAGCAGTGCATCAAACTTTAATATCTTACTCGTAGTCACACAAAGGCTGTAACAAGCCTGGCCTTTCATGCTACACAATCCACCAAATCAAAGGCTCTCTGACAGAACAGAGCACCTGAATATAATCCTTCTCTCTCATCTCCATCTCATGCATTTCGGGGCTCCGCGGACCCCTCGGCGCTGCCATTTCCAGCCAAAGCAGCCCCTTCTCCTGCTGAGTGAAACAACTGGGCACGGCCCTAATTAGACAAATGTCATTAGGCATAAGGAGAGATGAAGGAAACCCTTATGTGAAAGCAGAGCCAAGCCCACTGTGCTCCAACACCAGCCGTTTATTCCTCCATCCCTCCTGGATGCGCTGCTCGGGGGCGCTCTGTCCGTGCTTCCGGAGATAAAAGCACACGGAGCCCACTCCTGGGGGTGGAAAACATTGCAGGGAATCCAAGCTAAAAAAAAAAAGAGAATAAAGAAAAGAAATAGAAGGGAAATGCCTCCAAAATGGCTGCAATATAGCAATGCTGAGCTAATTCCTGGCAGGCAGGGATTTCCCAGCTTAGGGGAGATTTCAGAGAGGAAAATTTGGGAGACTGGCAATGACAATACACTTCCCTACAGGAAGGGGTGCTGTGGGATATTGTGTTGCTGGGCAGCTGGCCACTGCTAGGCACTGATGGCTCCCTGACCTCTGATGTCAGGATTTTCCCCTTGGATAATGTGTCCAGAGAGGGAAGACGTGACTCAGACACACCAGGAGCTTGGCAGGGTCTGTCCAGCCTGTCCCCTGCTTTTGTGCAGACATGTCCTGTCCAGTGATTGCTGGGGCAGGAGCAGAGGAGGGGATGAAGTGGGTTTGATGTTTTTTTGGGGGTCTGCAGAGGGCATGTGCCATAGGTGCAGCTTCCAGCAGCCTGGAGATGCTTCCAGCTCCTTGCCTGTTCCTCTGGTGCCCACAGCTGCACCGGTGAAGCCATCTCAGAAGCAAAATGTTGTGCAGAGAGGGTGTTGCACAGACCCTGAAGGACGTGGCTGGCACAGCAGAGCATCCCCTGCCTTGTTTTCTATCCCTGACCCTGATTTCCATCCCTCAGGAAGAGCTCCCCACAGCTGGGATGTTCTGGAGCCCACACACAGCCTGTGTCCCAGGTCACCATCCCCTCTACATCCATCACTGGGCACCAGCTCTGGCCAGGATGTCCTGTATCCCATCCTGGTTCCCAGAGGGATGTCTGCACCCTGTGCTCTGCCACTGGAGCCTGGGAATGTCATGGGATGTGGGAATCTCTTCCTGTGTAGTGCCATGGCTTTGCTTTACTGGGCCCCATGGGAGGGGAGCAGCAGGACTGGGGTGGTGCTGGAGAGCAGGAAGGAGTCTTTAAGATTCACCATCTGCATCCATTCCCATCTGGATACCCAGGCAGCAGCAAAGCATCTGGATTTGTGCAGTTGGCAGAGCAATCCCGTGATCCCAGCGAATCAGAGATTATCAAGGGGGAAAACTCGGGGCTTAAGTGGGATCGGGAGGAGGAGAGGAGGATTTGGAGCTGGTCCGATGGGTTAAGCCACTTGTACTGGCTGAGATTAGGACAGAAGGAGTCTGATTTAGATGTGAAATCTGCTGCCCCCCCTCCAAGCCCTGCCCACGCGCTCCAGCATCTCGTGGTGCAGGAGTGACAGCTTGTCCCAAACAAACGTAGGTCAAAGGGCAGGAGTGGGGCCTGGAGGGTCTCCTCTGTCCTCTCTAGGGCTTCTGTGTGGGGTTAGAAGTGTTCCCTGCCTTCCTCAGTGATCCTTTCTCTGATATGACATCGGTCTTAATGGCTTCCCATGGGGTCCTGCCTCTCTTCCCTCTGGACAAGCCCCTTGCTGGGCCTGCAGATGGAGAGAAATGCAAGTCATTGGCATTTACTGCTTCCCTTTCCCACAGGGACCCATCACCAGCAGGGTCACAGCTCTCACATCTCCAGCCCTGTCCACGTCCATGCCTAGATCCCTCTTGCCCAGGATGTTTCCCTGCTCTGATGGGATGCAGTTCCCTTATTGCCTTGAAATATTTCCTGCAAGGAAGGGCAGCACTGAATCCAGCCCTGAATCCCACAGAGATGCTCCACTGTCCAGAGCTGCCACTGTTCCCAGGCCCTCTGGTCTCCTCTCACCTGGTTGCATGGCCAGTGGTTGCTTCTGAAGCCCCCAACCCCACCAGGCTGGGCTTTCCCTGCTCTGGGATCTCTGCTGGGATCAGGATGCTGCTCCACACACCTCCTACCCCTTGGCATTTGGCTGCTGGGGCACAGCCCAGCCCCCTGAAGGCTTCAGAGCAGTGCTGGCCCTGGGACCACCCTCCATCCCAGTAGATGCCGAGACCTTGGAGATTTTTCAAGGGTCAGGACAAGATGACAGAAACCTAAAAAGAGGCAATGATGTGAGACAGCAGCTGGAAGCAAAAAGAGCAGTCAGGAATGACAACACCTCCTGGCACTGGCCTTTTCCTGGTGCTTCCAAGAGGTGTCCCCCTGGGCTGCTGCACAGACACTTCTGGGAGTAGGTCCCAGGCTCTGGGAGCAGCTTCCCCGGGGTGCTGGCAGAGGAAAGCAAAAGGGACCCTGTATGGATGAGAGAGGAGATGCAAAATCAGCCTCTGAAAATAGTTCCTGTCCCTGCTCATGGCCACCATCTCCAGCCAAGCACAACCAGGAGACAGCCTGGAGCCCGGGCTCAGCCTTCCACACCCTCTGGAGGGTCAGGATCCAGCACAGGAGACCCCCAGGGAGGCTCTGGGTGGCAAATCCCCAAGTGCAGCCCTTGGCCTCCTTTTGGACTCACTATGACCCCTGGAGGGTGGTGAACCCCCCTGCCCTGTTGCACTGGCACTGCCTGGCAGCAGGGCTCTCGTGAGCATGGGGAGGAGGGCAGAGAGAGCCAGAGGAGATGAAGAGTCTGCTTTTGGTTGGAATCAAGCCCCAGGAGTGCAAGATTGAAGTGTCAGCAGCCCTGAAGAGGCTGTTGGCTCCCACCCAGCAAATGGGACCACATGGGCAACGCAGGGCAGGTCCTGGTGTCTGCATGGGGGCACATTCACTCTGCATCCCCCCCTCTGGTGATGGATTTGCATCCTGCTTGCCCCTCTCTGTGCCCTGGGCATGAAGAGCTGTCCTGCAGGATCCTGGGGCTGTGGGACCCCTGGGCAGGACAGTGGTGGGATAAAACCCATCCAGGCACCAGCCACATTCCCAGAGCAGCACCCTGGCAGTGCCATCTCCAGGCACCTGCTGCCTCCTGAGAGGAAAAGGAAAGCAAAAGCATCTCCTGGGAGTTGTCTCCTTACTGGGAGCAAGAGCACCAGACCTGCACGAGCCGGTAGCGGGAGCTGAAGGCTCACAGAGAGAAGAGACCTAATGAGGTGCTTTATTAATTGCATTGTGAACTTTTCCTTTAATGATTCTCCCTGCAACTCCCTCTAGTTAAAGCTAATGGCCTGTAGCATGTTCAGCAGATGGATTATCCATAGGTGCCCAGGCAGCCGGGCCCAGCTGAGAGAGGGGTGTGTGGGGGCTGCCAGCCAGCCAGCCACACTCCCTGCTGCCCCACAGCCCCACAGGGGCTCTGCTGGACCCCAGGGACCAACAGGGTGCTGGGGCACCCCGTCCTTGCCTGTGCACCAGCCTCTGCTCCCAGCATCTCTCTGGAGCCCTTGGTGGTGGAATGGGCAGCTGGATGGGCTCCCCATCGCTGGGAGTCACGGGGGTGTTTGTGGGCTTGCCTGCCCCATGGCATGAGCCTGGCCCTGTGGGCTAGCTGGGTCCCTGCTGCACTGCAGCTTCTGCTTCTTTGCTTCTGCACAAGCTGGCCTGGAGATGGCAGGAAGAGGGAGCAGGAGCAGCAGTCCCCAGGCAGAGCTTGCAGACCTGGGTGCACCAGGGCATAAGGGTGGCACGCAGTGGCCAGTGACTAGCCACCTCCACTCATCCCAGGATGCCAGTCTAGGAGCTACCCAGAGCCTGTTTGAGTTCAGTGGGGATTCAGCCTCATTATTTATATTAAATGATAGCAGATGCTTCCCAAAACGACCAGCTTATGCTGATGCCCAGCCCCTTGAGAGCAGTGGGAGCAAATGGCTTGTGCCTCCCCATCCCAGGATAACCCTGGCAGAGCAGGATGGCCTTTCCACAAAGTCAGCAGTGCACATGCCACCCCATGGATTTCACAGTGCCTGGTGAGCAGATATTGATTTCCATCGCCTGTGGAATGTGGGGTCACGGCCACAGCTGCATTGAGCACTGTGAGTTAACACAGCCAGCCACTGCCTGCTGGGAGAGCAGAGAGCTGTGATCTATAAAAACCCCCGTGGGTGCCACGGGACTCATGATCCGGGAAAGATTGGGGCCACAGTGGTGCAGTGTGGCCCCCTGTACCCACTGGAGCCCTGTGTGGCTTAGCCAGGGGCTGTTCTTCCACAGGGCTTCTCCATCTCCTCCATCCTCTGTGTCTCAGAGCTGCATCCTGCCCTGCATCCTTCACAGGCTTTCAGCTCTTCCCATGCTCTCCCCTTTTCCCCTGCCCCTTTCTGGCATGACAGCTGCTCTTTTCCCGGTGCACAGCAGAGTTGAGGTGGGCACGGGCAGCTCCAGAGCCGGCTGTGGGCTCATCACACATGCTGGGGCATGTCTGCAGGCTGAGCAGCAGGAAGGGGAATAAATTAGCAGATTCAAGTGGAGCTGGAGGTTTCCACGTGGGAGTTTGTTTCATTTTTAAAGCGAGTGCTGGTGAAGGCTCCGCATTTCAGCCCGTCCACGTCCCATTAGTGACTAACGTGGATGTGTTTGTATTTAGTGTTGGCATTAATTAGTGGTGGGAGATGGGGTGAGTGTGGGCTCTCCACAGACGAGGTGACTCATCCCTTCCCTCCTCAGCACTGCAGACTTTGTGCTGTGCCTCCATCAGCCTCAGCCTCCCCCCTGCTCTGGGGCACTGCCATGTGCCCACCGCTCCCCCGTGCACTGTGCCACGGTCAGTGCCTGATGGAAATTCCCTTCCCAGCTCCAGCTGCTGCCACATGATGAGCCTGTTGCTTTGCTGCCAGAGTCTGCCTTGAAAGGTGAGGGTATTTTTAGTCTTGGACCAGTTTTCCTGCAGAGGCACCAGCCGGTGCTGTGGGTCTCATGTAGCACCATGTCCTCTGCCGTGGTTGGAGCTCTCCTTGGGCTGTACTGGGGCGTTTGGGCTGTGAAGATGCTCAAATCAACCCTCCTTCCGAGCCAGGAGCCACCTCCCCAGATGCCAAGGGATTTGCCTCCCTCTCCAGACCCCCCCACCATGCTCACTGTGGTATTCCATGCAGGCAAAGTTCAGGAATGCTGGGCACTGCCAGGGTCACCTCAACCCGTTCTGCAGCAGCCCATGGTCCCCACCCAGCACCCAGAGCATGGGGATGGGATGGACACGGGGGAGAGATGGGGCAGGATCCACCAGCCTGGGGGAACCTGCAGCACAGAGGGGCTGGGGGTGCTCAGAGGGGCAGGGAGCTGAGCAGGGGGGCTGCACTGGTGCAGGGGAAGCGACATTTGTTGAGATGGAGGTTCAGGACCACAACAGATGGGCGGGAGGGTGTTATAAAACACTGTTTCCTCTGTACTGCCTCTCCCCGAGGTCTCTGTGCCTGAAGCCAACCTCATTTCTGTGGAAATGGAGCCCGGAACGGATGTTCAGTTGCTCTCTTGGCCACAGAGGTGGTCAGACCCGCTGCAGGCAGAGAAGGGCTGAAGGCTGGCTCTGGGGCAGAGGACTGCAAGGCTATGGGAGCAGGCTGGCATCCATGGCACAGTCCAGGGATGAGCCAGGAGTGGGCTGAAAGCTCAGACACTGCCCTAGGTGGTAGGCATCACACAGGGCCTTGAGCAAGTGTGTTACAGCAGCTCCCCAGAACTGATGTCTGTGGGGACCCCTGAGCCCCCCGTGGTTTCACAGATACCCCCACAAGATCCTCATCAACCATTCTCATGCCCCCTTTAGCTCCCCACTCCCCCTGTTTTGGGGCTGGGGGGGCTGTAGGACATCTCAGCAGCTCTGTGGTGAGAGAGACCCCCATCTCTGTGATGGACATCTCAAAGCACTCCCCCAGACCAGCTTTGTGCTTGGGCCATGTCCTCAGAATTCCAACAGCTCGTCCACACATGGTGACCAATGCCATGGGAGGTTCCTGCAGGGCACAGACCTTGGTTGTTCTCGAGCTCCCAGCCATCAGCTGCCCTGAGCCCCACCAGGGATGCCACCGACCTGAGGACCTGCCTGGTGGTGGTCTGGACAAGTCAAACCCAGCTCAGAACTTGGCAGCAGAGCAGTGAAACCCCTCCAACCCTCTCTACACAACAGCAGAGGGAATGGAGGGGTCGTGGCCACCAGCCCAAGGGGCCCTTGATTTGCCCGCATCCCACGAGAGCCAGTTTCCTGCCTCTTGAACACAAAGCAGCTGTGTTGTTGGGTTTTCTTCCTCCCTGTAGCTGGAATTTTGCTGAATGTTTTGTCCTGGATCAGCTGAAAATAGCTCCAGTCAATGTTAACAATTCATTAGCTCGGTTTTGTCGGGAAACTGTTGTTGCTGCTGCCTCGCACAGGAGGGGGACGGCTCCGGTGGCGTTCCCTGCCCAGAGCTGCCCGAGGAACTGCTGCTTGCTGGGGAAAGGGCTGCAAAGGCAATTTCCGTGGGCTGAAATTGCAAATTTCCACTTGCCTGTCCCCACCCTGGCATTTGTTATGCGGCGGTTTGACGCGATGCAATCAGAGGCAATTAGCTCACCCATCATCCCGATGCCTGTCCGAGTACTGGAGGGGCACTTTTCCCTCTCCTCAGGACTCTGTGGGAGCTCAGGACAGCGCTGTGGTCGGCATCCTTAGCGTGGTGGGCTGTTTTATTTCGGCTTTGAAGCCTCTCAGTGTAACACCATCAATTCAGAGCAGGGGTGAGCGAGCCCAGCACACGCTTTGCTTCTGGCTGCCCATTCTGGCTGTTCAGCTGTGCCTCCTGACTGAGCACAGCCACGGTTGATATTTTCCCATCTCCAGCTCTGTGTCTCCCCATTTCCCGCGTGGGGAGCAGGGGTTTCATTACCAGCAGTGTCCTTTCCTGGCTGCCCTTATATTTATGGCAGTCCTTCTTTTTTATAGCCAATTTTGTAGAGTGCCCAGCAGTTAGCGCAACTGCTTCCTTTCATTTCTGCATTATTGCCAATTTCCTGTTCCACAGGCTAAATTTATAACTTCTTTAATTGTTTGATAACTCCTAGAACCAGCTGAGAGTCACCCTTCCCTGTGCCAGCCCATTCCCTGTGGGAAGGCTTCATGCTCCCACCCTCAGCACACTCTTGACATGTCTCTGCAAAGAAGGTTCCAGCCTCAGTCTCAGCCTCTCTCGGGTGCTTTTGGCCTCCTTTCTCTCCTTTTAATTTACCAGCCACAGCCTAGCTCAGCATCCACACTTTGGTTCATTGCCAGTTTATCCCAGGAATCCGTGTGAGGGTCTGCCTGGAGGTCTTCCTCCTGTCAGCCAAGGTGGTGTTATCTGAGCTGTATCCTCAGCTCGTGCCTGTCCCAAAGTGGATGCCGGGACCTCATCCAGGCGTGGAGAGCCTCTGGAGGGGGAGGAAGGTCCATGGCACCTGCTTGCTGCCTGACTTTGGGTGTGAGGTGAGCAGGAGAAGGGAGGAAGGACGCTGTGATGCTGAGGCAGCCTGAGCTCTGAGGCTCCAAGTGCAACCCAACGAGACCATTTTTCACTTCAGTGCTGAGTGCCTCGTGCCTGCTCAGATCTGTGAGCTCTCCAGAGCCCCTGGGGACTCTCTGGGTATCTGCTGTCCTGCTCTGCAGAGCCAGGGAGATCTGCAGACCGGCTGTGGTGGGTTCTGCTCCAGCAAAGATTTCCCTCCTGACTGCAGGCTTTGCTGGGAAGCTTCCAGCTTTTCTCCTCGATTCAGTTTGAGCCGGACTTGTACCACCTCCAGTTATTGCTGGGGGTTTGTGTCGGTCCTGCCAGACTTCTGGCCTCTGGCAGTTTGACTGCTCTTGGATCTCTCCTCCCTCCTGGTGCCTGCAGCACCATGGACGGGTTTCCATGGGATGCCCCAAGCTGTGCAACCCTGGACCTCCTTCAACAGGGCACCATTTGGCACAGGCCACCATCCTGCTCCCCAGTGCCCTTCCCCAGATGCTGCAGCAAACCCTCAGCCTGGGTGCTGGACGGGCTGGAGGCCTGAAGCCCATCCCCAGGGCCAAGCCCCACATGGAAGTTGTGCCTCTGTGCCCTCAAGAGAGCTTAGGGGGCCTCCAGGAGGGGCAGGGGCAGCTGAAAGTATCAGTGAGAAGAGAGGTTTGGGCAGTGGGCAGAGCCACACGTGCCCCACAGACCACCCCATTCTGGGTTCCCCATTCCAGGGGCTCCTCTCCATCCTGAATCCCAGCTCAGTGACACCAAACAAACATCATGCCAAGACTTTCTGGTGAATAACACCCAAACATCCCAACATCCCAAGCATGTGCCCCACTCCAGGGAGGTTGTCACGGCCCCAAACCTGCCAGAGCTCAAGGAGTGTTTGGACAATGTTCTCAGGCACAGGGAGGGATTGTTGGGGTGTCTGTGCAGGGCCAGGAGAGGGACTTGGTGATCCCTGCGAGACCTTTCCATGTCAGGATGTTCCATGATTCCCCAGCCTGGCTGTGCTGTCACAGAGGGGCTGAGCAGCCCTGCTGTGCAGAGCCCCAGGAGCACCACACCCTGCAGGAAGGATCCTCGTCCAGCAAAACCCTCATCCGTCCATGTGGGGCCAGATTGTTGTCCTTATTGCTTCAGGCTGCCTTTGATGCATGAATTAGCTGGGTCTCAGTGCTGTGCCCTGTTTACACCTCACTGTGTGAAATCCCCCAAGCCCAGGGGGGAGCAGCAGGTCCTCAGTCGAGGTCCTGCCCCAGCCTTTACATCTGCCCTGAAGCCACCCTGGTCCCGCAGTGCTGGAGGTGACAGCTACCTCTTACAGGGAATTTGGAGCCACAGAATTACCAGGGGGCTTCACGCCTTGCATTGTTAGTGCTTGTCAAATATTTATGAAAAAACAATCTGGGGATAATTAATTCAGCAGCGATGGCAAAGCCCGGCTGAGATTTATTTGATGGATATGATTGGAGCACGGACAGAGCTCTGCCAAGTCCAGGAAAGTATATCATCAATAATAGATTTGTCAATAGATGAGAACATCAGCAGATAAGCTAGTCTTGAGTGCCACCTGGCCAGCACATTCCCGCAGCCATCCGTGGCCAGTGCCTGGCAAGCAGCTGCCACACAGCTCCCTGGTCACCCTTCCCGACTGGAGTCCTGGTGGCCAGTGGCAGGGGACCATCCAGAGCATCACCAGAGCCACTGGGCACAGCTGGGGACAAGGAACACAACCCGCTGCAGGGGGGACTGGGAGCAAAGAGCCCCAGCGCTGGCCATGTGCCATCATTCCTCCCTTTGGTGTTGCCGCCGCCCCCGGGGGGAGCCCCTGCTCTGGGATTCATGGCACAAAGGCGACCTTGAGCGCTGGGAGGTCCGTGCCCTTTCCCTGAATATCCCCTGAATAGCTCCGTGCCCGCGGGGTACCCCTGACCCCGGCCCTGCCGCCCAGCAGCGGCTGGTCTGGGGCTGCGGGGTCTCGCCGGGGGCTGCACACACTGAGCCCATTCACGGGGCAGAAAAGGGCCCTTGTTCCCGGCAGACGAGCTCCGGGGCCCGGAGCAGCTGCGGTGACGCGGGTCCACCCGGGGCAGGAGCAGCCCCGGGCGCTTCACAGCCCGACTGGCTCCGGCAGGGCTGGATCGGGAGCCACACCATGTTCCCCAATTCTGGCAGCTGCAGGAGCAGCACAGGCAGGGCCCAACGGCCCCCAGCTCCTCTCCCGAGGCTGGGACAGGCTGTGCTGGGATTTCTCATCCCGTTCCCAGGGAGCAAACCCCGCTGTTGCAGTGAATCTGTGCAGCCAGGGCGCTGTCACCTTCCCCTGGCACCTGCCAGGCTGGGTGGGCACGGGGCAGCACGGCCAGGAAGCACGGTGGGCTGGCTCAGGTGGGAGCAGGAGGGATGCTGAGGGCTGATGGATGATCCCCCCCTCCAGCCCTGCAGCCTCTCCCCTGGTTGTTGCTCCGCTCTGAAAATTCCCAGAACTCCACTTCTGCAGAACCCCGCGGTCTTTGGCACGTGGGGCCACGAGTGGGGCACATTCCATGGGGCAGGACCAGGCAGGAGATACCAGGCTGGGCTTGACCTGGGGGTCTGTGCCTCCCTGGGCAGGGGTGCCCCCTCTCCCCGTGGGCACCAGGGCTCCCCGGCCGCCCAGGTCGCTGGCTCAGGCTGCCTCTCATCCATCTGCTCTCCTGTCACATCCCCGTCTCCCTGATTATTTTAATGAGGATAATGATTCACACCTGGGCAATTCAAACCCGCTAACAATAACAATTTTAATTAGTTTCCACTACAAATCTGAAACGTCGTCATTAACATTTAAAACGCTCGCGATTGGCAACTCCGGATAAAGCGGCGGGCGGGCTGGGGGGGAGCGGTGGGAGGGGTGAGGCAAGGCTCGAGGTGTGCAGGTGGGACGGGGAAACTGCTGACTGGGGTCAAGGACAAGTAACCACACGCTGAGGTTGGCACTGAGCTGGTTCCCTCTGCTCCTGCCAGCCCCACGGGTGGCAGGGAAATGGGTCACCTGGTGAGCGTGGGCAGGGACCAGCACATGGCACTTGGTGGCACCTTGGTGGCATCTTGGCTGCTTTTGGGGACCTGTGCAGGCAGGGGGTCCCCACCCATCACCCAGGCAGGGACACCGACCTGCCAAGCAGAGCAGGTCACTGTGCCTCACACCATGCCCATGGAGAAGGGTCACACCCCAGGGGCTCACCCTACTGCCCAAAGGCTCTTTTGAACCTCAGAATACATTTTTTTCTCCCTCCAAAAAGCTTCCCACAGCCATCATGAGCATTGGGGTCAAGCCTCTCTCAGTCCTACACCCAGTGTGCCCTCAGCAGCCCCTGGTGCCTCTCCTGCCAGGCAGTCCCATCCATCCCTCTGCCTCATCCTTCCACCTCTGTCCAGGGAGTGCTGAGAAGATGGGGAAGACCTTGAGGGGAGCAGTCAAACATGCTCCTCTGACATAAAGTGTGAGACTGACCAGGGAAGAAGTGATGGTGCCCTGGAAGTGGATAAAAGGGATTTTTGATGGGGATGGGAAGTGCCAGTGCCCTGAGGGTGCAGAGTGGGGTGAGCAGGCTCTGGCTGGTGCAGTCTGGGTGCAGATCCCCATGTGGGGGTATGTGGGCAGTGCTCTCTGGACCTTTCTGACCCAGACCCTCCAAACTCTCCCCAGGGTGCATCTCTTATCCCAGGGTGCAGCCACAGGGATAAGGGGAGGGGGGCTTTGGGGAGGCTGCCTGCAGTTGGGGCAGTGCCTGGGGCTGGGGGGTGCTGGGAGCAGAGCAGGATTAAACAGCTGCCAAAGGGACCTGCTGCTGTCACCCAGCACTCACTGGGGTCCAGGGTTCCTCCTGCCCCGACTCCTCTGCAGCCTGACACAAGCCAAGGCAGCTCCACGTTCCCACTGCTGGCTTTTTCTCCACTGGAGGCATTTGTGGCTCCACTCCCGGGCTTCCCCCTCGCCTGGCTCGCTCAGGCATGTGTGGCTGGGGACCACACTGCAAGAAGTTGCTCCAGGCGCTACAGGGAACAAGGGGAGAACACAACAGGGGTGATGCTGTGGTCCAGCTGCTGCCTGTGGGATGTGGGGTGTGTGTCCCCGAGGAGCCCAGCTCAGTCTTCCCTCGACACCAGCTCTGTCTTTGCAGAGCCGAGCCCTCCCCGCCTGCTCCTGGCGCTGCCTCGCCTGTCCCTGGAGGCAGCTGGAGGAAGAAACACTTCCCCAGTGCCCAGCTCAGGCAACCTGTCAGCGATCTCATCAATCATTCAGCCCAGCCTGGCTTCACGGGACGTGTTCAGCAGGAGGATCTGGAATGATGCCGGGCCAGGATGTCGGGAGGCACACGTGAGGCCCGCGTGTGTGTCGCCCCGGCGGCAGGGCAGGGAGCTCTTCCCAAGGCAGCAGGAGTGAGCAGCAGGGCTGAAGCTGTGGTTTGAGGGCAGCGGGGACTCAGCAGCCCCCCTGAGGATGCCCTGGCACAGGGGGGAGCAGGCAGAGCTCCTCCCACCCACGGTGTCCTGGTGCCTGGGGTGCCATGGGTCGGGAGAGCTTGCAGGGTGTGGATGGAGAATGCAGAAGCTCAAGGGATGTGAATGCTTGGGAAGGGAGACTCACAGCCTGGGCAGCGACCTTGGGGTCAGACTGGGGACAGGACTGCGGTCCTGAGGCTCTTTGATGTCCTTGGAGCTGTTTCCTGGAGTTTGTCCAGCTCTTTGAGTGCAGATGGAAGAGCTGCCTGTGTCATGCCCCTTCCCCCAACCTGGCAAGCCTGGGGTTCACCAGGGCTGGAGCTGCTGCCCTTGTGCTTGCCCTGCCAGCTCTCGTGCAGGGGTATAAAGGACTCCTCTGGAGCCATGAAGGAGCCCTGGGCTTGGGTTGCCTGTTGTCTCAACAGTGCAGTGAGGGGCATCCATGTGGGAAGGGGCAGGGCTGTGTCTCCACAGCAGCTCAAGACCAGGACAGACCCTGCAGCCCCTCACCTTGGACCCCCACACTGGGGGAGAAGAGCAGGTTGTGCTAGCAAACCCCCCAGTCCAGCTGGATCTCAGTGCCAGTGCCCTCTTGGCATGGCCAGATCCTGCCTGGCTCAGCAACGCTCAGGGGACCCCTGGGCAGATTTGAGAGCATCCTGCTGGCCCCCAGCAGAGAGGGGATGATGCAGCCGACACACAGGGCTTGAGACAGGGTGGTGGCATCGCTGCTGAGAGCCCTGGACCATCCCTGCACCAGAGCCTGGCCAAACCCAGGCTCAGCAGCTTCCTGAGGGGCAGAAAGCTGGAGTGAAGATTACAGCCGCCTCCTCTCCTTCCCCCAGCTACACCGGCTGTTGTCTTAGTGTAAACAAGGTATTTAATATGCAGAAGAACTCATTAGCATCTCCTGGTTTCAACGGCACCGTGTCTGCAGCTGGACTCCCGGGACGTGTCACAGGAAATCTCTACACACAACTTTTAATTACAGACAAATGGGTGGACACGTTGTCATTACCAGCTCCCGGTGCTTCCTGCCAGTCCGGCTCTGCCTCACCTCTGGAGGAGCCCCTGGCCAGGCTGGGGCTGCCTGGGCTGCAGGGGGCTCCCGGGGCAGTGGGGATGGGGGGACACCGTGGGTGGTGGGAAGCAGAGGGATAAACAGGGACCTTCCAGCAGCAGAGAGGCAGCGGCGTCATCACTGGCTCACTGCAGTGTGGAGCCGGGTTTAGGAGCCCCATCCCTAATTTTAAGGTGAGTCAAACTCTTGTGAGTACATGAGAGGACATGGGTGAAGCCCCCTGCCCTTCCTCTGGATCTTCCCAGGCCCTGCTTCAGGGTGTTCTCCATAAATACTGGGATGGCAGCCACCCCTGTCTCCCTTTCCCATTCCTTGGGGACCTGTGGCTCATGATTACAAGGGGCAAGGAAACACTCAGCCCTTTGCTGGGGTCAAACCAAAGGATCCTGGAATGGCCCCTGCTCATCCCAGTGTTCCAACAGAGTGGCAGCTGTGTGGGCTTGAAGGCCATTGTGCAGACAGATGGCCACTGCTCAGCCATCGTTCCCCAAAATCAGTGATGTTGGCCCAAGATGGATTCTCCAGCATCCCAGCGCATTTCCAGGGCCTGGAGCTGCCCATCTGTGGTGAGAGCAGCCAGGTCCTGCTGGTTGGCTGCAGAGAGAGCAGGGAGGGCAGGGTGGCTGGGTATAAAACCTTCACATGGCAGGGATGGCAGCCCTGGGCTGATCCAGCCTCCAGCCCGATCTGCAGCCAGGTGTTGGAAACCAGGAACGGGAAAACCACAGGAGCAGGACAGCTGGGACCCCTCCTGCACAGCCCTGGGCTGCTGAAGCCTGCACAGAACTTCCCTTCTCTGATCCAGGGCAGCAGCTTGGCCGGGACATGGGCAGGTGTACCCAACACTCCTTCCATCACACGAGGAAACCACCTGAGATCCAGGCCTGGTTTCAGGTGCTGAGCTGGTGTAGAAAGCAGCTCTTGTCCTCCCAGGTTCCCCTCTGAGCTCTGGGCTATCCCCCAGCTCGCCAGGCTCAGCTCCAGCAGGCTCTGCCTGCTCTGGAGTGATGCTTTTGGGAGCCAGTGCCGGGCAGGTTTGCTTTAGCAAGCGACTCACGGCTGAGGATTTCTCACTTGCTTTCCCTTGGGGCCACTCCTGTGCCCAAGGGAGGGTGGAATGGGGCGCTCAGGCACTTTGCACACAACGTTTGGATGTTTTGGAGGCTGCAGTGAGCAGTGCTCGGGCTGTGGGGCACAGCAAACAGCTGGCACTGATCACCACATCTGCACCGGGGCTTGTCCCCGCACAGGCTGCGGCTCCCAGACAGCTGCATCCCCAGGGGGGCAGCTGGGCAGGTTATAACATCTTATCCATCAAAGTTTTTATTCAAAGCCATTAATTGGCTACCAGAGGTATCTGCAGTACCATCCCAACCATGACATGCCCCTCTTGAGGTGGGCAGCAGGCAGAGAGCAGCAGCTTCCCAGGCAGCTGAAGGGGTGCCCTGCTCACTCCAGCACCAGCCTTCCCATCCCTGGCCAGGGATGCTAAATCCTGGCCAGCTAATGCAGGCTGGGATCTGTGTGGAGCTTCAGGGAAGAACCAAACCAGAAAACCCAAAACAACCCCAAAAACAATTCTCAAGAACTAAAACCAAAACTTAACCCCCCAAATCATCTACAAAACCAGGGAGAGTCCAGTGCTGGGACACAGCTTATTCATAGGTAGTTTGGGCATCTCCAGGGGGCAGGAGAGTGCAGGAGGCACCCTGGGGGAAGAAGGTTTTTTAAGATGAGACTGGATATGGCATCAGTGCCATGGTCTGGTAACCACAATGGGGTTGGATCAAGGGTTGGACTTGATGATCTTGGAGGTCTTTTCCAACCCATCTGATTCTATGATTCTGTGATTCTGTGATTCTATGATTCTGTGACTCTGTGATTCTCTGATTCTCTGATTTTCTGATTCTCTGACTCTAAGAACCGGCTTGTTCACGTGTACTTTGGGCATCTCCATGGTCTGTGGCAATGGGACAGCTGTGCCTTTTCCTGTTCCCTTGGAGGGGCCAAAGAGAGAACAAAACCATGGGCCTGGGCTGGATTTCAGGGGTCTCTGCTCCTAGGAGGGCACAGAACACCCCCTGAGCAGTGGGGCCAGGAGGGAGTTACAACAACCCTGATCACCCACAGCACCCCAATCTGTGAGGCTGCCAGGCTTTGTTATGTGCTGAGCCCAGACCTCAGAGGATATCTTATCCTCCTCCTTTTCCTCCTCCTCCTCCTCCTCCTCCCCCCAGCCAGGGCTGGGCGTGCTGCTGGCACCACTTTGCTGCATCCTCCCCAGGGACCCCCCAGCCACGCACAGGCAGAGCTGCTCTGCAGCCCGGGGGTTACTGGAGGTGAGCAGAGAGGTGACGTGTGGGCATGTGTCCTCTCCTCCTGACTATCCCTGGTGCCCTCCCCTTCCCTTGAACTGCCAAGCGAGCTGGGATCCCCTGGAATCATCAGAGAGGCCGGATAAAGGGATCCCGCCCATCCGCCCGCTCCTTCCCCTCTCCAACTGCACTGTCCCATAAATTGCTCTGGCCCTGCAGATCCTCACTGCCAGCCACAGCCTAAAACCAGCTGCCTTAAAAATAACCCTCTAGAAACCCCAGCCTGGCTTGGCAGGGGCTGGGAGTGAGCAGAAGGAGCTGGGGTGCAGCAGCCTGGGATCCCTCGTGCCCTCTTGGCTGCCCAGATGGGTGTGCACAGTCAGCCGTGTAACCATGGATTTATAAATAGCCTGGGATTTCTGCCCCACCACGGGTCAGAGCTGCCATTTCCGCCCCAAAATGTGGGCACTGGGGACACGTAGCCACATCTGTGCCAGGGTGACACCTCTCCAAGGGACCACTGTCCACACGTGCCAGCCTGGCAGGAGGTGGGATTTGGGGTCAGTGGGGTGGTGTTTGCACAAGGAGGGCTGGCACAGGGTGCTGGCTGGGGGGGAGATGGCTGTGGGATGTTTGGGGGGGAAGCACGGACAGATGTGAACTGTCCCAGCCAGGAGGAAGGGCAGCAGATCAGGAAAACCAGGCTGGAAAAAACCTGAGTGCTTTCACAGGGATGCTGTACTGGGGAAACCGTGAGGATTTACACCTGGAATGGGAAAACTGCGAGAGGGAGGGCTGGGAGGAGGGTCTGGCCCAGGGCAGGGGGTGACAAGAAGTGCTCCGTGGCGCTCTCCATGGCAACTGCCGGGCTGGGAGGAGGATTAAGGGATACGCTTTGGCTGTGCTGATCCTAAGCTACTGCCTGAAGGGCCCTGAAGCTCCGTGGGCGTCCCTGTGCCTCCTGCCCTCTGGAGCACTCCCGAGGGCCATCTGGAGTGGCATCCAGCTGCTGCCTGGCAGGGGGCCCCCAACATCTGACCTGACAGCAGAGATAGGGCTGGTTTGGTGGCAAAAACACTCCGAGGCTCCCAAAACCTACCAGCAGGGCACCTCCAGCATCCTGGTGCCCCAGGTTTAACCCCTGCCACCTCCAGCATCCTGGTGCC
>NW_021939882.1:10848469-10852569 GCF_001715985.3 Manacus vitellinus
CCCCTGCCACCTCCAGCATCCTGGTGCCCCAGGTTTAACCCCTGCCCTGATGGGGATGGGCCTCCTGCTCCCCTGACTCCTTCCCAGCCAGCACTGGGGTCTCGCTGGTGCCGGTGAACTCCGCGAGAAGAAAACTCTTCTCCGGGAGGTATTTTTAAGCCTCCCTGATGCTTCCAGCCTTTCAGCATCGCTGCTCCCTGAAGATTGGGGTCTCTCCCGTCCTGCCTGCCCTCAGAGTGTGTTCTGGGGTGTGTGTGTGCACCAAGAGGCGAGCGAGTGTCACGTGCACTCCAGGCAGGAGCAGAGGTGTCTGAGCCGGGCAGGGAGTGCCTCCCTCGCCCCACGTCACTGCCACCGGTGACCTGGATTCCTCCCTGAGACACGAGCTGGTGACCTCAGCAATCAACAAAGAAGTGGAATAAAACCAGGGCAAGATAGATGCCTGTTTTATAGGCTTTTTAAAAGCCTTTGATTCGTTCTGGCAGGCAGGACTAACCTTAAATTGCCGTGCGATGGAACTGAGGGAAAATCTTCTGGCAACATCGACGCCGTGCACCGATCCATCAAAGAGCAGGATAAAAATAAACAGCGTGGAAACGGGCCCTGGGGCTGGAAGGGTGAGCAGGACCCCGGTGTTAACCCCTGCACCCCAGCAGGGCACCCTGCCTTCGCCCTCAGGGCTGAGCATCCTCAGCCTCCTGACATCCAGGAGGGATCAGCCCCGTGCAGGAGGGGGTCTGAGGGCTGGAATCTCCCCCTTACAGGATTTTCCAGTGGAAATGTCCTTGGCTGGGATCCCACTGCTGCACCTGGGCCTCTGCATGGCCCTGTGGGACTCAAGGCTGGCACACTGGCATTCCTGGCAAGGTTTATAAAATAGATCCAGGGTAAATGTCCTGCTCTGAGGA
Source organism: Manacus vitellinus (assembly GCF_001715985.3). Classification (NCBI taxonomy): domain Eukaryota; kingdom Metazoa; phylum Chordata; class Aves; order Passeriformes; family Pipridae; genus Manacus; species Manacus vitellinus. Next base: position 10,849,378 of record NW_021939882.1, read on the forward strand.
GGGAGGGGGAAGATCCCTAAACAGAGCTGGGATGTCTGCTCTGGAGAGGGGGCACATGCCAGCTGAACACACCCTCTGCCAGGGTGCACAGCACAGAGCATTGCTCAGTGTCCACTCAATCCCTGGCTGGAAGAACAGGGCTGGTTGTCCCTGCATGTTGGAAAGATGGATGGAAACCCAATGCCAGGAGCCAGCCCAGCTGTGTGGTGAGGGGCTGGATGGCATCATCTGTCAGCTGCCCATCTCCCAGCTCCCTCCCTGCTGGAGCACCTCTGGAAGAACAGACCTGCTCCCCACTGCAGCCTCGGGTCACAAACCCCGAGCGTGATCCATGATCCAAACAGACCCCACCTGCCCCCAGCACCCAGGGGGGGCTTCCCAGGAGCATCCACACACACCTGCATCCAAGGAAAGGGCTGGGACCTGCAGGGAGCTGGGTGCTGGGGGGTCCATTCCCCTGGCACCCTTGGCATGCCCGTGAGTGCCGGTGGTCCTGGGTCATTCCTGGCATGCAGGGAGCACAGGGGAGGCACAGTCCTGGTACCAGGGATCCCGTGTCACCCTGGGGAGCCCGTGTGACTGCCTGCTCTGCCTTTCAGCAGAGAGCATTTGCAGCATCAGACGTGCTGCTCTGATCGGGAGGGCTTTGAAGCGGCTTCCAATGCATTTCTAATTCCTGCTTAGCGCCGGAGCCTGTCGGAGCTTGTCTGCCAGCCCCTCTCCATGTGCTCTGCTCTTACAGGAACGTCTCAGCTTCAGAGCTGTGGGGTTTGCCCGGAAAACCTGCCCACCAGCCCCTGCCCCACTGCAGAGAGGGAGGCTCACACGACGTCAGCTCCCCGCCTGTCCCTCTCCCGCTCCCTGGATCCCTTGGTGCTGGGTGGGATGAGCTAATCCGGCCCCTGCCAGGCTCTGACGGCAGCTCTGGGCTGGCAGGTGTCCCTCTGCACCCTCTCTTCCACAGGGAAGAGGGAAGACCTTGCAGAATGAACCATGCCTGGCCTGTCCCTACCTTTCCCATGCTCCCAGCTCAGTGTTCACCCCATTCCTGCCCACCCTTGGCCACAGACCCACACAGCAGGCAGGGAGCAGGGGTGACACGTGGGAAGCCTCTGGAGAGCAGGGAAATTTGAAAAAAATGACATTATCCCCAACCCCAGAGTCCCTGAGAGACCTTTTTGGGGGTGACAAAAAATCCTTGTGGGACAGGACGAGTGAAGTGCCCCCCGTGCTGGAGCTCTGGCTGCCCCAGAGCCGCGGCTGGGGGGCAGGAGCTGGGTCCCAGCCCCTGTGCCCTCCCGTTTCAGCGCTGGAAGGGCAGTGGAAGGAGCAGCCTTGGCATCCAGCGCTGCGGGATGAGGAGCCTCTCGGCGCGCTGGGGAAATGGCTCAGCGGCAAAGTGCTCTGAGGCTGCGGATGGGAAGTGCCCTCTGCACCGCGCTGAAAGCTGTTATTAGCGCTAATGGCTCTTTTGCTGGGGATATTCAAATAGCAACCACTCCATTTTCATTGCAAATCTTCCCCCCCCTCCCCTCGCCCGCTCCGCTGCGAGGAAGACAAAGGCTCCTCGCTGCATCCCCGCCTGGCTGAGGCTGCTCAGCGACCCTCGGCGCTGGCAGGAGCTGCAGCCCCGGGGAGGGATGTTTGCACAGGAAAGGGCCAAAGCAGCTGCTAAACCCGCGCTGGGGGAGCCAACAAAGCTCCCTTGTGCGAGGAGCAGATGGAGCCAGGTAGAAAGCGCGGCCACCGCGGCCAGGAGTGACAGGGACAGTGTGGGAATGCGGAGCATCCCCCCTTCGTCCCTGCATCCCGAGGGACGGGCTGGGTCGGGGCTGGCTCCGTGGGCACCCAGCCCGCCTGGCGCTGGCTGCTCGATTTGCATTTCTGGGATTCACGGAAAACCAGAGTGATTTTATTTTCCCCCCTTAGTAAGCACAGAGTTTATGTTAGTTGAAAATTGACTCGATAAATATTTCAGCCAGTGTTTTAACTGCATGTGCGGGTTTCAAAGGCTATTAGGGAGCAGATTTATCCAAGCAGGCACTGAATCACACTGGCCAGAGCACAGCACGGGTATAACACTGCTCCCAGGGGAGCTGTTCGTGCCACTGCCCGGCTCGGATAAAGCAACTTCCCCTGCAAGCTGCTCGGGATGGGAGGTGGGATCCACATCCCTGGAATGCCAGTGGACAGCATGCACCGGGGAGGATGCCGAGCTGGGAATATGCACCATGGGGCACAGGAACCATGGGAATGCCTTACTCTGGGAAGCCTCGTGAGACCAAAGTCTCTGCAGGGTGGTTTGGGAGGATGAGGAGCCCTGGGTGCTGCTGCTGCCCCTGCACGGGGAGGATCCAGCACTGCCGGGGTGCTCCCTGGTGCTGCGGGAACGAGCCCAGCAGTGGCAGGGGAGGGCACGAAGCCCTGAGGGAATCATCTTCTCCCGTCTGGTGGGAGAGGGAAGGCAATTACCGCTGGCAGAGCCCTCCCCGTCGGCCTGTGCACTGAAATGGCCCCCCGGGCAGGCTGCCAGGCATGCGTGGCTTGGCTGGTTCGGGCTCTGCAGCTCCCGGCCCCGTCACATCTCCGAGCCAGCGAGGCACGGCCAGCCCCGCTGCAGCAGCAGGGATCTGCCTTTGGGCACTTGTCACCCCCGTCAGCCCCAGCAGGCCCTCTGTGCCCCCTCCCTGCCCACCTCCCCGAGGTGCCCGAGCCCGGCAGACCTGGAAACGCTCACGGCCAGCCAGACAAGTGGAAACCACTCCTCTCCATTTGGAAATTAAACGGGAGCTTTAAATACTGCTGAAGCCAATCGATGGGGCGGGCAGGAGCCCAGCGTGGCCCTTGCCAAGAGCTGTCCTGCGGGGAGAGGGAAGGGCTCCGGAGCCCCACTGCCTCGGCAGCGTCACCTGCCATGTCCCCAGCCCCGTATGGGACAGCCCACCCTCCCGATCCCTCCCCGTGGGGACAGGGAGCGTGGCCCTGGTCCGCTGGCATCCCTGCCCCGGGGTGGGATCGGTTACAGATCCGCTGGCAGGCGGGGGCAGGGAGCCTTGCAGCGGGATTAGAGCGGTTTGCTCTGGGATTAGAGCACTGTTTAGCCGTGGCACGGCGCAGTAACCCCGCTCTGCTTTACTGAGCTCCCCGGGATTAATACTTTGTTTCAAGGGATTAGGGCGATTAGGAGTGTTG
>NW_021939882.1:10854645-10856412 GCF_001715985.3 Manacus vitellinus
CCTAACATTTGGTCTGAATTCCCCCTCTATCCGTTTGAAGCCGTTTCCCCATATCCTATCAGCCATTCCCTGGATGGACACCCCCAGCTCACGTGTGTTCCCCTAGGGAAGCTGTGTGTGTAAATCCACACTTGCAGAGACACAACTGCACACACACCGTGTGGGAGGGATGTGTGGGATTGCTGGGGCTCTCCCAGCCACGGGGGTTTTGCAGAGGGATAAGTTGCACCCAGGGAAATTTTCTTCTTTATGAAGCAAATGTGTAAATGCTGCTCTGGGCACGGCCACGCTCAGACCCCCAGAAAAGTGGGACAGCAGGTCTTTCCTGGCCACGTGTCAGTGCCTGGCTCCTGCCCATTCCCAACCAATTCTCTGGGAGAGGAGCAGGCTGTGCTGGGCACTGGCCATGCCAGGAGAGAGGAGATTTGCAGGTCTGGGGTTGAGCTGGAGATCTGCAGAGGAGGGAGGACTGGGTGGGTTGAGGGGGGGTTAGTGCCTGGGGTGAGCAGAGCTGGTTTTCATCCTTTCCCCTCCTCCAGCCTGTGAGCAGAGCTTTATTTTAAATCCTTTTCCAGCGCTCCCTCCCTCCGAGCTCGCGCTGTGCCGGAATGGTTTAATATTGAGGAGAGACAAATGAGTGACTCACACACACATGGGGAGGATAAAAATACTGAGCCCCATGTGTCCCATGGCTGGACCTGTGTGGGGTGGCCGTGCAGAGAGGGCTGGCTGGGCATGCTGGAGGTGACATCCCATCTCCCACGGGCAAAGCCAGCTCCTCTGGGCACTCAGCGAGTGCTGCCAGTGCTGCTCTTACCTGACTCTGCTGCCCAGCAGTGACAAAGGTGCCATGGGGATCTAACCATGTGTCCTTCATCAAGCAGAGGAAGATGCAGCTCTGGCAATAACCCTGTTCCCAGAACCCTGAGAGCACCGAGCCAGAGGCAGCACATCGTGAAAGCAGCAGCACATGCACTCAGGTTGCATCCAAGGGGTGGCCACAGGGCAGGATCTTGTGTCCTGTGGCCTCTGGAGATGTGACACAGCCTTTTTGGGCAGTGTCAGCAAGGTGTGCCCAGCTTGCAATGCCACCCTGCTGCTCCTTAGCCTGGCATGTGCCAGGTCAGAGCAGAGCAGCTCGTACTAACCCTCACTTTCCTGTTCCCAGGGAGAAGAAGGTTTGAAAGCAGAGCCTGAACTTCACATTTCTGGTCTTTTGCATTGTCGTTTTTGAAAACAGGACATTTTGCAATGGTTCTTTTTCACCCTTCACGCTGCTTTTTGCATGTTTTATGATGCAAGGCTGTCATGTTGGTGAGTGTACACACTGTCATTAACACCCAGGGACAATCCATGCCCATCTCTCCTCTTCCCAGAGGCCATCTGTGTCCATCCCTCCTGTTCCCAGGGACCATCTGTGCCCATCCCTCCTCTTTCCAGGGACCATCCATGCCCATCCCTCCTGTTTCCAGGCACTATCCATGCCCATCCATCCTGTTGCTTTGTCCCCTGATGCAGAACTGATGGGTGACAGTTGTCCCACACCCTTGCAGAGCCTGCTGATGGGTGTCTTGGTGTCAGGAAACAGCAGGGTTGGGAGGAGACATCACCCAAATGTCTCTGGAGCCTGGCATGGCCCTGCCCAGAGAGCAGGAACACACAGGGCTCCCAGGGCTTTGCCTGTGGGGTGGGTTGTGCAGGTCACAGGGAACCTGTGCTGTGACTTGCAATCCATTGATGGGCAGCAATCAGTGAAAAAACATGGGA
>NW_021939882.1:10857751-10859439 GCF_001715985.3 Manacus vitellinus
GTTGGGCTGCCCCGCTCCTGGCTGTGCTCCCAGAGCGCTCCAGCACACGGAACTGGAGGGAACTACCTCACAGAACCGAGCCGGTGAAAATACATAATAAAAGAAAGGGCTATTTTTAGCCCGAATTAGTTCCTGGATGTGGATCTGATCCCTGGCAGTCCGTGTGGCTGTGCTCCCAGAGCGCTCCAGCACACGGAACTGGAGGGAACTACCTCACAGAACCGAGCCGGTGAAAATACATAATAAAAGAGAGGGCTATTTTTAGCCCGAATTAGTTCCTGGATGTGGATCTGATCCCTGGCAGTCCGTGTGGCTGTGCCAGAAGAGCTGGGTGGCACTGGGGCAGGAGTAAGGGGATGTGGGACGGGGTACCCTGACCGGGCAGGACACACACCAGGACACAGGGTCACCTCCCAGAGGTGTTTACATCGGACTGCAGCCTGGCCAAGCCAGCCAGAGCTCCAGGAGGGGCAGAGACACCCCATCCCTACCTGCATGCTCATGGAATTACAGAATGCTTTGGATTGGAAGGAGCCTTAAAGATCATCTTGTTCCCCCCCTGCCACGGGCAGGTGCTGCTGCCACGCTGACTCATGGCAATGCAGACATGAGTCAGTTTGGAGAAAAAAAAAATCCTCCTTTCCTCTTTTTCCCTTTGCAGTATCCCTTCCTAGCTGGATATCTCACTGAGCTCACTGCTCCACAGCCTCCCCACGGCTGGTGCCAAGGAGGGAGTGGGACTGTGTATTCCTGGAGGAGATGGGCATTCCCTGCTGGTACAAATGCTTCTTTTCCCCAGGGCTATATCCAGTAACAACCCCCCTCTCACTGCTCCCATTGCTTCAGGACACATTTATCCTGTCTTTCACGGGAATTTAAGCCCACCTTAAATTGTGGACAGCCAGGGCCTGTCCAGTGCTTCAAGGAGGGCAGGAGCCTCCTGCCCACGGTGCCAGGGAGCTGAGAGGGTCTATCTGAGGGCACTGCAGAGATACCTACAATCCTTAGGGTTGGGAAAGAATCCAACCATTAACCCAGCACTGCCAGTTCCACCACTAAACCACATCCCCAAGCCCCACATCCCCACGTTTTTTGAACACTCTGAAATCATCTCCCATCAACCATGCCCAGCTCATCAGCAGGCTGTGGGACTGTGTGTGCCCCTTCTCCTTGTCCTTCCCTGTGGCTGGACAATCCCCCAGCCAGGCAGGGGGTTCACTGGGGCTGCTTTTGGGAGAGCCAAGAGCCTCACCTCGGGTAGGGGCTGGGGGGGCTCAGCATTTCTTGTCACACGTGCGAGCCCCCAGCAGCAGCTCTGCCCTCCTCCGCCCTGGGCCACAGCTGCCCTTTCCTCAGGGCTTGCAGGGCTGCTAATGCTCCCTTGCTATGGCTCCTGCATATTTCTTCTCCAAACAGCAGCCTGAGTTTGGCAGGAACAGCCTGCACTGCTTGTTCCTAGTTATAACTCTCAGCTGGGGTATGAAATAGGGCGGTTGGCTCGGGCTCTGCTGGGCTGGAGGCTGCTGGCTCCTCGGCACTATTTACTGCTCTGCCAGGCTCGTGTGGCAGCTGCAAATATTAGCAGCAAGATTGTAGATTTACTTCCAGACCGCTGATGAAAACGTGGCACGGCAGCGAGCAGCACTTTTGCTGCTCTCCACATCCACTGGGGGAGTCTCCAGCGGGAG
>NW_021939882.1:10860913-10861887 GCF_001715985.3 Manacus vitellinus
ATCTCCAGGGCCTCCTCTGGACTCGCTCCAGCAGCTCCACATCCTCCTGTTGTTGGGGCCCTCAGAGCTGATGCAGCACTGTGGGTGGGGTGGGTCCTGCTCCTGAGGTGGTCAGTGCTGCTGGGGGTAGCTGTGGGGGCTCTGGTGCCACCAGGACACACAGGGACACTCTGCCCAGGGGGCTGCTGGCAGTTCCTCACCCTGGGAGCAGGTTTGCTCCGTGGGTCTGGAGCTGAGTGCAGCAGCCTTTTCATGCACTGATAATCTGTAAAAATAGGGTGAAAATCTCTCCCGCATTGTTGTCAAGTTTCAGATCTCTGATGGGTTGGAACAGAGACAAAGCTCTTCTGGTTTTGCTCCTTTTCCATCGCTCCTGATTCGGGCTGAGTGGGCAGATCTCTCTGGAGCTAGGCAGGCAGGGAGCTGCGAGATGTTTTCTACTTTCATGCTCTTTACACTGGGATGTGTCCTCCAGGACCTCTGGGTTCATTTTGCTGGCTGAGAGGCAGCGTTTGGCCCGTTGCTCCCCATCCCATCCATTCCCTGGGGTCCCAAGTGTTTACCTGAGCAAGGGGAGCCGAAGGGAGCAGTTCTGGTGTGCTCAGCCCCTGTGCTTCCCACAGCTCCTGTGGCACTGCCTGCCCAGGATCAGAGGAATTTCAGCCCATATTTTCATCCCTGAGAGTCCAGGAGCTTTCAAAGGGAGAGCAAATCTTACTCTTTATGGCCGCTTTGATGAGTGCTGGAGGGTGAGGAGGGGAAGCTTGCAAGGTATCTGGGGATGGCAATGCTGCCCACGCCTTCCTGCTTGATGGATCTCCACAGGACACTGATTCCCACCCTGGCAAGGTGCCACCACCACCTAGAACTGGAGATAACATTGTGCAGGGTGATGGAGGCTCAGGAGCATCCCTACACCTCCATCCCTACCTCCAGAGCAGAACAGGCTGCACCAACAGAACGTCCCTACCTCA
>NW_021939882.1:10862390-10864745 GCF_001715985.3 Manacus vitellinus
GGGGAGGGTATTTTTAGCTTTCCCCTCCCTCTTGCTGTGGGCGGTTTGTGGCAGTTATTTGTGGTTAAAGTACCCGTAATTCGGGTGGCAGGCTGCTGGCACGGCAGGAGCGGTGGCACGGAGCTCAGGTGTGCATCCTGACCCCAAACCCCTGGGGTTTGGGGCAGTGGTTGCCCCCAACCCTGGGCCCAGATTTCCAGTGGGCTCAGGTCAGAGGGAAGTTGTGGGTCACAAATGCAAGAGACCCAAGTCAGCTGGTCATAAGGTACAGGTAGAAGCACAGGTGAACTTTCCAGGTCACAAATCATACAGTCATAGAATGGTTTGACTTGGAAGGGACCTTGAAGATCATCTCACTCCCACCATGGGCAGGGATGCCACCCACTAGACCTGGCAAACACAGGCAAACCTGTCAAAGCCACGCTCAGGCTCTCTGTGGAAGCATTTGGGTGCCCTGCCACTCCACACTCCTGGGAGCTGCCTCCTCTTTCTGCCCTCCATCTGCCCATGCCCAGGTTAGACCCAGTTTTTCTCACACTTGTCCCTTGACTCAGCCCCTGGCATTCCCAGGCCTGCATCCAAGCCCCCTGCCTGCCTGTCCTGCTCCTCTGTGCCAGCACAAGAATCTCTGGGGAGAAAACACCTTGGATTTGTGAAATGATGCCCTGCAGGAAAATGCTACCCAACCTGTCAGGGTAGGTCTCTGCAGGGAGCCCTGTGCCTTTCCTAAACCTCCTCAGGCTGCTGGAGCCTCCCTGGCACACGAAATCCTCCCTGCAAGGATCCTGCATTCCCTGGCATGGGGGAAAGCCCTGCTGGAGGCACCTCTGGGGTGTGGGGCCAGGAGCAGCCCCAGGAATCGGAGCAGGAATGCTGTGCCTGCACGTGGAGTCCCCACTGGTGCCCAGACAAGCTGCTGGGATGCAGGTGGTTGAGTCCAACCCCTCTGCCAGCCTCAGCTCCTTCTTGCATGGATGTTCCACCTCTGGATCCACACGTGCTGCTGCCCCTCCATCCCGTCTGTCCCCACCTGCCTGCAGGGAATGATTCCCTGTGAGCATTCCGAGGTGCAGCGTGTTGGAGCTGGGCTCCCAGCAGCTGGCACAGGCCCAGGTTTTGCTGCTGCAGCTCCTTGTGTTGGCATCAGACACCCGGAGCAGAGGCAGGGGGAGCATCAAATGGCATTCCCGTCTGCAGGAACTGTGTGGGAACTGAGCACAGGGAGAAAACACAGGCTGGGGGAGCAGATGCCAAAATGAACCTTGGAGACACCTCCCATGGCTGAACAGGAGGGTGTTCCAGCTGGTTTGCTGCCCTGGACACTCTGTGCCTCACCCCATGGTAACATTATGGAGTCCCAGACTGGTTTGGGTTGGAAGGGACCTTAAACCCAAACCAGTTCCACCCCCTGCCATGGGCAGGGACACCTCCCACTAGAGCAGGGTGCCCCAACCTGGACAGTGGCTCACACACACCTTGCACACATCTCTGTGCACGCACATATGTGTCTGTGTGTGTGCAAGTTCACGGGCAGTGACACAACCCTGGGAATGCCAGGCGTGGACAACCACCTCAGACAGGATCTCTGCAGTGCCCACATGGCAGAGAGCAGACAGGAGGTGACTGACTCACTGCAGCCCAGACACCGTGGGAGGGCTGGTTTCGGGTCCTGGCTCCACCAGGCTCCCAGTATAACCAGTGACAGCTCCTGGCTTGTGTCTTCCCTGCCAGCTGTAGCAGGAATCCAGGCTCCAAGGTGGTGCCTCACAGTCGCACTGCTCACCTGTGGCTCCACCTAAGAGCCTTCACGCTGCCTGGGAAGAACTGAGGGCAAAATTTGTGCCAAATTGCAGTGCTTTTGGCTTCTGCATGCCCAAATGATATCCCATGTGGGAAGGGATCCATGTGTGTGTTTCCTCAGGGGCTCAGCCAGCGGTGCTGCCTCAGCCCCACCGGTGTCCATCCACATGCAGTGGAGGGGCAGAGATGGAGGCATGGCCAGGGCAGGTGCCTGCATGTTCCCAGCAAGCCAGGCTGCATCCCAGGGCACGCTGGCACCCTGAGCAGCCAGGGAAGATCCCAGAACCACAGAATCATTTAGGTTGGAAAAGCCCTCCAAGATCACTGAGTCCAACCATTCCCCCAGCACTGCCAAGGCCACCACCAACCCCTGTCCCTGAGCACCACATCTGCGTGGTTTTTGAACACTCCAGGGATGGGGACTCCACCACCTCCCTAGGCAACCCTTTCCAATGCCTGAACACCCTTTCAGTGAAGAAATTTTTCCTGATATCCAACCAAAACGTCCCCTAGTGCAACTTGAAACCATTTCCTCTTGTGCTGTCCCTTGTTCCC
>NW_021939882.1:10865025-10866701 GCF_001715985.3 Manacus vitellinus
GGATGGGCACTGCCCTTGTCCCGAAGGCCACTCTATCTCTGACACAAGCCATGTGCCCTTGGCCTCCTTGCCCACCTGGGCACACCTGGGCTCATGTTCAGCCACTGCTGACCAGCAGTCCCAGGTCCTTTCCCACCAGGCATTTCCCAGCCACTCTTCCCCAAGCCTGGAGCACTGCATGGGGCTGTTATTGGCATTCCCAGGACCCAGCACTTCACCTTGTTGAACCTCACTGGTCCTGTCCCCGGGCCCCTGCAGCCCCCTGCCCCTGTTGCTCGGGGTGGGTGCAGCTCTGGGGCTGAGATGGACGGGCAGGCAGAGAAACCCTCCCGAAGCAGGACGAGGCAGTAACCGTGGAGACCAGGCAGGTAATTGGTGAGAAGGGAAGAAACTCTGAAAAAGGCACCTGCTGCTGAATTCAGCCATGGAGAAGCTCTTTGAGGCAGCTCTGCCGATTTACACATCAAAAGAGGAAGCTGAGCAAAGCCTGCCCAAAGGTTGAGGCTGAACTGTGCTCGGGTCCTCACCCAGATGGCTGCTGGCCTCAGCAGATGGGGTAGGACGAGTTCCTTCCAGCTCAAACTGCCTCCCCGCTGAGTCTGCTCTGAGTTGTCCCTTTATAGGCTGTGGGGAAGACGGTCACCTTTGGAAGACAATTTGTGACATTCCCAGGCAGCCCCAGGACAAGGCTCCAGATGGCTTTTGGAGCTGCCTGTGGGTGCAGATCCCAGGGCTTGGCTCAGTGAGGGAATGAGCAGTGGGATGAAAGCACCACTGCCAGGTTTTCATGGCCAGGGATCCCCCATGTGTGGGACAGCCACCATCTCTGCTGCTTTGTCTGCTGTGGTGGGGGATGTTCTTTTGGCTCGTGCTTTGCATGGATGTGCTTTCCCATGGATAGGAATGGGCACTGGAAGGGGAATTCCCCACCCAGCAGTGTGGAGACCTACAAAATCCCATGGTTCCTCTCTTGCCCTGCCACCATCAAATGTTTCCAAAAGAAAGCTGGCATCATGTGCCCATCTCTAGCAGGATGGAGGGAATTCTTTTTGAGCCAGGAAGAAAAAAAGCTTTCTGAAGGGTTGGCTGGAACCAGCCAGATGTCACCAGTGGAGTTTTGCAGGCCAAAGGATCTTCTCTGCTAAGGCAGATTTTGGACCTGCATATCATCACTCTCAGCTGCAGCTCCCTCTGCCCGTGGAGTTGGGCCTGGAGGGGACAAGAATGGGGAGCAGCTGAGAAGCTGTTTCAGGAGGGATCTCTCCTTGAACCTTCTTCACCCTGGACATGGCTGAGCTGCTGCCAGGTGGGAGTGGAGGCTCAGCTGCATCATTCTGGGATGACAACAGCAATGTCCACGGTGTTCCACAGCCTGTCAGGGGGGTGATTGCTCCTGAGGTCCTGCTGAAGGGGACAGGCACTGCCTGTCCATCCAGCTCCTGTCCTGTCTCATTTCCCGGTCAGTCTCCACACCCACACTGGGTTTTGGACCTGCAGCTCTGCCCTCTCTGGGCTCTCAGGGGGTGTTGTCCACCAGCAGCCTGCACTGTCCTTTTCCAAAACCCACAGAATCACATATCCTGTGTTGGAAGTGACTCCAAGGATCATCAAGTCCAACTCCTGGCCCTGCACAGACACCCCAACAATCCCACCCTGTCCCTGAGAGCGTTGTCCAA
>NW_021939882.1:10867453-10882072 GCF_001715985.3 Manacus vitellinus
CATTCCCAGGGATCAGGGGGGAACAAAGGGGTGGCCTGGCGAGGCAGGAGCGGCGTGTGGCCCCGCCTGGGGCCCAGCCCACATTAGCAGCCTGCCTGGAGTCTGTGTATTAGCCGTGAATTAATGTCCTGCAGAGACTGGGAACCGGGATCATGCGGGGATTAAAGAGGCATTACCCCTTTGTTAAGGCTGATGTTTTTGGGATAATCTGGAAGCTTTAGCTAATACATTATTACAGAAACTCCTTCAATCACAGCGGCAGACAGTAAGCAGATTTGGATATTACTGCAGAACCGCGCAGGGCTGCTGCTGTTCCTCCCTTCCCGGGCAACACCACGGCACAGCTGGGTGTGTCCTGCCCTGGCAGCTCTGCAGGGACCCTGTGCTGGCCTTGTCTCCTGGAAAAGACCCCTGCCTGGAGATGCTGCATGCCCAGCAGAAGGATGGATGTGTCCTGGCTGAGGTGCTCAGGGCTCCTCTGGGGGAATCAGCAGCTTTAGAGACACTCAAGGGGCTTTGTCTGTGGAGGGGAGCACTGGGAGCTCCAGCCTGGATAACTGGATCACCACACCAAGCCATGGGAAGCATCTCTGGAGCAGGGGGAAGTTGTTGCTGTTGCTGTTGGCACATATCTCCCCTTGGGCTGTTTCCCCACTGGATCTGCTGCTGCTTGGACCCAAAACTGCTCCCTCTTGTTTACTCAAGAACCTGCACAGGTCTGACAGAAGGAAGCCTTTCCTCATCCCAGTGTGGACAGCAGTCCCAGGATTCAGGGCTTGTGGAAGAAGCCATTTGGAAGATGCCCCTGCTTCCAGTGGTTCTACACAAGTGGCTTCTTTGGTACCACGTTGCCAAGACTCACTGGGATTTTGATGGAGACACACTGTCTCCCCAGGTGTGACCCCCAAGAGTCACTGTCAGGGATAATTCCCTAAATCCCAAGAGTCCAGAAGGCTGTGGGAAGGTTGTGTGTTCTGTCCTGCACAGGTTCCTGCCTGCTGGCAGACCGAACTGGAGCTCAGCACTTCCCAGCCCTCCATGAGGGCTTAAGAAAATGGTTGTCACAGGATCATGGAATCCCAGACTTGTTTGGATTGGAAGGGACCTTGAAACTCATCTTGCCATGAGCAGGGACACCTTCCACCAGCCCAGGTTGCTCCAAGCCCCATCCAACTGCCCCATAAGCCTGGCACAAGCTAGAGCTGGGTTTAACCTCAGTCCCTGCCCTGACTTTGCCTCCGATCCTGCCTCTTAGCTGTGACTCCCACAAAGCAATCCCAGAGACATGGAGGCAGGATCGTGCCTGGGGTCGAAGGAAGGGCAGTTCTCACTGTGCCACAGCTCCCAGGAGATGGAGATGGCTCAATCCTGGCCCTGCAGATCTGCGGGAATGGCAGGGACTGGAATGTGATGGGACCGGGGCTCGAGCCTGCTCAGCAGTGCTTTGGGGATGTTGGGAAGAGAAATAGGGAAGGTTCATATTGCTCTTATGGCAGATGCATGAGATTGTTTGAGCCAAATGCTGTTGAGAAATTAGAAATTAACCTCCAGAGAGCCAAGGGAAAGGAAGAGAAAATGCAGCGGGTAAAACATGGGATGGAAACAGGGAGGCAGAGATGGCTGAGAGCACACAGAGCCAAGGCAAAGTGTGCCCTGGGGGGACAGGGCATGGAGGAAACGTGGTGAAGCTGTGGGACCACAGGGCCAAACACGGGGGCATCCTCGTGCAGGAGCAGGAGCCACGTTCCCAAACTCATCCTCCTCCTCCTCAGCAGGGGAAGCAAAAGGCAGAGATGGAGGAATCAAAGCCGTGATACTGGAATGCACAAAAGGTACCAAATCCCCGGGCCCGGATGACACATCTGGAGCCCTCCAAGAGCTGAAAACCAAGTGACTAAGCTCTCAGCAATAACACACAAATTCACATCCTCCAACTATTGGACCGGGGGCAGTAAACGCTGGGCCTACATTTTAAAGAAGGCCCCGGGGTGTGCTAGGGATTACAAACCAATAAGCTTTGCTTCAGCGTGAGGAAATGGCTGGAACAATTATGCAGAAGCGTAATTAGAAATCTCGTAGAGCAGGGGCTCCTGAGCTGCCATATCCACCACTTCAAACGAGCACACGCCGGCCCAGCAGCTCCTCTTTCCCAGGGCTGGGTCGGTCCCGGCTCCTGTGGACACACAGGCTGTGCCCCTGGAACAGGAGGCAAAATTTGGGGCTGGGTGTGCAGCAAGGAGAGCTGTGAGGGGCTCAGGGCCAGCAGGAGCCGTGTCAGATGGAGGATTCAGGCTCTGCCAAGCTGTTGGCACCCACCCTGAGGGCTCCAGGTCTGACCCAGCGCAGCCCAGGGCACTGTGGCTTCACCCCTGTGCTCCCCAGAGTCTCTGCCCTCTCCCCTTCCCGAGGATGCTGCACCCAGCAGGGATGTTCTTCACAACAAGAGGCTCTTGGTGGGAGGGAGCAGCACAAGCAAGCATGAAAGGGAACCTGCTGTTGATGCCCAGATGAGGAAGATGCCATGGGAGCTCTGAGCAGCTCCATCCCTGGGGGTTTGGCACATCTGCAGATCCAGGCCCTGACTGAGACTTGGCCCCTGTCACCGGTGCCATGGCTCAGAGGTGCTGGGAAGATCCTGGCAGCCATGCCAGGGGTTGTTGTTTGCTTCTGTTGTGTCTTTTCAGGGCACCTTTTGCATCTCCCCACATCCAGCCACCAATTTGGGGACACCTCAAGGAAGGTAAATTGAAAGTGGGTCCCTGGAAGTGTTCAAGGCCAGGTTGGAGGGGGATTGGAGCAACCTGGCCTAGTGGAAGGTGTCCACTGGAAGGGCTGGAACAAGATGTTCTTTAGGGTCCCTTCCAACCCAAACCACTCCAGGAATCTATGGTTCTAAAAACTGTGCAGATGTGGCACTTGGTGACAAGATTTAGTGGTGAACAAGGCAGTGCTGGGTTAATGATTGGACTCCATCACTTTGGAGGTCTTTTCCAACCAAAATATTTCTGTGATTCTATGATTCTAAATCCTGAAGACCTTACTTCCATTGTTGAAATTAGCCAGGAGCTAAAATCATCTCATTGCCTGAGAAAAACAGGCTCAAACATAAGGAAACTAAACCAAACATTCAAGTGACAAAACACCCCTCAGCCACCAGCAGCCAGCCAGGGTGTCTCCGAGTCCTGCAGGGGTTGGATGTGCTGCCTTCCAGTGCTGCTGCTTTGGGTTATATTTCTTCACTGCTAACAATAGGATTGCAAAAACAAAACTGTATTATGGGATCTGCAGTATCACTTCCTCCCCTCCCACTTTCCCAAATAGGTGGAGGGGCAGGGGAAGGTCCACAGGGTTTTAAATACCTGACTCAGAGTGAAAAACACCCACAAAAAAAAAACAGCTGAAAAAGGCTTTTCTACAGTACTTTTTGTGACAAAGCCCTCAGGCCCTTGGGACCCATCAGCAGAGGGTCTTTGTGTGCTCCAGCCCCCCCTGTGCCCCCAAACCAGCCCCCGTTGGTACGAGGTGGGGGTACAGGCACAGCTGGCACAGAGGAGTGTTTCTGCCCCAGGCTTTTCTTGGCAGGAAGAAGAGCAAGCACCTCCCTCAAGGGCCTCCTCTGCCTGCCTCGTGCCCCGGGGCGTTTGTGCACCTTTCTCTGGAGCATTGGCACGGGCACCACAGAGACTGGGGCTGGTCTGGAGGGATCCTGGTCTGGGAATCCCCACTGCAGCTCCCCGCAGCATATGCCAAGGGGCCTGAGGACTAGAAATCAGGAGGGACCCCCGCCCTGGCTTTTCGCTGTTGGAAAAGTAGGCCAGGTCTCTCAGGCTCTCCTGTGCTCCTTCCATCACTCCCAGCATCCCTCCAGTTCGCTCCTGCTGACCCTGCCCTCTCTGGCTCCACCAGTGGGATCCTCAAACTCCACAGAGCCCCCGATGTACCCGCACCCCCTTCGAGCTGGGCCCGGGTGGTGCCTCACAGGGCACTGATGCTGCAGGGCTGGGGTCACACAGTGCAAAAGAAGGGCAGGGCAGGGGAGGGGAATGGATTGCCCAGCCTGGGAACTGCCCCTTCAGCCCACCTGAGGCAGCTCAGGAGCCTCGTGGTGCTCGATGAGGGCACTGGCACTCTCTGGCATCCCCAGGAAGGACCAGGAGGTGACGAGCACCATGAACATCACTGGGAGGTCTGGTGCTGGTGTCCCTGCAAGGGCTGATGTGGTGGAGTGATGGTGTCACACTTGCTGCGCCCTCCCCACATCTCCTGTGCCTTCTGCAGCTGCCCCATCACACTCTCTGCAGGGTGGCACTGGAGCAGTGGGTGCTGGACAAGGGCCATCAGCTGAGCTGTCACTTGGGACCAGCTTGATGGGCTTTGAACCCACAGTGCAGCCCCTGCACAGGGCAGGGGAGTGAAAAGGGGAGCACAGGTGTCCTTCTCCCTTGCATTTCAGCAGCCTGTGTGTGGGCTGTGCCCTCCACCCTCCCTTCCCCTGCCACCACCTCCTGTCACCAAGCACCCCGGTGACACCAGTGCTCTGCCCCCTCACCTTGCTCAGCACTCAGGAGGGGGCCAGCAGCCCCCTCTCCACTCCACAGTGCCCGTTGGTGCAGCTCTCCAGCCCACTCCAGGGCCAAGCCACGCTGCTGTAATCAGGCCAAGAGGTTTAATTTTGTGAGCAAAACACAACGTGCTCAGGTTTGCTCAGAACGCCTTGCTGTGAGCCAGGCCAGCACTCTCCAGTGTTTTTCCTTCCTCTGCTCCTCTCCCCCTTCACTTGAACACGTGTGCCTGGCACACACAGCCCTCCCTAACCCCCGTGGTCTTTCCCATGCTTGGTCTCATGTGTGGCACAGTTGGATTTGCTGGATGAGGGAGACCCTGGGTTCTTGCCATGCAGCACCAAGTTTGCTGTCCTCTGGCTCTTACCAAAGGCTGCAGCCCCCTGTGCCACCCCTGTGCCTCACAAAGCCATCTCCAGACTCAGCCTTGATTCCCAAAAGGCTTTCCTTGCTGCCTGAGGGCCCAGGGCATGGTGGCTTTGCCAGGGATCCCAACCTGAAGTGGCTGAGGGATCTGGTTACTTTGAAATGGGATCAATGGATTACCAATGGGATCTCATCAGCCAAACCTCCCCTCCAAATTGTCTAGGGACACCAGTTTTTACATCTTGCTATGGAGAAGACCTGGACACCAAGAGTGCTTCTTCTTCTTGGCCCTTAGATCCTGCAGCTCAACGTCTCTTGTGATTAAGTCTTGGTGACTCTGAGCCAGGATGAGGCTGGAGGGTCAGGGAAAGGCTCTGCCCACGAGAGGGGTGACAGGAAGAACATTGCCCCCATGATGAGACTGTCCCCATCATTCCTAGACTGTCCCAAGAGCCTGGTCCCCACCCTCTCCAGTCCCTGCACGGCTCTTCACACCCATCACTCCCCACTCTCAGTCCACCCCATCAACCTGTCCCTCTTGCACTTTCTTATTTCACTTCTCTCACATCCAGACACACTTTACCTTTTCCAAAACAAACCCCTGGGCAGTGGAGCCCAGAGCTGGGCACAGCACCCAGGGCACTGTGTCATCATCCCTGAGAGGCCAATGGGACATGGCCTCACCTCCTCCCAGACCCTGGCCAGGAGTCACCTCCCTGTCACCCATTTCCAACCCTGTCCCGAGTGCCTGGGGGTGTCCCCCCCATTTCCCAGGGGCTCAGACGCCTGTCTCTGGGTCACCCCAGCTCATTGCTGGCTCTGGCAGAGGTCAGGGCCAGCTCCTGTCCTGTGCCAGGCCACCAGTGTGCTGCTGGAGGTGGCCAGGGGCTGGTTTGCCTGCCCTGCTCTCTCACCCCCTGGCTGACAGGCTCACAGGCTTGTGGGCTGCAGTCCCTCTTGGGGGCCCTTGCACCGTGCCAAGGGAGCTTTTCTTATCTTCACAGGAACGAAAACCTTTCTGAAATCAAAGTGCTTGGGTGGCTTTGAAGAGTTTCCTCTGGAGATGAAACAAGGCTGTTTGCAAGTGTGAGCAATCCCTGCCCAAGCTGGAGCCCCTGGTGAGGCTGGGCTGCTGCTGAGCTCTGGGCAAGGGCAGCGGGCCTGGGGCTGCCCCAAGACGGGCACTTTGGCCAAAGGAGCCACCCTCCAGGCTGCAACCTCCCCCTCATGCACAGCCCACCAACACAGAGCTTTTCTAATTCGTTTCTGAGGGGTGCACGGTGGGAATTGTGTGGCATGAAAGGCAACCAACAAAGGAATATGTTTAGAGGATTATGTGGAGATGCTGGAGGTGTTCAAAGGACACCCTGCACTGCGAGGGGTTGCTCAAATCTTCGAGTCCCCAGGACCCACAGGGTCCATCTGGAGGGGAAAAATAAATTCAAGGGCCGGTGCTGCAAACAGGTCTGAAGAAAACCTCCCCTCCTGGAGGAATCCACCCACACTGCTCTGCTGTGGGATGCTGGATGGAGGGTAGATGTGGAGGGGCCAGAGACAATTTTACTGTGGGTTTGGGGACAGGCAGACATGTGATCTGGGACTCACCAGCACAGGCTGTACCTGTCAGCCTGCCCTGGGGAGCAGAGATTTCCTGGGAAGCCAGTGTGCATGTAGATTATTTGTTGTTTGATATTTTCCCTTTAATGCTTTTGTCCTAAAATAAATATACAAAAGTTCAGGGCCCTGCAGGTTGTGTCTGTTGGGGGGAGAAATGGATGGCTGAGTCAGTTATTGCTTCAGAGCAATCGATGTTGTTTGTTTACCAGGATGGGTAAAGTCTGCTCTCCCTGGACACATGTTGCTCACAGTTCCTCAGGAACTTGCCCCAAAGCTGCCTTAGCACCCTGCCCACACAGCCCTGCCTCTTCTCCCTGCCTCCCTCATGGGTCAGGGTGGCTCCTGGGCTTTGGGGACAGAGGGAATTTGTTAAAGGAGCAGGAGGAGGGAAGATCCACACTGGATCCCAGCCTGGGAGGGTGATGCTCAGGCACAAGGGGAAGCAGGGTGTGCTCTGTGCTCTGTGCCAGCAGGGAATGATGCTCAGCACGTGCATCCCATCCTGCTGCATCCCAGATCCAGCTGATCCCCACAGCAGCACAGACACCCCGACACATCCATCATCCTCGTGTGCCCCATCCCCAAGTGAAGACCCCAATACAAGGATCCCACACTCCAGGCCTCCAGACACCCTAGCTGAGGCTCCTTCCCTCCTTAGGGATGGCTCTATGTGATCAGGGCCACCATGGCCAGGAATGCTGGGGACTGCATCCCTTGGGAGAGAGTCTTGGTTGGCCTTTTTCACATATCCCAGCTTGTCTGCCACTTGTTTAGCACTGCATTCCCCTTGGAGTCTCGCTCCAGCACCTCTGGATTTTGCCCTGAACGAATGTTGGCTCGAGGGTATTGCAGAGCAAACACAGAGCAGAGGGAACAGGCAGCCTTGTCCCCTCAGAGCAAACACAACCCTCTGACCTCCATCCCACCCCTACAAAGGTCACAGGGGTCCCTCACTGCCACCACCTCCCCCAGCCCCTTGCTGGCCCCAGGCCTGTGCCCGTGCTCCTGCCACGTGCCAGCTCCACAGGCAGCACCCCAACCTCCCACCAGAGACTGAGGCATGGCTCAGTGCACTCCCTGCCCTCTCCATCCATGAGATCCCAGTGCCAGGGCTGCCTGTCCCTGCCCTCTGTGTCCACAGTGATCTTGTTCCTCCCCTGCTGATGCTCATGGTCCCTCCAACCTCCACCTCCCTTCTCCTTTGCTGCCTCCATTCACTAACCTTGCCTTGGGCTCCCTCTCAGTCTGTCCCTGCCATCTCCTGCCCAATCCAGGCTGAGCCTGATCTCTCCATCCTCTGGTGTCCCTGGGCATGGTCTGTCTGTCCCCACCACAGTCCCTGGGCATGGTCTGTCTGTCCCCACCACAGTCCCTGGGCATGGTCTGTCTGTCCCCACCACAGTCCCTGCACAGCTGCTGACACCCAGCACCCTCCCTGCCATGGTCCCTGTTGTGATGTCCCCCCGAGCCCCACAGAACTGGGCTGGCCATGGCTCCCTGATCTGTGCCTGTCCTTCCAGGAGCAGGGATGAGGGAAACCCTCTCTCCGTACCCAGAGCAGCTCCTGTCCTGCCCTGCCCAGCCCGGCCTCCACGGGCAAGTTCCAGCCTGAGCCGAGGTTCTTGCTGCTGTGTGACCCATCCCCCGTGTCAGTCACGCTGGGCAGGGCAGGTCTGATCTGGTCTCCTCTGCCTGAGTTTCCTCCTGCCTCCCTCAGACTGCAGGATCCTGTGGGGATAGGTCACGGCTGCCCAGCCGACAGCTCCTGCTGGGAGGATGTGGAAATCTCCCTCCACCAGCCCTGCTCGCTTGTCCCCAGGGCTGGACCATCCCCCAGCAGCAGCTGGAGGTGGGTGTGCAAGCAGGAGACCGTCGGACCCTAACAAAGGCAGGAAATGGGTGTCATTCTCCTTTCGGAGGAGGTGGGAATAGCAGATCCCCAGAGGAGGAGAGGCCAGCTCAGAAAGCAGCAGTGATGTGAGAGATTCAGCTCATTGCTTGCAAAACTTGGCTTCCTGAGATCTTCCCTGTTCCTGCTCCTCTCCAGCCTCTTCCCCCTTTGGGCCACCTCTGCCAGACCTTCCAGCAGCCCCAGCACTGGCAGGACGTGAACCACCAGTGTCCCAGCCAGGGTGCTGTTCCTAGACCTGCACCCTGCCAGGTCAGGGGGTGCCCAGGTTGGGGGGCAGCCAGGGGGGGCAGAGGACCTGAATTACTTGATCTAGTGGGTGGTATCCCTGCCCATGCCAGGGTTTTGGAATGACATGGGCTTTAAGGTCACTTCCAGCCCAAACCATTCTGTGATTCTATGATTCTATGACCTCACACCCCATGCACAGAACCACTCCCTGCTTCCTGCCCAGGATCCCCCATGCTAAGCCCCTTGAACAAGAATTTGAGTATTTCAGGGAATAAAGAGAGTGCCAGAGGCAGGGGATGGGAGGGAGGCCACCACAGCCCAAGTCCCTGGCATGGGACTGGGAACAGCAGGAGCTTCCCCTTGGGGGTGACTCACAGCCTGGGGAAGCTGAGCATCCCACAGGCTTCTAATAGTCCCTGGGAAGCTCCTCTCAAGTCTAAATCCCAAGATCAGCTTGGGCACTGAGCACCAAAGCTCAATCTGCCATCAGGGTTTCATTTGAGGGGCTCTGCTGCTGCTTCTTCTTGAAGAGATGTCTGGTGCTGCAGAGGATGGGTGGAGATGGGAGAAACCTTCCTGCTCTCTGCACAGGTCTGTCTGAACCCCGAGGCAAGAGATTGATTAATCATTGCTTGAATAATTGCAGGGCACTGCAGACAATCTGTTCCCAATGGCCTGTGAAGGGAAGGGATGAGGTGGAGGACTGGGCCAGGGGAGGTCACTCACCCCAGCCCATCAGTGCCTCAGCCTCAGAGCTGCTCCCAGATGCTGGATTAAAGGGTTTCTTTTTTAAAGAGAGATCTAATCTGTTGACAAAAGCTGCAGCAATGCTGTGAGCCCATCATCTCCCTGAGAAAAGCTCTTCCAGCCTTCAAATGCTTTCACCACTTGGATACTGGATTTCAATTCAAGGCTGAATCTGCCTCTCTTCAGCTCCAGCCCTCTTGGTACACCTTGCTGTGGGATTTAAGGGTCTCCCACTATCTTTTCCAAGTGGGAGGACAGGTATTCAGATCACCTGATAACATACTTTTTAGCAAGCATCACATCATGAGGCCTGGCTTTCCAGCCTGTGATCAGGTCTGTGGTGCTCCCTCAAGCTCTCCTGGTATTTCCCTGACATCCCCTGGGTGTGGGTGCCAAAAACAGTGCTCCAGCAGTGAGTTAGTCACTAACTTTCTCCTTTCAGACCCCCACAGAGGGACATACCAGGTGCCTTTTGGGGTACCTGTCCACACTGATCCTTAATTACTCTTCCATGGACAAATCTGCGTCACTGGATGAGGCAGATATTCCTGGGAGGGCTTTAAATGAGCTCCCTTGGTTGCTGGTTAACAGCCAGTGCTCCTATCTCCAGCCTGTATAGACATGCCTGGAGTCATTGCTTTCCAAGATCCAGCCCGCAGGCTTAAAATCCAAACTTCATTTCCAGATATATTCCCATGTTTATCTGCATCCAAATACACCCTGCCCATTTCACCAGCTGTTTCAGCGTGAAACCATCCCCTTCCCTTTCTATCTCATCGCTCTGGGGGTCATTTTCAAGCTTTCCCAGCAAAGATTTCATATCTTCATCTCCATCATTGATAAAAACGTTTAATAGCAGTGGACGAAGAGCAGGGCCCCGGGGGAGGGAGGTGGAAATAGTGCTACTTACTGATATCTCCCCATTAGCAGCTCCTCTAAGATCTGCCAGGGAAGCATTTTTAATCCATCTAATATGTGCCCTGTTAATTCCTTATAATGCAAGTTTTAATCAAAATGTCAGGTGGAAGTAAGTCAAATGCCTTGGAGAGATCCGAGTGTGCTGCATCAACACAACTGCCTCCCTCAACCAGCCCGGCAATCCTGTCAGGGAGAGACAACAGGTCTGTGTGACAAGCCCTGCTGTCCGTGCCACCACGCTGGCTGCAGCTCCTGAGCCTGGGGACATCCCATCACCACCTGGTCCTCGGCCCAGGGATCCATCTGTGGATCTAAAACCCACTGGAGAGCAGCAGCCCCCCCCAAGCAATGCCCTCACCGTCTTCTCCAAGCCCATACCCACATCTCCTCATTATTCTGGGGATGGTGGTCCCTGAGGGGGATTGAAGGGGATGAGCCTTCAAGGCTGGATGAGGAGGTCTGAGGTGCTCAGCCCCAGGGATCCATCCCAGGAGGAGCTTCCAGCGTGGCAGTGGTGGAGCCCATACAGCCCTGAGGGACAGAGGACAGTGGTCCCTGAGGAAGAGGATGAACTTTCAAGAGCAGACAAGGAGGTCTGAGATGCTCAGCCCCAATGTCCATCCCACGAAGAGCTTCCAGCCTGGCAGTGGTGAGGCCATGCAGCCCTGAGGGACAGGGGATGAACTTTCTAGAGTAGACAAGGAGGTCTGAGATGCTCAGCCCCAATGTCCATCCCAGGAGGAGTTCCAGTGTGGCAATGGGGCCCATGTGGCCCCGAGGGACAAGGGATGGTGGTCCCTGAGGAAGGGGATGAGCTTTCAAGGCTGGATGAGGAGCTCTGAGATGCTCAGCCCCAATATCCATCCCAGGAGGAGCTTCCAGCCTGGCAGTGGTGGAGCCTGTGTGGCCCTGGGACACGAGGTGGGCTGAGGGCTGTGGGAGGACCAGAGCTCAGGGGCTTCCCTGGCTTGCAGGATCTTTCATCCTCCGTCACCACGAAGCCGGGCCAGATCTGCCTTTGCAGCAGCCCACAGAAGCTGCCTCTGTTGTCTTATTTTTGTTATTTTTGAGAGGATATTTTAGCGCCGAGCACATTCCCTCCTGTTGCCATGGCAGCCGTGACAGGGGTTATATACCGTGAGAAAAATACCAAAATTAATGAGTGAGCGAAAGAGCAGCCAAGAGAAAAACAAGGTTAAAAAAAGAGTTAAAACAGTAATAAAAACAATCTCCCAATAATTCGGCAGCGAGTGTCCCACAGGCAAGACAGGCAGTGAACATCCGAGCCCTCCAGCCCTTCCATCGATCCCAACGCGGGGTTGGCCGCCCGTATCCCATGGCCAGAGCATCCCTGTGGTCCGAGGGATGTGCTGCTCCCTCGGCATCCCACTCCCACTCCGGATGGGGCTGAACCCGCCCGGCTCCTTCCCCCGCAGACCCGCAGCCCTTCCTGAGGCGGGAGGCGTGCGGGGGAGAAGTCCTTTAATGTGCTCATTTCCTTGCATTTGGGTTTTGAGGATCTTTTTGTTTTTAATTGTAGAAACAAGCGAATTGTCAGAACATCTGTGTTATTAGCATTTGCTGCCCAAATCCGAGCTGCTGCTTCTCCTGCAGAGCCCAGAGCTGATGAGAGAGAGAACAGAGGAGCCTTTGAACTCCTTGCAGCAGACGGCAGCCAGGTTGCTGCGTGTGTGCGTTGGGGAGGGGGTATTTATTCTCTTGTAAGGTTCATTTGCTCTCCGTGTTTCCCTTTCTTCTCGCTTTCCCCGAGATTTAGCTGGATGCTCTTCCCTTGCAGGCTTTGTTCTTCTGACAAGGCCCCACTGGCACCACGAAGCTGCTGTCTCTGGGTGATGCCAGAGCATCCCAGCACGGGGTACCCGTGGCACGGGGCAAGGCAGAGCCTCCAGCAGCAGCTCCGGGGGTGGTGGCACTGCCAGCACTGGGACAGGCAGGTGGGAAGGGTCTGGAGGGCCTCATGAAATAACTCTGCAGCCAAAGCTGCAGTTTGATGGTTTCTTGTTGCTCAGACTGGCTCTGCTTTCCGGGAAATGGTGAAGACAAGGTGAGGATGGGTGACTCATCCTGTGACTGTTACATAGCAGGAAGAAATTCTTCCCTGTGAGGGTGGGGAGGCCCTGGCACAGGTTGCCCAGACAAGCTCTGGATGCCCCTGGATCCCTGGAAGTGTCCAAGGCCAAGCTGGACAGGGTTTGGAGCAACCTGGGCTAGTGGAAGGTGTCCCTGCCATGGCAGGGGGTGGAATGAGATGTCTGTAAGGTCCTGTCCAAAACCCATTTTTGATTCTATGCTAACACCCAGGAGAAGGAAGTGCAGGGAATGGCAGTGCCCGTATCAGGCTTTTTGTGCTGTCAGAGGGCAAGGAGCACCCTGGCACTCTGGGAGGGGCCTGGCTGCTTTCAAAGGCAGCAGGGTGGAGGAGGAAGGTAGAGACAGACACGGCAGCCCTGGGCTGCCAGCTCACCAGTGGCCTGGACACAGCTCCCCACCAGCTCCCCAGGTCACTGGCACTGCAGAGGGCTCTGCCAGAGAACACACCTGGGCTGCACACAGGTGGTTCCTGATGCCAGGACACTTTCCCCCTCACTTTTGTAGAGCCTGGATCTGCCCCTCAGAAACATAAACGTGCCTGTGCAGAAGCTGTAGGTGTCGGGCACTGGTGCCCCACAAACAGGCGGCATCCAGTGATCTGTGTGTGTGCCCAGGGCACTCCCTGCACAGCTGCCTCCTGCCTGCCCCGTGACTCTTGTGAAATAGAAACCTTTGGTCCCCAGCAATCTCTGAAGTTTGCCATCCCTGCTCCACAGGCAGCCTTGGATCCACAGGGTCACTCCTCAGTTCCTCCCACTGCTCCAGCTCTCTGTCCCTCCAAGGAGCATTGCCAGTGACTGATACATGAAATCTTGCCAGTGACTGATACATCAAATCTCATGTTGTCTCTGGAGATTTTAATTCCCTCTCTCTGCCCAGATCCTCAGCTCACTCTGTATCAACAGGGCAAACCCTGACAAACCCCACAGCTCCTTTCCCTGCCCCAAAGGTGGGCTTTGACCTTCCCTGGGTTCTCACTTCACATCTTCTGCTAAATCGGCTTCATGAGAATTGACACTCTGAAAAAAACCCAACACACGGACGGAGAAGCCAACATCTCTGCAGGAGCAGAAAGTCTGGGAGGAGAGCTGTGTTTTCCATCCTGAGGGGATGACTCTCCAGCCCCTTTTTTCTGCTCAGCGAGACGAAGCCTTGACAAGGGCTGAGCTCTCTTGTTGCCGGGGAAAAAAAAACAAACGGGGCGATTCAGGGGGGAAAAAAAAAAGCAGTGCAATTTGGGGGAGAAGCGGGGTGATTTGGGCTGAGATGGAGCCAGGCTCCTCCGAGCAGGCGGGCGCAGCCTCTAGATGGTGCAGTGATGCAGGCGAGCTGAGCATGTGTGCGGCGAAGGGAGCTGCGCAACAGGTTGGCGTAGCTCAGCGGGAAGCAACGCTCCCGTCCCCGCGCTGCGGCGGAGCGGAAAGGACTTTCCAGCATCCTGGCGAGAAATCTGCACTGCAACCGCCCGGGAAAGTGGGTGCTGCTCGGTGAGAGGCTCCACGGGGTGCCTGAGCCTCGCAGGGTGCTGAGAGCCACCGCGGCATCCCCCTGGGAGAGTGCTGAGGCCTCTGGCGGGGCCGGGCTGCAGCTCTGGCTGGCAAAGGGAGCACGGCCGCTCCTTGCAGGAACACAGGGGCAGTGGAGGCATCCAGAGAAGGGGCACCCCTGGAACACGCTGTCCCCAAGCCCCCGGGGACTTTGCTTGCCCAGCTGAGGCAGAACAGCTTGTGAAGGCACCACAAGGGCACCGGGAGCTCGCGGGTGCTTTTGGGAGTCGCAGGTGTCCCTGCACCCTGCAATAAAACCATGATTCACCGAGGTGTGACGGGAGGGGACAGCCGCCGCTCCGGGCCCCGCCACCTCCGGGAGGAGAGGTCTGCAGCCTGCCACCAGCCCCGCTGGGCTGGGGGGTCCCGCTGACCTCGCTCCCCCGGAGGGACCCTCCCCACAGCACTGCCCGCAGGGTCCCTGTCCCCGCGGCGGGGCACGGGCTGTGAAGCGCCGGCTGGAAGAATAAATGAATTAATTATTAAGAGGGGAGACCCGAGCCACACGCGTGCGGGCGAGGAGCGGAGGGGTCGCCGGGGTGAGGGCGTTTGGGGGCTGCGAGGACTCCCCTTCTCCACGGCCACGGGGCTGGGCGCGGTGCCGGCAGCC